>NW_022589748.1:9175682-9175801 GCF_004348235.1 Phoca vitulina | reverse complement strand
AAAAAAAACAAGACCCATAGATATGCTGTCTGCAAGAGACTCATTTTAGACCCAAAGACACCCTCAGATTGGAAGTGAGGGGGTGGAAAACCATTTACCATGCTAATGGACACCAAAAG
>NW_022589748.1:8802799-9165682 GCF_004348235.1 Phoca vitulina | reverse complement strand
GTCCTGCAAGAAATATTAAGGGGGATTCTATAAAAGAAGAAATACCCCAAGAATAATGTAGACAATCTATAGAAACAGGGACTTTACAGGCAATATGATGGCACTAAATTCATATCTTTCAAAAGTTACTCTCAGAGTGAATGGCCTAAATGCGCCAATGAAATGGCACACTGTTTCAGATTGTATAAAAAGACAGGATCCATCCATATGCTGTCTACAAGAGGCTTTTTTTGAACCTAAAGACACCTCCAGATTGAACGTGAGGGGATGGAGAAGCATTTATCATGCCAATAAACCTCAAAAGAAAGTTGGGGTGGCAATTCTCATATCAGACAAATTAGTTTTTAAACCAAATACTGTAGTAAGAGATGTAGAGGAACTCTATATCATACTTAAAGGGACTATCCAACAAAAAAATCTAACAATTGTAAATATCTATGCCCCCAACATGGGAGCAGCCAACTACATAAGCTACCTATTTACCAAAATAAAGAATCATATTGATAATAATACATTAATAGTAAGAGACCTCAACACTCCACTCACAGCAATGGACAGATCATCTAAGCAGAGATCAACAAAGAGGCAAGAGCTTTGAATGACACATTGTACCAAATGGACTTCATAGGTATATACAGAACATTTCACCCTAAAACAAAAGAAAACTCATTCTTCTCGAGTGTACATGGAACTTTCTCCAGAATAGACCACATACTGGGTCAGGTCTCAACTGATACCAAAAGACTGAGATTATTCCCTGCATATTTTCAGACCACCATGCATTGAAACTAGAACTCAACCACAAGGAAAAATTTGGAAGGAATGCAAATACCTGGAGGTTAAAAAGCATCCTGTTAAAGAATGGATGGGTCAACCATGAAATTAAAGAAGAACTTAAACAATTCATGGAAACTAATGAGAATGAAAACATATCGGTCCAAAACCTATGGGATACTGCAAAAGTGATCCTAAGCAGGAAATACATAGCCATCAAAGCCTCTCTCAAAAAAGTAGAAAAATCCCAAATACATAAGCTTACCTAAGAATCCTAAAGAATCTGGAGAAAGAACAGCAAATAAAACCTAAATCAAGCAGGAGAAGAGAAATAATAAAGATTAGAGCAGAAACCAATGAAATAAAAACTACAACAGTAGAAGATATCAATGAAACTAGAAGTTGGTTCTTTGAAAGAATTAATAAGATAGATAAACCACTGGCCAGATTTATCCAAAAGAAAAGAAAAAGGACCGAAATTAATAAAATTATGAATGAAAGGGGACAGATCATGACTAACACCAAGGAAATAGAATTATTAGAAATTATTACCAGCAACAATATGCCTACAAATTAAGCAACCTGGAAGAAATGGATACGTTCCTGGAAACTTATAAACTACCAAGACTGAAACAGGAAGAAATAGACAATCTGAATAGACCATTAACCAGTAACGAAATTGAAGCAGTAATCAAAAATCTCCCAAAAAAACAAGAGTCCAGGTCCAGGTGCCTGCCCAGGGAAATTCTACCAAACATTTAAAGAAGAAATCATACCTATTCTACTGAAGCTGTTTCAAAATAGAAACAAAAGGAAAACTTCCAAACTCGTTCTATGAAGCCACAATTACCTTGATCCCAAAACCAGGCAAAGACCCCATCCAAAAGGAGAATTACAGACCAATATCCCTGATGAACATAGATGCCAAAATACTCAACAAGATCCTAGCCAATAGGATCCAACAGTACATTGAAAGGATTATCCATCATGACCAGGTGGGATTCATTCCTGGGATGCAACCATGGTTCAACATTCTCAAATCAATCAACATCATAGAGCACATTAATAAAGAAAAGACAAGAACCATACAATCCTCTCAATTGATGCAGAAAAAGCATTTAACAAAATGCAGCATTCTTTCCTGATTAAAACTTTTCGGAGTGTAGGAATAGAGGGAACATACCTCATTATCATAAAAGCCACCTATGAAAAACCCACAGCAAATATTCTCAATGGGAAAAACAAAGCTTTTTCCTTAAGGTGAGGGACTCGACAGGGATGCCCACTCTCACCACTTTTGTTCAACATAGTACTAGAAGTCCTAGCCTCAGCAATCAGACAACAAAAAGAAATAAAAGTTATTCAAACTGGCAAAGAAGAAGTCAAACTCTCTCTCTTCCCAGATGACATGATACTTTCTGTGAAAATCCCAAAAGACTCCACCCCCAAATTACTAGAACTCATACAGCAATTCAGCAATGTGGCAGGATAAAAAAATCAATGCACAGAAGTCAGCTGCATTTCTATACACAAACAATCAGACTGAAGAAACAGAAATTTTAAAAATTGAACCCATTTACAATAGCACCAAAAACCATAAGATACCTAGGAATAAACCTAACCAAAGAGGTAAAGGATCTATACTCTAGAAACCACAGAGCACTTATGAAAGAAATTGAGGAAGACACAAAAAGAGGGAAAAACATTCCATGCTCATGGATAGGAAGATAAAACATCGTTAAAATGTCTATGCTGCCCAGAGCTGTGTACACTTTCAATGCCATCCCTATCAAAATACCTTTGGCATTTTCCACAGAGTTGGAACAAACAATCCTAATGAAACCAGAAAAGACCCTGAATTGCCAGGGGATTGTTGAAAAAGAAAACCAAAGCGGGAGGAATCACAATGCCTGACTTCAAGCCATATTACAAAGCTGTGATCACCAAGACAGCATGGTATTGGCACAAAAACAGACATATAGATCAATGGAACAGAATAGAGAGCCCAGATATGGACCTCAACTCTATGGTCAACTAATCTTCGACAAATCAGAAAAGAACATCCAATGGAAAAAAGAGAGTCTCTTCAACAAATGGTGTTGGGAAAATTGGACAGCCACATGCAGAAGAATGAAACTGGACCATTCTCTTACACCATACACAAAGATAAATTAAAAATGGATGAAAGACCTAAATGTGAGACAGGAATCCATCAAAACCCCAGAGAAGAACATAGGCAATAACCTTTTCAACATAGGCCACAGCAACCTTTTTCAAGACATTTCTCTAAAGGCAAGGGAAGCAAGGGCAAAAATGAACTATTGGGATTTCATCAGGATAAAAAACCTTTTGCACAGCAAAGGAAACAGTCAACAAAACTAAGAGGCAACCCACGGAATGGAAGAAGATATTTGCAAATGACATATCAGATAAAGGGCAGGCATCCAAGATCTATAAAGAACTTCTCAAACTCAACACCCAAAAAACAAATAATCCAGTCAAGAAATGGGCAGAAGACATGAACAGACACTTCTCCCAAGAAGACATACAAATGGCTAACAGACACATGAAAAAATGTTCAACATCACTAGCCATCAGGGAATCAAATCAAAAGGACAATGAGATATGACCTTACACCAGTTAAAATCGCAAAAATTAACAAAACAGGAAACAACAAGTGTTGGTGAGGATGTGGAGAAAGGGGAACCCTCTTACACTGTTGGTGGGAATGCAAGCTGGTACAGCTACTCTGGAAAACATTATGGAGCTTCCTCAAGATGTTAAAAATAGAGCTACCCTACTACCTAGCAATTGCACTACTAGATATTTACCCCAAAGATACAGAGGTAATGAAAACAAGGGGCACATGCACCCGAATGTTCATAGCAGCAATGTCCACAATAGCCAAACTGTGGAAGGAGCCGAGATGCCCTTCAACAGATGAATGAATAAATAGATGTGGTTCATATGTACAATGGAGTATTACTCAACTATCAGAAAGGATGAATACCCACCATTTACATTGACATGGATGGAACTGGAGGGGATTATGCTAAGTGAAATAAGTCAAGCAGAGAAAGGCAATTATCATATGATTTCACTCATATGTGGAACATAAGGAATAGCATGGAGGACCACAATGGAAGGGAGGGAAAACTGAATGGGAAGAAATCAGAGAGGGAGACAAACAGTGAGAGACTCTAGACTCTGGGAACCAAACTTAGGGCTACAGAAGGGAGCGGGAGCGGGGTGGGGTAACTGGATGATAGGTAAGGAAGGCACATGTGGTGATGAGCACTGGGAGTTATATATAACTAATGAATCATTGAACACTACACGTGCCCCACTATAGAAAACACTACATCAAAAACTAATGATGCTGGCTAATTGAACATAGTAATAAAAAAAATAATAAATTTTTAAAAACTGCTTTTGCACAGCAAAAGAAACAGTCAACAAAACCAAAAGACAACCGACAGAATGGGAGAAGATATTTGCAAATGACATATCAGATGAACAGCTAGTATCCAAGATCTATAAAGAACTTATCAAACTCAACACCCAAAGAACAAATAATCCAATCAAGAAATAGGCAGAAGACATGAACAGACATTTTTCCAAAGAAGATATCCAAATGTCCAACAGACATGAAAAAGTGCTCAACATCACTCGGCATCAGGGAAGTACAAATCAAGACCACAATGAGAGACAATCTGTGGTTGTCTCACACCAGTCAGAATAGCTAAAATTAACAAGTCAGGAAATGACAGATGTTGGCAAGGTTGCGGAGAAAGGGGAACCCTCCTATACTGTTGGTGGGAATGCAAGCTGGTGCAGCCACTCTGGAAAACAGTATGGAAGTTCCTCAAAAAGTTGAAAATAGAGCTACCCTACGACCCAGCAATTGCACTACTGGGTATTTACCCCAAAGATACAAATGTAGTGATCTGAAGGAGCACCTGCACCCCAATGTTTAGAGCAGCAATGTCCACGATAGCCAAACTATGGAGCCCAGATGTCCATTGACAGATGAATGGAGAAAGAAGATGTGGTATATATATATACAAATATATACAATGGAATATTACACAGCCATTAAAATGAAATCTTGCCATTTGTAATGATGTGGATGGAACTAGAGGGTATTATTCTAAGCGAAATAGGTCAATCAGAGAAAAACAATTATCATATGATCTCACTGATGTGCAGAATTTAAGAAACAAGGCAGAGAATCACAGGGGAAGGGAAGAAATGAAACAAGATGAAACCAGAGAGGGAGACAAACCAGAAGAGACTCTTAATCTTAGGAAACAAACTGAGGGTTGCTGGAGGGTAAGGGAGTGGGGGGAATGGGGTAGCTGGGTGATGGACACTGGGAAGGTATGTGTTGTGGGGACTGCCGTGTGTTGTGTAAGACTGATGAATCACAGACCTGTACCTCTGAAACAAAAAATACATTATAAGTTAATTAAAAAAAATTTTTTTAAAGATCATAGAGGAGAACACAGTCAGTAACCTCTTTAACATTAGCTATAGCAACTTCTTTCTAGATATGAGGCAAGAGGAACAAAAGCAAAAATAAACTACTGGGACTTCATCAAAATAAAAAGCTTCTGTACAGAGAAGGAAACAATCAACAAAATGAAAAGGCAACCTATGAAATAAGAGAAGATATTTGCAAATGACATATCTGATGAAGGGTTAGTATCCAAAATATGTAAGGAACTTATAAAACTCATGCCTGAAATACAAATAATCCAGTTAAAATTAGGCAGAAGACATGAATAGACATTTTTTCCAAAGAAGACATCCAGATGACCAACAGGCACATGAAAAGATATTCAACATCACTCATCATCAAGGAATTACAAATCAAAACTACAATGAGATATCACCTCACACCTGGCAGAATGACTAAAATTAACAATATAGGAAACAACAGGTTTTGGTGAGGATGTAGAGAAAGGGGAACCCTCTTACACTGTTAGTGTGAATATAAACTGGTGAAGCCACTCTGGTAAACAGTATGGAGGTTCTCAGAAAGTTAAAAATAGAACTATCCTACAATCCAGCAATTGCACTACTAGGTAGTTACACAAAGAATACCAAAATACTGATCTGAAGGGATACATGTACCCCAATGTTTATAGCAACACTATCAACAATAGCCAAATTATGGAAGGAGACCAAATGTCCATCAACTGATGAATGGATAAAGATGTGGTATATATACACAATGGAATATTACTCAGCCATTAAAAATAATGAAATCATGCCATTTGCAATGACATGGAAAGAGTTAAAGAGTATTATGTTAAGCGAAATAAGTCAGTTCAGAGAAAGACAAATACCATATTTCACTCATATGTGGAATTTAAGAAACAAAACAAATGATCATAAGGGGAAAAAAGAGAGGCAAGCCAAGAAAAGGACTCTTAACTATAGAGAAGAAACTGATGATTACCAGAGGGAATTTGGGTGGGAGGATGTGGTAAATAGGTGATAGGGATTAAGGAGGGCACTTGTTTTAATGAGCACCAAGTGTTGTATGTAAGTGTTGAATCACTAAATTCTACACATGAAACTAATATTACACTGTATGTTAACTAACTGGAATTTAAATAATAATTTGGGGGAGAAAAGAAGTGGTATATTTATATGCAATGGAATATTACTTGACCATGAAAAAGAATGAGGTGTTGTCATTTGTAGCAACATGGATGGACTTGGATGGTATAAAGCTAAGTGAAATGAGTCACTAAGAGAAAAACGTGTACCATATCATTTTATTTATATCTGGAATTTAAGAAACAAAGCACACAAAGAAAAAAGGACAAACAAAAAATAGACTCTTAAATACAGTGAAGAAACTGGTGGTTCTCAGAAAAAAGATGGGTGGGGGGTGGGGAAATAGGTAAAAGGGACTAAGAGTACATTTATCATTATGAGTACTGAGTAATGTATTGAATTTGGTATACCTGAAACTAATATAACACTGCATCTTAATTACACTTCAATAAAAACAATTAAGTGAGTTTACTTAAGCTTTAAATCCAATACAGGAGAGAGATTAAAAAAAAAAAAACCTAGGCATCCTCACATTATGATGGTTATAGTGTAAATTGGCATAATATCTTTATAGAGTGATTTGGTCATTACTATCAAATTTTAAATTGTGTATATTTTCTGACCCAACAATTCCATTTCTAGCAGAGTATTCAAACATATACATGAAAAAGAATGTAGAAGTATACTAAATGCAGCATTATATGGAATTGGGAAGAAGAAAGAAGGAGAAGGAGAAGGAGGAGGTGGGGGAAGAAAGGAAAAAAGAAAAAAAAAGCAGAAGTTACCTTATCACTACCTAGAGGGGACCGGTTATTGAAGAAAAGTACATTCATAACAGCTCTGTACTAGAAAGTACAGAGCTATTAAAAAGAATAAGGTTGATCCATGTGCTGATATGAAAAGTTGTCCAAAGATTAGTTATTGCTGGTAAAACAACAACAACACCTAGATTGAGAGAAGTGTTTTCTCTTTCCTATTGTTTGAGCATGATAATTTTAATATTTAAATGAGAGAATAAACTAGTTGCCAATTGTAAAAGGGTTCCAAAAAAAGATGCTGTAAGATTACTTGCTAAAAGTGTAGCAAGGGGCGCCTGGGTGTCTCAGTCATTAAGCGTCTGCCTTCGGCTCAGGTCATGATCCCAGGGCCCTGGGACCAAGCCCCACATTGGGCTCCATGCTCAGCGGGAAGTCTGCTTCTCCCTCTCCCACTCCCCCTGCTTATGTTCCTTCTCTCACTTTGTCTCTGTCAAATAAATAAATAAAATCTTTTTTAAAAAGATGTGTAACAAGCATTTATATATCAGATTAAAGTCTGACTATTGGCCTTTCAGATCCCTTTTAATTCTAAAATTGTATTATTTTAATATCATGTAAACAAAGGAGTGTTCACCATGATTTAATGCAAAGGGGGGGACCAAAGATAATATGGAATGAACATAAGTCAGTGGTTTAGTTTCTGAAACAAAACCTTGACAGTAGTTTAAAAAGGAGTGAAGATGAAAGGTGGATCAAGTGTGATTTTAAAAGTGTGACTGATACAAAAATAAAATTGAATAAGTCATTCACTCCAAAGGAGTACCAGTGAGAAGGAAAAGAAAAAAAATATTGCAGTTTGGATATAGAAAAACCTGCATGTTTGGAGGAAGAGAAAACACCAAGAAGAGAGCCATTAGTTATTAAGACAATAAGGGGTGTGTGTGGGGGAAACAGAATGGGAAGAAATCAGAGAGGAAGACAAACCATATGAGATTCTTGACTCCCAGAAACAAACTGAGGGTTGCGGAAAGGGAGGTGGGCGGGGGGATGGGGTAACTGGGTGATGGACATTAAGGAGGGCATGTGATATGATGAGCACTGGGTGTTATCCTGAAATAATGAATCATTGAACATTATACCAAAAACCAATAATGTACTATACCTTGGCTAATTGAATTTAATTTTTTTAAAAGGTTTTATTTATTTAGTTGCCAGAGAGCACACAAGGAGGGGGAGCGGCAGGCAGAGGGAGAAGCAGGCTACCCGCTCAGCGGGGAGCCAGATGCGGGACTCGATCCCAGCACTCTGGGATCATGACCTGAGCCGAAGGCAGACACTTAACCGACTGAGCCACCCAGGAATCCCGAATTTAAATTTCAAAAAGACATAAATGAACGCTATTTAACATAGATTAATATTCATGTATATATTTGAAATTCTGCTCAAAAAGAATTCAAAACTGAGTTTTCACCCATTCAGGCATACTACTCTTTTTGTTAAATTTTTATGTGAATTATTATATATTGTCCCTAGTACAGAGGCTCATCTTAAAATGAAACTTGGTTCAATCTCCCACTGAGCAAAGAAATAAACAAGCAGTCACCCAACCATTTCCTAAAATAACTTCATTTAAAAGTTATTATCAGCACATAAAGTTCCACAAATACATGCATCAAAATAATGCTATTCTTCTCACCTACTGGGAAATCCTGGAGTTTTAATTTTTTTTATTATTTTTTTAAAGATTTTTTTTTTTTTTTTTTGACAGAGAGAGACACAGCGAGAGAGGAAACACAAGCAGGGTGAGTGGGAGAGGAAGAAGCAGGCTTCCTGTGGAGCAGGGAGCCTGATGCGGGGCTGATCCCAGGACCCTGGGATCATGACCTGAGCCAAAGGCAAACGCTTAACGACTAAGCCACCCAGGCACCCTGGAGTTTTAATTTGTTATTCTTTTTTTTTTTTTTTTTTTTTTTATTTTAAGATTTTTTATTTATTTGTGAGAGAGAGAATGAGAGACAGAGAGCATGAGAGGGAGTGAGAGGGAGGAGGGTCAGAGGGAGAAGCAGACTCCCTGCTGAGCAGGGACCCCGATGTGGGACTCGATCCCGGGACTCCAGGATCATGACCTGAGCCGAAGGCAGTTGCTTAACCAACTGAGCCACCCAGGCGCCCTAATTTGTTATTCTTTGGTGTTAAATAGGAATACTCTTTTGCACTACTAAAAGGTCTGCAAACTCAAGAAACGGAATTGTTATTTAAACCATTATTAGTATTTAACTCCAATCAATATAAAAGTTAATGTGCAAACATAACAAACATAAGCCTTTACTGAGTCAATATTTTAAAATTACCCAATCTCATTAAAGTACAAAATGGAAAGTTCTATTTGAAAGATATACTCAACTATATCTTCATCATGGGGCATTTGTGTGGGCATACACATTGGTTTTTCTGCCATGCCAGGCTAAAAGAGCTGAAAATGAAGAAATAAAAATCTTTTAAAAATTACTTTAGAAGGCTATATTCCTGTAATATAATTTAGATCAATAAGGGAGTCTAACAGGACATTATCCCAGATTTTGGCTTCCAGTCCACACAAGTGACCTGTTTTAAATTGTGGATGTTTTGCTAGAGAGGTTCCTATATAATAAATAATATGTAATATTTAACTTTTAATGTACAGAGATACATTTAAGCAGAAACATGCAAAATCATCCAAAGAAAGGTAAACTCTTGAAATCAAGACAACAGAGAGCATTCTTCTTTAAAGTACTATGTGGGTGTGAAATAGGTTAATTTTGCTTTTAAAAAGTGCTTAAAAGAACCAGGAAAGCACATAATTACTTAACTTTCTAGAGTAGCTTACCAGGGAAGACTAAGGTGTTACAGTGTACTTATTCAAGGAGGATTTGGGAAAGAGCTTATAAAATCTAAACAAGTCCCTCAGACATTGAACTAAATTAATAATAATTTTCATTTATGATGCTCTTATTATGCACCTAGCATTGTGCTGAGAGCTTATGTGCTTCACCTCCTTTAATCTCATAGTAGATAGATATATACATATTTTTTTGCCATATGCCAAGTGAGAAAATTCAGATTCAGAAAAATTCAAGTAACTTACTTGCCCAAGATTTCAATTATGCAGCAAACACAGGTCTGAACTGATCCAAAGCTGGTGTTCTTTCTACTGTCCCCAGTTATGAACCAAATATTCACTGTGTTTGCAACACTGTGGAACAAGGGAGGCGAGGTACAAAAGAGCATGTTGTGCTGATTTCTAAGCAGAACTGCCTGAGAAGGACATGTTACCCTACTTTTGAGTACAGCACAAAGATATGAGAATATGAGGCATGATTTAAAAGGAAATATTATATACAAGTATAGCAAAAAGAAAAGCAAACAGAATCAAAGAATGGCTCTGTATCATGGTTTCTTCACTTGATACATCCTGAGGATTATTCCTCTTTTTTGTATATATTGACCTCATTTTTTCCTTTCTAGCAAATAGTGTCCTCTAATACAGATAGTGTTCTGTTTTATGGTATGGTTTACTCTAGTCTAGTATATATGAAGGTTCTATACTATTTAGCAGAACTTAGTGATGGGTATTTCCAGCCTTTAATTGCAATTAACAATAAACATCTAAACCACTAAAAAAAGAATTGTTTCTTAAGTTTTTCTACCTATCCTCTCAGAATTTGAAATGTTACTATAATTCAAGAGTTTCAAGTTTTAGTTATGCAGATGAAAAAGTTCTGCAGATCTATATACCATGGTGACTATAGTTAATAATACTGTATTGCATACTTGAAATTTGCTAAAAGAGTAGATCTTAAGTGTTCTTCCCCCACACCCCCCCACACACAATGGTAACTATGTGAGGTAATGAAAGCTTTATTAGGATAATTATTTCACAATGTATATGTATATCAAAACATTACATTGTGTACCTTAAATACAAATAGTTTTATTTGTCAGTCACATCTTAAGAAAGCTGTAAAAAAGAGAAAAATATTTTCAGAAAAAAAGTATCTCTAACTGCTGACTTTTGGCAAGCCTGTACGAGATGGCTTGAAAACTGGAGATACAAGTTATCTTGTATTTTAAAACCTAATTAACTGTGCCTTAAACAAATTGGAGTTTACTTCTGTCACATAAGTCGTGAGCAAAATTCTCAAAGTATGTTCCCTAGGACTCTGGAGATCACTGACACTCTTTCAGGGAATCCATAAGGTCAATTTTTTTTCTAATATGAAGGTGTTTGTTTTTTCCAATGTGTTGACTTTTGCACTGATGATTCAAAAGCAATGGTAGGTAGAACTGCTGCTACTTTAATAAAGGCAGTGGCACCAAATTGTATTATTAGCCCTTGTGTTAGTCACTTCACACATTCATGCAAAAAGAAAAAGAAGGTGAGTACCTTTAAATATTTATACTACGCAAGTGTGATGGATGTCTTAGGTAAAACAAGTTATGGTTCTGAGAAATAATAACTCCTTTTGTCAAGGAACACCAATTTCCATTGAAAAAACAACTGACAACATTAGTTTTCAGGCTTTATTATTTCTAGGACAGTTTCTTGAAAATGAATAAAATGTGCTTTGTAACATGAAGGAAAATAACTGGAAATATATGTTACAAATGGTAAAATTTGAGTCTTAAAGTTTTTAGAGAACTCATATCCACCATCATGATCCTGACAGATTCCTAATGCTTACAAATTATCCCTAAAAGATTAGTGGTAATATTAACACATGTAAAATTTTGATATTGTATAATGAAGTACGTCAGCATTAAATACACTAGGTTTCACAACTACTGACATTCGAGGCTGTATACTTATTTGTTATGAAGGGGCTGTAAGATGTTTAGTGCCATCTCTTATTGTTCAACATAGTACTAGAAGTCCTAGCAACAGCAATCAGACAACAAAAAGAAATAAAAGGTATTCAAATTGGCAAAGAAGAAGTCAAACTCGCTCTCTTCAAAGATGACATGATACTTTATGTGGAAAATCCAAAAGACTCCACCCCCAAATTACTAGAACTCATACAGCAATTCAGTAATGTGGCAGGATACAAAATCAAAGCACACAAATCTGTTGCTTTCTTATATACTAACAATGCAACTATAGAAAGAGAAATTAGAGAATTGATTCCATTTACGATAGCACCAAAAACCATAAGATACCTTGGAACAAACCTAACCAAAGAGGTAAAGGATCTATACTCTAGGAACTACAGAACACTCATGAAAGAAATTGAAGACACAAAAAGATGGAAAAACATTCCATGCTCATGGATCAGAAGAATAAACATTGTTAAAATGTCTATGCTACCCAGAGCAATCTATACCTTCAATGCCATCCCGATCAAAATTCCAGTGACATTTTTCAAAGTGCTGGAACAAACAATCCTAAAATTTGTATGGAATCAGAGAAGACCCTGAATCACCAAGGAAATGTTGAAAAAGAAAAAGAAAGCTGGGGGCATCACGTTGCCTGATTTCAAGCTATATTACAAAGCAGTGATCACCAAGACAGCATGGTACTGGCACAAAAACAGACATATAGACCAATGGAACAGAATAGAGAGCCCAGATAGGGACCCTCAACTCTGTGGTCAAATAATCTTCAACAAAGCAGGAAAAAATATGCAATGGAAAAAGACCATCTTCAATAAATGGTGCTGGGAAAATTGGACAGCTATATACAGAAGAATGAAACTCGAACATTCTCTTACACCATACACAAAGATAAACTCAAAATGGATGAAAGACCTCAATGTGAGACAGGAATCCATCAAAATCCGAGAGGAGAACATAGGCAGTAACCTCTTTGACATCAGCTACAGCAACTTCTTTCAAGACATGTCCCCAAAGACTAGTGAAACAAAAGCAAAAATGAACTTTTGGGACTTCATCAAGATAAAAAGCTTCTGCACAGCAAAGGAAACAGTCAACAAAACAAAGAGGCAACCCACAGAATGGGAGAAGATATTTGCAAATGACACTACCGATAAAGGGCTGGTAACCAAGATCAACACCCAACACCCAAAAAACAGATAATCAAGTCAAAAAATGGGCAGAAGACATGAATAGACACTTCTCCAAAGAAGACATACATATGACTAACAGACATGAAAAAATGTTCATCATCATTAGCCATCAGGGAAATTCAAATTAAAACCACATTGACATAACACCTTACACCAGTTAGAATGGCAAAATGGACAAGGCAAGAAACAACAAATGCTGGAGACGTTATGGAGAAAGGGGAACCCTCTTACACTGTTGGTGGGAATGCAAGTTGGCACAGCCACTGTGGAAAACAGTATGGAGGTTCCACAAAAAATTAAAAATAGAGCTACCCTATGACCCAGCAATTGCACTACTGGTATTTACCCCAAAGACACAGACATAGTGAAAAGAAGGGCCATATGCACCACAATGTTCATAGCAACAATGTCCGCAATAGCCAAACTGTGGAAAGAGCTGAGATGCCCTTCAACAGATGAATGGATAAAGAAGATGTGGTCCACATATACAATGGAATATTACTCAGCCATCAGAAAGGATGAATACCCAACTTTTACATCAACATGGAGGAGACTGGAGGAGATTATGCTAAGTGAAATAAGTCAAGCAGAGAAAGTCAATTATCATATGGTTTCACTTATTTGTGGAACATAAGGAATAGCATGGAGGACATTAGGAGAAGGAACAGAAAAATGAAGGGGGGGAAATTGGAGGGAGAGACGAACCATGAGACTATGGACTTTGAGAAACAAACTGAGGGTTTTAGAGGGGAGGGGGATGGGGGGATGAGTTAGCCCAGTGACAGGTATTAAGGAGGGCATGTACTGCATGGAGCACTGGGTGTTATAGGAAAACAATGAATTGTGGATCACTACATCAAAAACTAATGAGGTATTGTATGGTGACTAACATAACATAACAAAGTAAAATAAAATTTAAAAAAAAGATGTTTAGT
This sequence comes from Phoca vitulina, assembly GCF_004348235.1. Classification (NCBI taxonomy): domain Eukaryota; kingdom Metazoa; phylum Chordata; class Mammalia; order Carnivora; family Phocidae; genus Phoca; species Phoca vitulina. The sequence continues at coordinate 9,151,588 of NW_022589748.1, read as the reverse complement.
GGAATCTCTGGCCTCTACTTAGTAGATGACAGTAGCAAGACTTGAGTGTGACAACCAAACACATTTCCAGATATTGCCAAATATTTCCCAAAGGGTAAAATCACCCTCAGCCAAGAAACACTGGGTTGAAAAACATGAACAGATATTTTCCAAATGACCAATGCATTATATTACAAAGTTATATGTGAGTTCAAGATGTATTTGGAGAGTGAGATAGAACAACAGATCTTAATGTAATAAAACAAAAAGTTCTTTAATGTGGTTTCAGATTCTACATTGCAACTTATCTTGTCACATTTTAGTGGCATATCAAAAAAAACATTAACAATTATGTGAGAAAACTACTTGATTCCTTTTCTCCAACTACATATCTATATGAAACCAGATTTTCTTCAGAAACATCAACCAAGATAACATATTTCAAATGATTGAATGTAGAAGCAGATATGGTAATTGAATTATCTTTTAATTTTTTGCTTTTTTATATTAAGTTAGAATATAGTCACCTTATTATGTAAAATTTACCATATTAAGTTCAGTGGTATTAAATAAATTCACATTGTTGTATAGTCATCACCACCTTTCATCTCCAGAACTCTTCCTATTCTCAAACTGACTATACTCATTAAAGAACAACTGGCCATCCCCTTCACCCCACCCCAGCCCCTGGCAATCTTTGTACTTACTGTGAATGTCAGAATTTGGATACTCTAGGTATCCCATGTAAGTGGAATCATATATTTGTCCTTTTGTGAATGAATTATTTCACTTAGCATAATATCTTCAAGGTTCATCCATGTTGTAGCATGTGTCAGAAGTTTCTTCCTTTTTTAAGTTGTTCATTTAAATTCAATTTAGTTGAGGCAGAAAGCTCAGCAAGATGGCAGAGGAGTAGGAGACCTAAATTTCGTCTGGTCCTAGGAATTCAGCTAGATAGGTATCAAACCATTCTGACCACCTATGAACTCAACAGGAGATCAAAGAAAAGAATAGCAGCAACTCTCTGAACAGAAAAGCAACCACTCTCTGGAAGGTAGGATGTGCGGACAAGTGAATCCGAGGCATATTTGGGAAGATAGACAGCGGGGGGAGGGAGCCTCTGTCAGCCAGCTACCGGCAAGTGATAGAGCAGCAGAGCACAAAATTGGAACTTTAAGAAGTCTGCTCCACTGAGGGATGTCGCTCCAGTGGCCAAGTGGGGGGTAGAACCCTCGTGGGACAGTGTGTTCTCAGGACCCTGGGGGTCACAGGAAGACCGGGGGTGCCTGAGTGCAGCAGAGTTCCCAGGTATCAGAGCGGGGAAGCTGGCTGCAAAGACGGAGCCGAGGAGTGGGCTCTCAGCTCGGGGTTGCTGTAAACCATTACCCACCCCCCCGCCCCCGCACAGTCGGGCCACTGCTCTTCCAGCATGGACCCAACAAGCAACAGATCCGGGGAGACTCACCTTCCTTCCCCAGGAGGAGTGGCATGGGAGCACACTGCAGGGATCGGCTGGGTTTGGAGACTCCACACGGGGTCGGGTGCCAGAGACAGAAATGCTCGGTCACAGGCCAGGTGAGCATGGAGTGCAGCAGGAGACCAGGGAGACAGGAGTGATTGACTTTTTCCCTGGGGCTCCCTGAGGAGTGGGGCCCTGAGTTCTCGGCTCCTCTGGGTCAGAGATTGGGAGGCCGCCATTTTCATTCTCATCTTCCAAAGCTGTATGGAGAGCCTTCAGGGAACAAAAGCTCCGGAGAGCAAACCCAAGCAGATTACTTAGCCTGGCCCCTGGCAAGGGCGGGGCAATTCTGTCTCCAGCAAAGACATTTGAGAATGACTGCAACAGGCCCCTCCCCGAGAAGATCAGCAAGAACAGCCAGTAAAGACCAACTTTGCCAATCAATGTGAATGACAAAAATCCAGCGCTAGGGGAATACAGCACATAGAATTCATGGCTTTTTCCCCATGATTCTTTAGTCTTTCAAAGTTAATTTTTTAATTTTACTTTTTCTTTTTCTATTTCTTTTTTTAAATTTTTCTTCTTTCCTTTTTCAACCAACATCTTACCTTATCAATTCCTTTTTAAAAATCTTTTTTAATTAGCATCTTTACAGTCACATCCTATCCCTTCATTGTATTTAATCTTATTTTGTGTGTATATATGTAAGTTTTTCTTTAAAATTTTGGGAGTTTCTTCTAACAGTCCAAAATACACCCAAAATCTAGTGTGTGGCACTGATCTATTCACCAGCCTGAACATATTCTTTTTTTTTTCTTTCTTTCTCTTTCTTTTCCCCCTGGATTCGGGTCCCTTCTGATTTGTTTAGTGTATTTTTTTTGGGGGGTTGTTGTTACCCTTTTAGCATTTTGTTCTCTCATTCATCTATTCTCTGGACAAAATGACAAGATGGAAAAACTCACCTCAAAAAAAAAAAAGACCAAGAGGCAGTACCAACTGCCAGGGACCTAATCAACATGGACACTAGTAAGATGTCGGAACTAGAGTTCAGAATGACGATTAAAAAGATACTAGCTGGGCTTGAAAAAGATACTAGAGAACCCCTTTCTGGAGAAATAAAATCTAACCAAGTCAAAATCAAAAAGGCTATTAATGAGGTGCAATAAAAAATGGGGGCTCTAACTGCTAGGATAAATGAGGCAGAAGGGAGAATTAGTGATATAGAAGACCAAATGATGGAAAATAAAGAAGATGAGAAAAAGAGAAATAAGCAACGACTGGATCACAAGGGGAGAATTCGAGAGATAAGGGATACCATAAGATGAAACAATAGTAGAATAATTTGGATCCCAGAGGAGGAAGAAAGAGAGAGTGGGGCAGAAGGTATACTGGAGCAAATTATAGCAGAGAACTTCCCTAATTTGGGGAAGGAAACAGTCATCAAAATCCAGGAGGCACAGAGAACCCCCCTCAAAATCAATAAAAATAGGTCAACACCCCAACATCTAATAGTAAAACTTACAAGTCTCAGAGACAAAGAAAGAATCCTGAAAGCAGCTTGGGAAAAGAGGTCTGTAACCTACAATGGTAAAAACATTAGATTGGCAGTAGAGCTATCCACAGAGACCTGGCAGGCCAGAAAGGACTGGCATGATATATTCAGGACACTAAACGAGAAAAATACGCAGCCAGGATACTATATCCAGCTAGGCTGTCATTGAAAATAGGAGAGATTAAAAAGCTTCCAGGACAAACAAAAACTAAAAGAATTTGCAAACACCAAACCAGCCCAACAAGAAATATTGAAAGGGGTCCTCTGAGCAAAGAGAGAGCCTAAAAGTAACATAGACCAGAAAGGAACATGGGCAATATACAGTAACAGTCACCTTACAGGCAATATAATGGCACTAATTTCATATCTTTCAATAGTTATCCTGAATGTAAATGGGCTAAATGCCCCAATCAAAAGACACAGGCTATCAGATTGAATAAAAAAACAAGACCCATAGATATGCTGTCTGCAAGAGACTCATTTTAGACCCAAAGACACCCTCAGATTGGAAGTGAGGGGGTGGAAAACCATTTACCATGCTAATGGACACCAAAAGAAAGCTGGGGTGGCAATCCTTATATCAGACAAATTAGATTTTAAACCAAAGACTATAATAAGAGATGAGGAAGGACACTATATCATAATTAAAGGGTCTATCCAACAAGAATATCCAACAATTGTAAATATCTATGCCCCTAACATGGTAGCAGCCAATTACATAAGCCAATTAATAACAAAATCAAAGAAACACATCAATAACACAATAATAGTAGGGGACTTTAACACCCCCCTTACTGAAATGGACAGATCATCTAAGCAAAAGATCAACAAGGAAATAAGGGCTTTAAATGACACACTGGACTAGATGGACTTCACAGACATATTCAGAACATTCCATCCCAAAGCAACAGAATACATATTCTTCTCTAGTGCACATGGAACATTCTCCAGAATAGATCACATCCTGGGTCATAAATCAGGTCTCAACCAGTACCAGAAGACTGGGATCATTCCCTGCATATTTTCAGACCACAAAGCCTTGAAACTAGAACTCAATCACAAGAGGAAAGTTGGAAAGAACTCAAATACATGGAGCCTAAAGAGCATCCTACTAAAGAATGAATGAGTCAACAAGGAAAGAAGAATTTTAAAAAATTCGTGGAGTCAAATGAAAATGAAAACACAACTGTTCAAAATCTTTGGGATACAGCAAAGGCGGTCCTAAGAGGAAAGTATATAGCAATACAAGCCTTTCTCAAGAAACAAGGAAGGTCTGAAAAACACAACCTAACCCTACACCTAAAGGAGCTGGAGAAAGAGCAGTAAATAAAGCCTAAACCCAGCAGGAGAAGAGAAATAATAAAGATCAGAGCAGAAATCAATGAAATAGAAACCAAAAGAACAGTAGAACAGATAACAAAACTAAGAGCTTGTTCTTTGAAAGAATTAATAAGATTGATAAACTCCTCACCAGACTTAGCAAAAAGAAGAGAGTAAGGACCCAAATAAATAAAATCATGAATGAAAGAGGAGAGATCACAACCAACACCAAAGAAATACAAACAATTTTAAGAATGTATTATGAGCAACTATATGCCAGCAAATTAGACAATCTCGAAGAAATGGATGCATTCCTAGACACATCTAAACTACCCAAACTGTACCAGGAAGAAATAGAAAACCTGAACAGACCTATAACCACTAAGGAAATTGAAGCAGTAATCAAAAATGTGCCAAAAAACAAGAGCCCATGGCCAGACGGCTTCCCAGGGGAATTTTACCAAATATTTCAAGAAGAATTAATACCTATTCTTCTGAAACTGTTCCAAAAAACAGAAATGGAAGGAAAACTTCCAAACTCATTTTATGAGGACAGCATTACCTTGATCCCCAAACCAGACAAAGACCCTATCAAAAAAGGAGAATTATAGACCAATATCCCGATGAATATGGATGCAAAAATTCTCACCAAAATACTAGCCAATAGGATCTAACAGTACATTAAAAGGATTATTGACCACCATCAAGTGGGATTTATTCCTGGGCTGCAAGTTTGGTTCAAAATCCGCATTCAATTAATGTGATACAATACATTAATAAAAGAAAGAACAAGAACCGTATGATCCTCTCAATAGATGCAGAAAAAGCATCTGACAAAGTACAACATCCTGTCTTGGTTAAAACTCTTCACAGTGTAGGGATAGAGGGTACATACCTCAATATCATAAACGCCCTTTATGAAAAACCCACAGTGAATATCATTCTCAATGGGGAAAAACCGAGGGCCTTTCCCCTAAGGTCAGGAACATGGCAGGGATGTCCACTATCACCACTGCTATTCAACATAGTACTAGAAGTCCCAGCCTCAGCAATCAGACAACAAAAAGAAATATAGGGCATCCTAATTGGCAAAGAAGAAGTCAAACTCTCACTCTTTGCAGATGATATGATACTTTATGTGGAAAACCCAAAAGACTCCACCCCAAAACTGCTAGAACTCATACAGGAATTCAGTCAAGTGGCAGGATATAAAATCAATCCACAGAAATCAGTGGCATTTCTATACACTAACAACAAGACAGAAGAATGAGAAATTAAGGAGTCGATCCCATTTACAGTTGTACCCAAAACCCTAAGGTACCTAGGAATAAATCTAATCAAAGAGGCTAAGGATCTGTACTCAGAAAACTATAGAATACTCATGAAAGAAATTGAGGAAGACACAAGGAAATGGAAAAACATTCCAAGTTCATGGATCAGAAGAATAAACATTGTTAAAATGTCTATGTTACCTAGAGCAATCTACACATTTAATGCAATCCCTATCAAAATACCATCTACTTTTTTCAAAGAAATGGAACAAATAATCCTAAAATTTGTATGGAAACAGAAAAGACCCTGAATAGCCAGGGGACTGTTGAAAAAGAAAAGCAAAGCTGGTGGCATCACAATTCCAGACTTCAAGCTCTATTACAAAGCTTTAATCATCAAGACAGTATAGTACTGGTACAAAAACAGACACATAGATCAATGGAACAGAATAGAGAGCCCAGAAATGGACCCTCAACTCTATGGTCAAGTAATCTTCGACAAAGCAGGAAAGAATGTCCAATGGAAAAAAGACAGTCTCTTCAACAAATGATGCTGGGAAAATTGGACAGCCACATGCAGAAGAATGAAACTAGACCATTTCCTTACACCACACACAAAAATAAACTCAAAATGGATGAAAGACCTAAATGTGAGACAGGAATCCATCAAAATCCTTGAGGAGAACACAGGCAGCAACTCTTCGACCTCAGCCACAGCAACTTCTTCCTAGAAACATCGCCAAATGGAAGGGAAGCAAGGGTAAAAATGAACTATTGGGACTTCATCAAGATAAGAAGCTTTTGCACAGCAAAGGAAACAGCCAACAAAACCAAAAGACAACTGACAGAATGGGAGAAGATATTTGCAAATTCAAATCAAAACCACATTGAAATACCACCTTACGCCAGTTAGAATGGCAAAAATGGACAAGGCAAGAAACAACAAATGTTGGAGAGGTTGTGGAGAAAGGGGAACCCTCTTACACTGTTGGTGGGAATGCAAGTTGGTACAGCCACTTTGGAAAACAGTGTGGAGGTGCCTCAAAAAATTAAATATAGAGCTACCCTATGATCCAGCAACTGCACTCCTGGGTATTTACCCCAAAAACACAGATGTAGTGAAAAGAAGGGCTGTATGCACCCCAATGTTCATAGCAGCAACATCCTCAATAGCCAAACTGTGGAAAGAGCCGAGATGTCCTTCAACAGATGAATGGATAAAGAAGATGTGGTCCATATATACAATGGAATATTACTGAGTCATCAGAAAGGATGAATACCCAACTTTTACATCAACATGGATGGGACTGGAGGAGATTATGCTAAGTGCAATAAGTCAAGCAGAAAAAGTCAATTATCATATGGTTTCACTATTTGTGGAACATAAGGAATAGCACGGAGGACATTAGGAGAAAGAAGGGAAAAATGAAGGGGGGGAATCGGAGGGGGAGACAAACCATGAGAGACTATGGACTCCGAGAAAAAAACTGAGGGTTTGGGGGTGGTGGGGGGATGAGTTAGCCCGGTGATGGGTATTAAGGAGGGCATGTATTGCATGGAGCATTGGGTGTTATACGAAAACAATGAATCATGGAACACTACATCAAAAATTAATGATGTACTGTATGGTGACTAACATAACATAATAAAATAAAATAAAATTTTAAAAAATGACATATCAGATAAAGGGCTAGTATCCAAAATTTATAAAGAATTTATCAAACTCAACACCCAAAGAACAAATAATCCAATCAAGAAATGGGCAGAAGACATGAACAGACATTTTTCCAAAGAAGACATCCAAACGGCCAACAGACACATGAAAAAGTGCTCAACATCACTCAGCATCAGGGAGATCCAAATCAGAACCTCAATGAGATACCACCTCACACCAGTCAGAATGGCTAAAATTAACAAGTCAGGAAATGACAGATGTTGGTGAGGATGTGAAGAAAGGGGAACCCTCCTACACTGTTGGTGGGAATGCAAGCTGGTGCAGCCACTCTGGAAAACAGTATGGAGGTTACTCAAAAAGTTGAAAATAGAGCTACCCTATGACCTAGCAATTGCACTGCTGAGTATTTACCCCAAAGATACAAATGTAGTGATCCAAAGGGGTACGTGCACCCCAATGTTTATATCAGCAATGTCCACGATAGCCAAACTATGGAAAGAGCCACTCATATGTGGAATTTAAGAAACAAAACAAACAAGCAAAGGTGGGGGGGGGGGGAAACAAACCAAGAAACAGACTCTTAACTCTAGATAAGAAACTGATGGTTACCAGATGGTAGGTGAGTGGGTGGATGGGTGAAATCCGTGAGGAGGATATGAATACACTTATCACGATAAGCACTGAGCAATATATGGAATTGTTGAATCACTATATTTTACACCTGAAAGTAATATAAACTAATTTTAACTATACTGGGATTAAACTTCAATTTCATGGGACACCTGGGTGGCTCAGTCAGTTAAACGACTGCCTTGGCTCAGGTCATGATCCTAGGATCCTGGGATCGAGTCCCACATCTGGCTACCTGCTTGTGGGGGGGCGGGGCGGGGGCGCTGCTGCTTCTCCCTCTGCCTCTGCTGCTCCACCCTCTCCCACTGCTGTTCCCCCTGCTTGTGGTCTCCTGCTCTGTCTCTGTCAAATATTCATTTAATTAAAAAGATTTTATTTTATTTAGAATATTCATTTAATTTAAAAAAGGCTTTATGCAAGTGCAAAGGACATTTCTGTATTTCGCAATCCATTTAACTGTGTAGTTGAGGAGCTGCCATTTTTGACATGCTAAAAAGCAAATATAAGGGGAAAAAATTATGGGATTCTATGAATGCCATCCAAGCAATTAATATGTTCAGTTTAAATCATAGGCTTGTGAATGTCAGCATTTGACAGTACCTATCTATTCAAAAAGTTTTCAAGGATGAAATAGACTAGCATTAACAGATCAACCGTTGCGATCCATTTTGGAGGTGGCATCCCAATTAAGCAAAATGTTATCCCTATTAAAAGAATTTCATTCTTCTCATCAGACCTGTATTACAAACAAGAAAACTGTATTCATTCATTATCATTATATTTTGAGTCTCTCAATACAAAAGGGGGGCAGGGGACGGGTATTCCAGGACTCAGAAGGGCGAGGACTTCTGGCGTCGCCTCCTCCGGATGCAGCAGCTACACCGGCCGGGAACCCAGCAGTCCGATATTCTCATTGGTAGGGACTGTGAGAGTGCCCTCGGCCCTACTCGCCCCCCACCCCTTCCCCGCCCCACCCCCCACCCCCGCCTCCCGTAAGCGAAATTCTACTAGGGCTGGGCCGGAGGTCCAAGGCTCCCGGGTGAGCGCCGCTCCAGTGAAAGCCGACCAGCGAGCGTGTGGGAGTTCCGAGTCCAGCATGTGGGAAGCGGTCCGCCTAGGTCGCCGCTGGCGCATGCGTATCGGGGAGCCTAAGCCAGCGCGGCGCGGTCGCCATCGCTGGAAAACTTCCGTCAGATCCCGACTGGCACGGGCGGCTGGTCCAGCCCCAGGGACCCAGCCGCTGGGCGTCATTGGCTCAGGCAGTAGGGCCCTCATCACCCTGTCCCGCCTAGGTCGGGCCCGGCGGCGGCGGCGGCGGCGTGAGGGGGCGGAGCCGCCCAGAGCGCCCTTTGTCTGTGGAGGCTGGTGAGTGCGGCGCGCCGCGGGCCGGGAGGCTGGCGAGGGGGAGGGGCTGGCGGCGGCCCGAGGAGGGTACCCGGGTCGCCGTCGCCGCCCGCGTTCGACCCGGAGTCCCCCAGCAGCGCCCTCAGCCTTCCCCGAGACCCGCACCCCTTCTCTGGTAGAAAGGCCTCCCCATCCCAAGATTATAAACGTATTTTCCTCTGGTATCTTCTGCAGTTGATTTTTGTGTGGGCAAGGGTGGGTATCGTTTTTGGAAAGTTTTTCCCCATGGAAAGTTTTTCCCCATCTCAAGATCATTAAAACATTCACCTTTATTTTTTTCTACTGCTTTTAAAGAATTTTTTAATATCTTTTTTACATTTCTACCTGTATTTTGTTGGGTTATTAATTTTGCTGTAAGTTGTTAGATAGGAATATGCCTTTTCCCACTTGTCCTGCCATTAGATATTGAATCATTTTCCCACTGAATTGAAATGACACTTTTATTATATTCTGAAGGCGTGTATATTCTGCAAACCCTGATCTGTTTCCAGACAGTTTCTTTCACTGATCTGACAGTTTCTGCACTGATACCATTTTGTTTTAATTAAAAATACGTTTGAATATGTGACAGAGCAAATCTCCCTTAATTATGTCCTTTGACATAATGGTCTGTTTCTTTTGATGTATTTGAAATTGTGAAAAATGTAAAGGTACAAAAATTATAATTCTCTAAGAGACAGATTTGATCATGGTACTTAGTAGGTGCTCAGTAGATAATTATTAAATGAGGAATGTTTGTTGAAAGTCACTGTGTTGTTGAAAACTTACGTTTCCCTGTTGCCATCAGGATAATAGTCGACTTCCTTAGAAGTGCCCTCCAAGCCCTTTATGATCTTAATATTGCATACTGTTTTGCTTTCCACCCTTGCACATCATGCTGTAGCCATACCAAACTACCTAAACCTGGCCCAAAACCTTCTGGGAAAAATTCATTAATTTGATTATGTTAAAATTTTTAATTTCTGTATTCAAAAAGAACAAAGGGCTAAAAACAAGACACATGAAAATATTTACAACATGTGTAAGAGACAAAGGATTAATGGCCATAATATGTAAAGAGCCTCTGTTAATAGCAAAAAAAAAAAAAAAAAATAGGCAAAGGATACACATAGGCAATTTTTAGAAGAAATACAGGTAACCAAAACACACGCACAAATTTTTTTAATGCTTAACCTCATAAGTAACCATAGAATGCAAATGAAGACAAAGATATCTTTCACACAGTAGCCTGGCAACATATAAAAATAATGATGATACAGGGTGTTGAGGAAAGTGCCCAGGGAAGGGCACCAATTGTAAGACTGAGGAAGACACTTTGAATGGCAATTTGACAATACCTACCAAAATGTTAAATGAGCTCACACTGGCTCAGAAATAAAAAAAAAAAAAAAAAAAGAAATTTCATTCTGAAATCAGTCTTGCAGAAATACTTGCACAGGTACATAAGGAGGTATGTAAAAAGACGTTTATTACAATATTATTTGCAATTGTGAGAAATGAGTACAGCTTAAATGTTCACTAGGGATATGGTTAAATATATTATGATAGATCCATACAGTAGAATACTATACTGCTATAAAATAGAATAAGGTAGTTTATTTTGAAGTTAACAAACAAGGAAAGATCTCTAAGACATTTAGGGAATAAAGGCTGCTGCAGAACAGTGGCACATAGTATGGTGTGAGTTACATTAAGTAGGGATGTGGTTATATTATATATGTTCATAAATACCCAAAAAAGGATGTATACCAAATGACTGACGGTGAATTACTTCCAGGGAGGGAAGTAGAATAGGAGAGGGGTTGAAGGTCACCCAGTCTTACTCATATACTCCCAAATTTTGTGTGCTTTTGTTTTCATGTAGAATGTGTAAAAAACTTCTGAACATGTATAACTTGTGTAAGGAAAAAACAAAACAGAAAGGGAAAAATGAAGGGGGGAAATCGGAGGGGGAGATGAACCATGAGAGACTATGGACTCTGAAAAACAAACTGAGGGTTCTAGAGGGGAGGGGTGTGGGGGGTTAGGTTAGCCTGGTGATGGGTATTAAAGAGGGCATGTACTGAATGGAGCACTGGGAGTTATACACAAACAATGAATCATGGAACACTACGTCAAAAACTAACGATGTAATGTATGGTGATTAACATAACATAATAAAATAAAATAAAAAAAAAACCCTCACCCACACTTAGGACCTACACAGGGGAGAAAAACATTTTATGATGTAGAAAATTTTTAAATTAACTTCTTTAAAAAAAAAAGCAAAGAATAAAAGACAAATGATAACATGGAGACTACATTTGTTATTTATGTTATCACAAGGGAGTTGCTCTTTACTGTCTGTGTTCAGGGGTCCCTAAGACCACCCTCAGGTTCAGTGATTTGCTAAAAGGACTCAGAACTCAGCAAAATTGTTATACTTAGAGTAGCATGAGTATTACAGTGAAAAGATACAGATTAAAATTAGCAACAACAAAAAAAAAGCAGGAGAGCAGAGTCCAGGAGAGACCAGGTACAAAGCTTCCAGTTGTCTTCTCTCAATAAGACTCATGCAGATAGTGTTTAATTCTCCCAGAAGTGATGTGTAATAACACATATGCAGTATTGCCAACCAGGGAATCTCATCCAAACTTTGGCATCCAGAGTATTTATTGGACGTTGGTCATGTAGGCATAGCTGACCGGCTGTGTTACCGACCTTCAGTCTCCAGTCCCTCCAGAGATACCACATGGCCCAAGAATCCCACCATAAATCCTATTTTAGCAAAAACTTTCTGACCTGACAAAGCCTCAGGTAAACAGACACTTTTTTTTTTTTAATAGTAGCATCATACTGTGGTTTTATTTGCACTTCTTTTTTTTTTAATTTTTTATTGTTATGTTAATCACCATACATTACATCATTAGTTTTAGATGTAGTGTTCCATGATTCACTGTGCATAACACCCAGTGCTCCATGCAGAACGTGCCCTCTTTAATACCCATCACCAGGCTAACCCATCCTCCCACCCCTCTCCCCTCTAGAACCCTCAGTTTGTTTTTCAGAGTCCATTGTCTGTCATGGTTTGTCTCCCCCTCCGATTTCCCCCCCTTCATTCTTCCCCTCCTGCTATCTTCTTCTTTTTTTTTTTTCTTAACATATATTGCATTATTTGTTTCAGAGGTACAGATCTGTGATTCAACAGTCTTGCACAATTCACAGCGCTCACCATAGCACATACCCTCCCCAGTGTCTATCACCCAGCCACCCCATCCCTCCCACCCCACCCCCCACTCCAGCAACCCTCAGTTTGTTTCCTGAAATGAAGAATTCCTCATATCAGTGAGGTCATATGATACATGTCTTTCTCTGATTGACTTATTTCGCTCAGCATAACACCCTCCAGTTCCATCCACGTCGTTGCAAATGGCAAGATCTCATTCCTTTTGATGGCTGCATAATATTCCATTGTATATATATACCACATCTTCTTTATCCATTCATCTGTCGGTGGACATCTTGGCTCTTTCCATAGTTTGGCTATTGTGGACATTGCTGCTCTAAACATTGGGGTGCACGTACCCCTTCAGATCCCTACATTTGTATCTTTGGGGTAAATACCCAGTAGTGCAATTGCTGGATCGTAGGGTAGCTCTATTTTCAATTTTTGAGGAACCTCCATACTGTTTTCCAGAGTGGCTGCACCAGCTTGCATTCCCACCAACAGTGTAGGAGGGTTCCCCTTTCTCCGCATCCCCGCCAACATCTGTCGTTAACAGAGACACTCTTAACAGGCAGGATGTTGCAAGGCATTATATAGGTTATCTCTCAGGAACCACACCAGGCTAAAACCTTTCCTTAAAATGTGCAGAGTTTGGACCACCCAGACCCATTCAATTAATCCTTTCCAGCACAATATACTTTGTAATAAAGAATTCTTACAAATCAATAAAAGGCAAAATGGTAGAAAGGTGGACAAATGACACAAAGAGTAATTTATAAAAGATGAAATATGAAAGCTAAAAATATAAAAGTTCTGCCTCCCATGTTATCTAAGAATTAATATTAAAGCAGCAATCATATACTGTTTATGTATTATATTTTAAAAGAATAATGCTTATTAGTCTTGGCTAATGGTCACTCTCATATATGGTTGATGAATTAGTGAAATGATACAACCTTCCTCAATAATTTTTTACCTTCGTTTTGATCCAGCAGTTCCACTGCTAGGAATTTACCCTAAAGAAATACGCAGACAGAATTATGCCAAAACTGTACATTGTTTGCTGTTGTCTATAACAGCAGAAAGAAAGAAAGAAAGAAAGATAGAAAGTTCCTGAAAAAGTTTATTAATAATGAAGTTGTTAAATAAATTTTGGCTATTGCATGCATTGATTGTACTAGGACACTAATTTTTTTTATTTTTTATTTACTTGTTTATATATTTATATGTGTATAAATATATATTTATGTTTATTTATTATTAATTTTTAATTCCAGTATACTTAACATATAGTGTTACATTAACTTCAGGTGTACAATAATGATCCAGCAATTCTGTATATTACTCAGTGCTCACCATGATAAGTGTACTCTTTAATCCCCATCACCTATTTCACCTATCCCCCACCCACCTTATCCCCCCTACCCACCTCCCCTGTGGTAACTATGAGTTTGTTCTCTATATTTAGGAGTCTGTTTCTTGGTTTGTCTTTCTCTTTTTTTTTTCCTTTGCTCATTTGTTTTGTTTCTTAAATTCCACATATGAATAAAATCATATGACATGTGTCTTTCTCTGACAGACTTATTTCAGTTAGCATAATATTCTCTAGCTCCATCCATGCTGTTGCAAATGGCAAGATTCCATTCTTTTTGATGGCTGAGTAATATTCCTCTGTGTGTGTGTGTGTGTGTGTGTGTGTGTGTGCCACATTTTTTTTTTTTTACAATTTGTTTTTTTTTTTTTTTTTTCTGTGTGGAAAGTGACCATTTTTTTAATTTAAATTTTATTAGCATATAGTGCAATACTGGTTTCTGGAGTAGAATTCAGTGATTCATCACTTACATACAACACACAATGCTCCTCACAACAAGTGCCCTCTTTAATACCCATCACCCATCCCCCACCCACATCCCTCCATCAACCCTCAGTTTGTTCTCTGTCTTTAAGAGTCACTTATGGCTTGTTTCCCTGTCTCTTTTTCTTTCCCCCCTTCCCATATGTTCATCTGTTTTCTTTCTTAAATTCTACATATGAGTGAGACCATATGATATTTGTCCTTCTCTGACTGACTTATTTCACTTAGCATAATACACTCTAGCTCCATCCATGTCGTTGCAAATGGCAGGGTTTCATTCTTTTTGATGGCTGAGTAATATTCCATTGTATATATATACCACATCTTCTTTATCCATTCATCAGTTGATGGACATTTGGGCTCTCTCCATAGTTTGGCTGTTGTTGATAATGCAGCTGTAAACATTGGGGTGCATGTACCCCTTCAAATCTGTATTTTTGTATCCTTGGAGTAAATACCTAGGAGTGCAATTGCTGGGTGATAGGGTAGTTCTATTTTTAACTTTTTGAGGAACTTCCAAACTGTTCTCCAGAGTGACTGCACTGGTTTGCATTCCCCCCAACAGTGCAAGAGGGTTCCTTTTTCTCCACAGCCTCACCAACACCTGTTGTTTCTTGTGTTGTTCATTTTAGCCATTCTGACAGGTGTGATATCTTATTGTAGTTTTGATTTGCATTTCTCTCATGATGAGTGATATTGAGCATTTTTTTCATGTGTCTGTTGGCCATCTGGATGTCTTCTTTGGAGAAATGTCTGTTCATTTCTTATTTATTTACTTACTTACTTATTTATTTACTTATTATTTTAAATATTCCTGGTGTGGAGCCCAGTTCAGGGCTTGAACTCACAACCCTGAGATCAAGACCTGAACTGAAATCGAGAGTCGGACAGTTAACCGACTGAGCCACCCAGCCACCCCTGCTCATTTCTTCTGCCCATTTTTAATTGGATTATTTGTTTTTTGGCTGTTAAGTTGTATAAATTCTTTATATATTTTGGATACTAGCCCTTCATCAGGTATGTCATTTGCAAACATCTTCTGCCATTCAGTAGGTTACCTTTTACTTTTGTTGATTGTTTCCTTTGATGTGCAGAAGCTTTTTATTTTGATGAAGTTCCAATAGTTTATTTTTGCTTTTATTTTCCTTGCCTCAGGAGACCTATCTAGAAAAATGTTGCTATAGTCAATGTCAGAGACATTACTGCCTGTGCGGTCTAATAGAATTTTTTATGGTTTTAGGTCTAACATTTAGGCCTTTAATCCATTTGAATTTAAATTTGTATATGGTATAAGAAAGTGGTCCAGTTTCATTCTCTTGCACATAGCTGTCCCGTTTTCCCAACACCATTTGTTGAAGAGACTGTATGACCCTAATTTTTTAATGATATTTAGAGTTTTGTCTTCTGTCCTGAAGTGATATACACAATATTGTCAATTAAAATCCACGTTTCAAAAAAGAAAATTATATATGTAATAATGATATATATATGTATATATAATTATAATATGTGTGTATATTTGCATAGAAAAAGACTGCAAGTATATATCCCCAAAAAAGTAACTGGTTATCTCTGGGTGATGGTATGATTTTCTTTCTGCTTTTCTATATCTACAAAAAAACTTTGTTTTAATATTTGTCAGAAAATAAAATGAAGGTATTTCCAAGGTAGAGAAAGGGTGTGGGGAGAGATCAGTCTGGCTACAGTATGAAGAAAATATTGGACTAAAGTTAAGGACTAGTTCGATGAGTGTGGCAGTAGTCAAAGTGAGAGATGATAGTGGCTTGAATCAAGGTAGTGGAATTGAAGATGGAGCATTCACTACATATTTAAGGGGATAAATTTACCAGGGTTTGACTTTAATTGAAGAGAGAGACTAAGGGAAAGAAAGAGAGGTCAGGAATGGCATTCAGGTTTCAGGCTTGCTGGTGCTATTCATTGAGATAGGGAATTTAATAGGAGAGTAAAAATAATATGTAACATGTAAATATGGCTACCATGTGCTATTATGTTCTAAATGTTTTCAGAATATTCACTCACTTAATCCTCACAACAAACCCATGAGGTAAGTACTATTATTATTAGTTTTGCAGATGAGGAAAGTGAAGCATAGAAAGGTTGACTAACTTACACAACCAAACTCACACAGCTAGTAAGTTGTGGAGCTGGGAATCAAACCCAATCAGTTTGGCAGTAGAGTTGGTATTCGTACATACTTCACTCTCTTGCAAATATATGACAAGAGACTTAAGAGAAAATGAGTTTTGGACATGTTAGGTTTGAGAAATCTGAGAGACATATGCCTGGGGATGTCCACTAAGGTAGTTGGGTATGTATGTGGTTATGTAGCTCAGAAGAGATGATCAGTGAAACCATGGCAGTGGGTAAAGCTGAAGGAAGCCACCTGAGAGTAAATAGAAGAGAATAAATACAAATACTAACAAATGGATATAACTGTATTACAAGTGAATGATATAACCACACTGAAGGAAGTGGCAAAGAAAAAAACTCAAGTAACTTCAGGAAACACTCTCTTGGTTGGATACTGTATAACTAAAGACAAAGAGAACACTACATAAATGCTGTAATCAAGTTAATAAATGTGTTTCTCACAGGGATATGAGTTAATTCTGAAACTATGTATATACTAAAATGAACAAATAAGTAAATATATTGTGGATACTAAGAGTCAACAATTTTTTATTGTTGAAGAAAGAAGTTACCAATGACAAAAGGAAGAAGACTAAAATGAGCCCTGAGGTATTGGATTGGAATCAGGTGTCAGTATGAACTCATGGCATTTAATACATAGATGAACACAATAGAAGTATGTATGTGTATGATTAATATGCATACATATATATCTTTCCTATCTCTGCTAGAGGGCCTAGAAGCAATGATACCCCAGTAGCAGTGAGCACACCTAGCACTCAGATCTTTGTTTCTAAGCATTTCTCCAATAAGAGGAACTCTGGCTGTTGGACAGGTAGTTGATTTCCAGGGCTGGGCAGGGATAATACAAGAGTCTGAAACATTTTATGGTGCCAGGAAGTGCTCAAAATAGGATAGAGGCTGGTCAAAATAACATAGGAGCCTTCTATTAGCCAAAACTGAAACAATTTGTACAATAAAATAAATAATGATAATATTGGAGTTTATAAAACAAAATAAATATTCATGAGTTTATAGAGATATAAATAAATTAGTAAATAAATGATAAGAGATAAGGAGCAGCTTTTCCTTACAGAAAAATTCCAATTAATAAATTAGTGGGAAAGAGAGAAATAGAGAAATCACCATTAGGCAAACACCATACTACTAATTGTTGCAGACAAGATACACTGATGGATGCTAAAATTAGTGGGTTTCACATATGATCTCACTCATATGTGGAATTTAAGAAAGAAAACAGATGAACATATGGGAAGGGGGAAAAGAAAAAAAGGAGAGAGGGAAGCAAGCCATAAGTGACTCTTAAAGACAGAACAAACTAAGGGTTGATGGAGGGATGTGGGTGGGGGTTGGGCTAGGTGGGTGATGGGTATTAGAGGGCACTTGTTGTGAGGAGCATCGTGTGTTGTATGTAAGTGATGAATCACTGAAATCTACTCCAGAAACCAATATTGCACTATATGTTAACTTAAAAAATTTTAAATAAATAAAACTTAAGGCAAGCTAAAAAAATGAAAATAAAATAAAATTAGTGGGTTTGAGAAGAATCCAGATATTTGTATAGTATCTCCCCAAGATATTTATTAGCTGCGAAGAGAAAGATGGTAGCTTTACAATGGAGAAACGGGGTAAACACCACCTTAACCCAGTGATAAAGGTTAAAATTATCATTAATGAGGCATATCAGCAGCATAAACCCATGAATATGATGCACTAAGAAAGATACAAATCACTTCTGTGATATTCCAAAAAATACTTAACTTCTTTCCAATCATGAGAAAACATCAGACAAACCCAAATTAAGGGACCCTGTAAAATAACTCATCAGTACTCTTCAAAAGTAGTAAGCTCATGAAAGACAGAAAGGCTGAGGAACTTATAGATTGGAGAAGACCAAGGGGGAAAAAAGCAACTAAATGCCATGTGAGATCCTGCATCAGAGAAAAAATATTAGTGGAGAAACTGGTAAATTTTGAATAGTTTGAATTAATAGTATTATACCAATTTAAGTTCCTGCTTTTGATTATTGTACCCTGGTCTTATAAAACATTAACATTAGGACAAGTGGGGTGGAATGTATGTGGGAATTGTGTACTGCTTTTGCAACTTTACTATAAGTCTAAAATTGGTTCAAAATAAAAAGTTAAAAAATTAAAAAATAGAAGAGTAAACACCAGAACCCTTTTATTTACTCACTTAGCAAATATTATTGAGTACCTACTATGAGCCACATACTGAGAGCATTAAAAGTAGAATAGTAAATAAGACAGAACAGCTTCCTGCCTTCATGGAGATTAACATCACACAATGGTGAGGTATAAATAAAAATAATGACTATACAAATAATTACAATGATAAAAAGTGCTAGCAAAAACAGGAAGATGTCAATGAGGGACCTCACTTGGTCTGTGATACCAAAATCTTCCTTGATTTAAGCTGAGACCTGAAGGAAGAGTAGGTACCATCTGGAGAGGAGGGGCAGGGGAGTATGGCACACTTAAGGACTTAAAAGCAGAACAGTGTAAATGAAGCCTTAAAAACAAGCAGGAGAGTGGCTTGAGAAGTCAGGAAGCGGTCACAGGATTTTTTATGGCCCTGTACTCCAGCCTAAGAACTGTAGAGAGCCACTAAAGAATTTCAAAGTGAAGGACTGATGTGATCAGGTTTGTATGTATACTTTACAAGTAAAGATGCCTTTACTTCATCTGTGGAGGGAACAAAAATAGATAATGGAAAATCCTAAGGAACAACAATCTGTAAATGATAAGCAGAGGAAAAGGGACTAGTGCATAGCTCACTGAGAAAGACGGTGGACATAAAGCAAAACACAGTTGTCCGCAGTGTCAGATACCCATCAGAGCTCAAGAAGTAACGAACTCCATTGCTTGAACAACATCAGGGTTTTTGGTATTCCTACTCAGAGCAGTTTCAGTGGTGTGCTGATGGTGAACAGAGGAAAGGTCATAGATAATCGAAAAATAAATAGGTAATGAGGAAGTAGAGACAAGTATTGACAATCCTTTGAAGAGTTGTAGCCTTGAAAAAAGAATGGATCGTAGTTACAAATGGGCACATAGTCAGTGAAAGTTTGTTTTTTTTTTTTTAGAAGGGTTTTCTTTTTTCTTTTTTTTTTTTTTTAAAGATTTTATTTATTTATTTGACAGAGAGAGACACAGCGAGAGAGGGAACACAAGCAGGGGGAGTGGGAGAGAGAGAAGCAGGCTTCCCGCAGAGCAGGGAGCCCGATGTGGGGCTCGATCCCAGGACCCTGGGATCATGACCTGAGGCGAAGGCAGACGCTTAACGACTGAGCCACCCAGGCGTCCCTCAGTGAAAGTTTTTAATGTTGGGAGATATAGTAAAAGGTTTTAAATTATGACAGGAAGGAGTCAATAAAAGTGACAGATAAAGTTGAAGATAGAGGAATGAGAAGATACATGCTAGATTCGGGCCTGTAGTCAGTCTAGAGAGAAAGGTCTGATTCAAGGGAAGAAATACTTCTTAAAGCAAGTCCCTGGGCCAGGAATACCCCCCAGAGATGCTATTTCATTACGTCTGGGATAGGACCAGTGAATCTGCTTTTCAGCAAATGGCATGATTCAAGTGATCTTCAGACCACACTATGACAAACACTGCTCTTTTTTCTATTTTTCCATTATGTTAAGCCATTCCTGTCTTCATTTCCTTACCCATCCATCCAGTCCAGAACCTAAGGTCTCCTGATTCATAGTCTAGTGTTTTATAAGGTAAGAAAGACTTCAAAAGTGCTGTGGTACTGGAAGTAGGTGACTGAAATAGAATGAAGGTGAAAATCATTGGCATTGAGGAAGTTAAGGAGATGAGAGGCTCTGTTAGTTGCTCTGAATTCCTGCTTGCATCAGAATCACTTGTGAGGCACTTAAAAAAAATGTGTAGATGCCAGACTTCATCTCAACAGATTCTGGTTTAGTAGCTCTTGGGTGGAGCCTGGACATGTATACATTTACATATGTATAACTTAAAATCTGGGCTGAGTTTAATGCACAGCCCCGATTGAGAACTACTACAGAAGTTTTCTACACGGTCGATAAAGTTCACTCAGATTTTTGGAAGAGCTTGGAGGGAAGGGTGTTAAGTCCAAAGTCATTTTTCATCTGAATTGAGTATAATTCTGGTATTCCTTAGGCAGTCAAGGGAATTTGTTACTTTCCAAGCCATCATGGTTACTTATTTGAAAAAGCCTGTGGTAATCCCACAGCCTTCTCTGGAAAAGTCTATGTGTGTATTGTATGAAAAATTACACACTGTTTGGGGGTGGGGAGTGGTTGGTTTTGGGCAGTTTTGTGTATGTATCTTTCCAATACAGGAATTAAAAGGGAAATTATGAGAAGAAAGGAGATCAGATTTAAAAAATGGTAGAGGGGTGCCTGGGTGGCTCAGCCAGTTAAGCATCTGCCTTCAGCTCAGGTCAAAATGTCAGGGTCGCCTAGAGCTCCGTATCAGGCTCCCTGCTCAGCGGGGAGTCTTCTCCCTCTGCCTCTGCCTGTCGCTCCCCCTGCTTGTGCTCTCTCACTCTCTCTCAAATAAATAAATAAAATCTTTTAAAAAAAAATGGTAGAGAACAAGTGCTAAGAAGAACTTCAAAGTATACTAGAAGGAACCTAGGGCTGTGAACCAGGGGATCTTCAGTTTTAGAATCCTTCATTAAACCAAAAAACTGAGAACTAAATCAGTGTTTCCAAAGATGTGTTCTTTGGAACCCTAGTCCCACCAGATGCCATAAAAAATTCTCAAATAACAAAATTTGCATAGAATATATAATATATCTGACACAGTCCTCATCTCCTTGGGTTTACACATAATGAAGGAGAAACCCTGTTCTGCCTAACTTGGTAAATGCAGGGTTTTTTTGGTTGTGAATAGGTGGTTTTGAGGTGATTGGGTTTGAAACATCAGAGCATTCACATAGATTCTGTCTGTCTCTTTAGAGAGTAGGACCTTTTTAGACCTTTGCTTGGTGAAATAGGACCTGCTTCTTTTTTTTTTTTTTTTTTTAAAGATTTTATTTATTTATTCATTTGAGAGAGCGAGAATGAGAGAAAGAGAGAGCACATGAGAGGGAGGAGGGTCAGAGGGAGAAGCAGACTCCCTGCTGAGCAGGGAGCCCGATGCGGGACTCGATCCAGGGACTCCAGGATCATGACCTGAGCCGAAGGCAGTCGCTTAACCAACTGAGCCACCCAGGCGCCCCTAGGACCTGCTTCTTAAAGTGCTTCTAAATTACTCCTGAAAGGTCTGCTTCTTAGTCAGCTGGTTGTAAAATTTTGGATTCATGCCATATCTTGAGCAGTGAATGGCTTCCTCATCTAATAGGACAATTCCACTGGAACTGTAATCTTCTCTTTTTAAAAAAATTGCTTCTCAGGAATGACTTCATTATTCAGTTCCATTACTAACTTTTGAGAGAAATTTTCCAGGCCAAGCTTTGTGAACAGAAAAAGAATGTATTCTCCCATGTTTATTAGCAATTCAATACATTTTACTCTCTTGTTAATTTTGGTGAAAGTCTTTCTGAAAATCTTTCACTAAGGAAGGACCACATGTTTTTTTTTCTGAGAAGGTGGGTAAGAACTGAGGCTAAAGTTTATTGTAGCTGATGGATCTGTACATCTCTGCTTTTTGTAATGTGTGAATCTGAGAAATTCTAAAAATGCTTTTTGACTGTTTTTAAGGAATTCTATACCGTAGCGTGCCCTATCTTTATGAACGGGTAGTTTATATGTTTCTTTACAGACTCTCTAGGTCCCGAGGTGACTGAGGCTGCTGGATTTCTTTTGTTGACTGGTGCATCTCATTACAGGTGCTCAATCTGATATTGTATCTTACAAGATCCCTGCCAGGAGAGAGATTCGAATATCATAGTGAAGTCTGTACATGAAGGATTGATGCCTTTAGGGGAAAGAAAGTAATAGCCACCTTCAGGAACCGCCACATCTCAACTCTGCATGAACAAAGCAAGATTCTGAGAGTGGCTGCCCTGAGAAGCAGAAATCATTCTGGGGATAGCCACTGGCTCCTGAGGTTCTATCAGAGATGAGGCACCTTTAACACCTGAGAGTGACTATTCTCCATAAGGCACTGGAAAATCAGCTTTCAGGGACTGACAAGGACACTGAAGCTGTTAGTAATAGTGTATCTACCGATGTCCTTCTAGAAGAGAGCAAAGCTTTGGTGATATTACAACTTAAGAACTGCAAAGAGGTGTAGTAATCCTGGTGGAGGACTGATTCCAGGTACTCAAAAAGGAAGGTAAACATTCTGAAAAATGAGAAGAGTGACATCTCCTTTGTGTATTCTTAGATCATCTTAAAAAGAGTAAAGGAAAGAAGATCTCTGGAGTTTGAGTTTGGGGATGAATTTATCCCCTTAAAGAATAAGATTAGTCCCAGGTGCCTGGGTGGCTCAGTTGGTTAAGCAACTGCCTTCGGCTCAGGTCATGATCCTGGAGTCCCTGGATCGAGTCCTGCAACGGGCTCCCTGCTCGGCAGGGAGTCTGCTTCTCCCTCTGACCCTCCCCCCTCTCATGTGCTCTCTCTCATTCTCTCTCTCTCAAATAAATAAATAAAATCTTAAAAAAAAAGAAGAAGAAGATTAGTCCCTCAACATGTTTTCTGTATCAGCTCATCTCAGTGGTTCTCATTTCCTACTTAGAATCACTTGGAGACTTTAGAATTTAAAATGCTGTTTCCCAAGCCCACCCCAGACCAATTTGTATAATACTGGATTTATCCAAATCTCTGGGCTAGATGGGTGATGGGTATTAAGGAGGGCACTTGTTATGATGAGCACTGGATGTTGTATGTAAGTCATGAATCACTGAATTCCACTCCTGAAACCAATATCCCACTATATGTTAACTAACCAGAATTTAAATAAAAATTTTAAAAAACAAAAACGAAAAACAAATCTCTGGGAATAGGGGCTGAGCATTGGCATTTTTTAAAAAAATTCCCCAGGTTGGGGCGCCTGGGTGGTTCAGTCGTTAGGCGTCTGCCTTTGGCTCAGGTCGTGATCCTGGAGTCCCTGGATCGAGTCCCGCATCGGGCTCCCTGCTCAGCGGGAGGCCTGCCTCTCCCTCTCTCACTCCCCTTGCTTGTGTTCCTTCTCTCACTGTGTCTCTCTCTGTCAAATAAATAAATAAAATCTTAAAAAAAAAATCCCCAGGTTGTGTAGTCAGGGCTAAAAACCACTGAGCTTTCTTGAGCTTCCCATATGCCACAATAAGAGAAAGAGAAAATCTTACATTGAATTCCTCAATAAGTTATCCAGCCTTTAAGCTTATGTCCTAAAGGGCTTCTCTCTAAACTGTCTGCCATTCTAACAGGAAACAAAAATTCCAAGAGTTAGTTTCAGCATTATTACCATGTATTTACCAGATGCTTCTTTTTTTCTTTTTCCCAGTTATGCCCTCTCACAATGCTATACTTTCCCAAGGGGGGAACATGGAGGAGAAAGAAATGAGTGATGGATCACAGATAGTCAGGTCTCAGGTAAGTTCAGTTTTACTCTCCTCTGAAATGCTGTTACAGTTCTAAGAATATGGGTACTTTTATTTTTCAATTCTCAGAAGTGAATCCAGAGCCCTTTAGACTCTTGGGACAGATAATTTCTATAGGATGTTTCCCATTCACCTTATATCCCCTTTATAGCTCTTCTCTCCTTCCAGCATCATGGGCTCATGTCTGGGCTAGATATTGTATAAGAAACAAAAGAAACTATAGACTATCTTTTGATCACCCATCACTTAAACAACTCACCAGACTTTAAACAACACTTGCCGTTCTCTCTGTAAACAATCAGTGATGCCCAGGTCACAATGACTGCTTGGAGCTAATGGCATTATTAAATATGCCTGAGGACATCTGCCAGGAGTTAATGTTTATCAAGAATCTGTTGTACCTCTTGCAAAACCTGTTTAAGCCTATTGTTACTGTTCTATAATTTGATTAAGTATTATGTAAGCTGATGAGGTAGAACTATGACGAGGAGTTGTTTCTGTGAAAACTAGTTGAATGCTTTGGAAAGACCTTATAAATGCCAGTCACCTTCTAAAAAATTGCTATCAAATTATGTGTGAGCAAACTGTAACACACTGAAGCAAAATCATAAAAATCTTAGAGGATTCTACACCTATATTAGTTCCCAAGTGTCCCTTGCTTGTTGCATTTTAATGAAACAGAAACTGATGCATTATGGGTATGGACATATGATCATTAAAATCACTCTCAGAAAAGGTTTTGTTTCACATCAAAAGAGCACATGAATATACAATTATATATTTCAAATTAAAATGTTTAAGATATCTTCTATGGATCTCAACTTTAACTAGCTTTTTAGCTTAACACACCAGATACTAGTATCAGTTGCTTCAAATAGGAAGACATCTCTTGTTCCAAATTATATGAGATAAACATTATCTGTAGGTAGCCAATAAACTCATCGGAGGAGATTTTTACACACCTAAACCACACAACATTTAAAAAAGTGTAATGTTGGACTGCTACTAAGAATACAAAATACAACAAATACAAGAGGTACTCAGAGAAAGGAGAAATTTTATTGAGACTAGAAGGATGAGGGTAGGCTTCATAAAGAAGGTGGAGTTTGAATTTGTGCTGATACTGGTTAGATTTGAAGATTAAAGAAGACGGGGCCATTGCAGACAGGAAATAAAATTTATGCAAGAGCAGGGACAATAAGGAGACTGTCAGCTCGAGTTGAGCATTTATTTGGAATGTTACTGCTTTGGGATCTTTGGGTTGCAGGGAATAGATTTATTCAGTTTACTCTTAATGATAAGACTCCCCACAGACAGGACTAGAAAGACATCAAGAACTAAAGTGATATATCTGCTTCTTGGCATTCTAGCCAAAGGAGTTTGTTTTAATTCTCCAGAATGACTTATTATGTTAAGAAAGAAGATGGTTCATTCAACAAAGTATTTTTTGAGCAGCTACAACGTGCCAGAAATTGTTCTTTGCATCAGATATACATCAGTAAGCAAAATAGGTATTCTTAAATCCAAGTTGCTTATAGTGTAACAGAAACAGTCACTCAACAAATATAGTAAGAATTGCAAATTAAGATGTTTATTATATGAAATAAGAAGGTGCTGTGAATGTGCATTAGAGAATCAGGGAAGAAACTCTCTAGGGAAGTGAAATTTAAGGTCAGATGTGAAGGATATATAAGAGTTATAAAAACTAAGTGGGGAAAAAAAGCATTTTAGGCATGTGGTAAATATTATGTGTAAAAACCATGGGTATATTTAAGAAGTTGAAAGGCCACCATTGTTGCAATGGAGGAAGGGAGAGAATGACTTGAGATAAGCTTGGGGAAGTATGCATGGCCTAAGTATACAGGCCCTTGTGGCCATGAGGAAAAGCTTGGGTTTTATTCTAAATGTAGTAGAAAGCCTTGGAAGGAAGTTAAGCAGGATAGTAAAATAAAAATTAACTGAATTCTACTTTAAAAATCACCCAGGTGTGGGGTGCCTAGGTGACTCGGTTAAGTGTCCGACTCTTGGTTTCAGCTCAGGTCGTGATCTGAGGTCGTGTGATCAAGCCCCTCATTGGGCTCTGTGCTCAGCGTGGAGTCTGCTTCAGATTCTCTCTCCCTCTCCCTCCTGCTCTGTCAAATAAATAAATAAAATCTTAAAAAAAAAAAAATCACCCAGGTGTGTGTTATATGACAAGTGAATTTGTGAGCAGCAAGAAAGGAAGGAGGAGAAATCCACTTAGGAAGCTACTGCCATATTGTATATGATAGAAAATAATAGCTTAAAACTAGAAGGTGGAGAAAAATAGGTGGATTTGAGGGCTTTGCTTTGGGAAACAGTAGAGATTAGCAAGAGTGGTAAAGGCAAAGGAAGAAAAAAGGTGATTTCAAAAAGATGTAGCCCAGGAAGTGGCAGGGTAATAGTAAATCAGCTCATGTCACTGCTCTGCTCAAAATGCATGGTTCCCATTTCACTCAGAGTGAAAACCAAAGTCTTCATGATGGCCCAGACAGTCCTACGGAATCTGGGCCTGTTACCCCTCTAACTTCATCATTTACTTTTCTACCCCTTGCTCATTCCACTCTAGCCACAGTGGTCACATTCTTCTTCCTTGAACATGCCACACACACTGTTGCCTTAAGGCCTTTGTACTGCTAACTTTTCAAGTCTTTTTTCAAGTATCACCTCTCCGGTGACATCTTTCCTGACCATCCTTTGTAAAGTTGCAACTGCCTCACCCCTCACTTTGTCAGACCCTCTTACTCTACTCTTCTTTTATCTTCTAACATAATGTATAATTTACCCAGTTACCATGTTTTTTGTCTACTTTCCCCTGCTAGAATGTAAGTAAGTTTCATAAGGGTGGGAAATTTTAGTCTTCCCCCCTCCCCGGTATATCTCAAGCACCATGATTGTCACATAGGAAGTACTAAATATTTCTTGAACAAATAGGAATTGGCATATTATAAAGATTGCATCTCAGACCAGTGGTGAAAAGATAGTTTATTCAATAATTGATGCTGACATTTCTGGGAGCCATCTGGATAAAGGTAAAGGTGAATCCATACCTCATACTTTACATTAGGATAGTCCTCAAATGGATCAAAGATTTAAATGTGAAAAATTAAGCCATAAAAATTTTATAAGAGGGGCACCTGGGCCGCTTAGTGGGTTAAGCGTCGGCCTTTGCCTCAGGTCATGATCCCAGAGTCCTGGGATCAACCCCCATGTCGAGCTTCCTGCTTAGCAGGAGAGTCTGCTTCTCCCTTTCCCTCTGCCCCTACCACTGCTCATGCTCACTTTCTCTCTCTCTCTTTCTCTCACTTTCTCTCTTAAATAAATAAAAATCTTTTAAAAAAATTATAAGAAAAAAATGGAAGATGTAAGAGACCAGACACCATAAAACTCCTAGAAGAAAACAAAGGTGGTAAGCTCCTTGGCATCGGTCTTAGTGATATTTTTTGGGATCTGACTCCAGAAGCAATGGCTACAAAAGCAAAAATAAACAAATGGGACTCCACCAAACCAAAAGGCTTCTGCACAGGGAAAGAAACCATCAACAAAATAAAAAAGGAACCTACTGAGTGGGAGAAGATATTTGCAATCACATATCAGATAAGAGGTTAATACCCAGAATATACAGAGAACTCATATAGGTCAGTAACAAAAAAAACCAAGCAATCCGATTTAAAAAATGAGCAGAGGATCTGAATAGACATTTTTTCCAAAGAAGACATACAGACCAATGAAAAGATGCTCAACATCACTAATCATTAGGGAAATGCCAGCCAGAACCACAGTGAGATATTACCTCACACCTGTCAGAATGACTGTTATCAAAAAGATAAAAATTAACAAGAGTTGGCAAGGCTGTAGAGTTGTTGGTGAGACTACATTAGTGCAGCCACTGTGGAAAACAGTATGGAGGTTGCTCAAAAAATTAAAAATAGAACTACCATACAATCCAGCAATTCCACTTCTGGGTATCTATATGAAGAAAACAAAAACACAAATTCAAAAAGATATATGCCCCCCTATGTTCTTTATAGCATTGTTTATAATAGCCAAGATATGAAATCAACCTAAATGTCCCTCAGTGGATGAATGGATAAAGAAGATGCAGTATGTGTGTGTGTGTGTGTGTGTGTGTGTGTGTGTGTATAACAATGGAATACTATTTGGCCATAAAAAGGAATGCAATCTGAGAGAAGTTAAGATGGTGGAGTAGTAGCGGGACCCTGAGCTTGCCTCGTCCGTTGAACACAGCTAGATCAAATCATTTTGAACACCTAGGAAATCAGTCTGAGGATTAAGAAAACAATCTGCACAATTGGAGGGAGCAAACATGGGAGATGCGAGGTTCAGAGTCATGAATTGGGGGAGAGAAAAGCTGTGATGCCACGAAGGTGAGGGAACGCTTTTTGTGGAGCAAAGTCAGGAAGAGAGGGAGAGAGTGGGAGAGAGAGCAGCATGTAGTGTTCGTACAATACACCATGGTGAGGGGATCCCCTGGGTCGCACTGGAAGAGATCACTTCCCTTCCTGGAGTACATTTGGAAGAGGGTATTTTGCCTCTCTAAGGACAAAGGGCACACAGGGAGCCAGTGAGCAGCCGTTCAGCAGCAGGGACAGAGAGGCACGGGCAGACCTGGTCACAGCTTTTCGCTGTGCATCACAATAGACTCCAGCCACTGTGCATACGTCATGTGACTGCTTTTCTGGGACAGAACAGTGCCAGGTGCACTGTGAGGCTCTCCTCCAGGGGAGGGGAGCAGGTCAGAGCCTTGCCAGGCCCTTTAAGATTTGAAGTTCTGAATCCCAACCACCAGCCAGAGAGAAAACAGGAGAATTGTGAACCGGGCATGCCAACAGCTGGGCACAGACAAGTTGAGGGCAGTAATCTGACCAAAGCCTAGAACACAGGAGTTTGTTCCCTTTTCTGTGAGGGCCTCCTGAACAGCGGCAGCCCCAAGTTTTCCCCTCCGCAGACAGACAGGGAGGCACCATCTTCCACCCTCCCTGCCGACCAGCACTGTCAGACTTCAGAGAGAAACAGCACCTCCAGTGGAGGCTGGAGTCCCTTACACCAAACCCCATCCCCTGCTCCCTGCAGGGACAACTTTCCAAGGGCAGGTCTAACTGTGAGCCAGCACAGCTGGCCTCTCCCTCAGAAGACCAACACAGGCACCCCTGAATGTACCAGGTCTGATGACTGTAGAGTGCTCCAACGCATCAGCATCAGTTCTGGTGGAAGTAGGACCAGGCTTGCTTGCTTTCTTTTTTTTTTTTAATTAATTTTTTATATAGTATTTTATTTTATTTTTTATCTTTATTTTTTGTTTGGGATTAGATTACAGTTTTAGATTGTTGGCTTCATCAGGCTTATAGTTGTTTTTCTGTTTGTTTGTTTGTTTATAGGCAACTCATTATTTAATGAGTCTCATCTGGGGACAGAAAGGGGAGGTCGGCCAGCCCTCTTCACGTGGTTTTGTGCAGTTAAGTCCTTCAAAGGACCAAGAGTGAAATCAAGTCATTTCTCCTCCTGAATTTTTCCTTCTTATTATTCTTTGTTGTAAGGTATATATATATAAATGTATGAGTATAGGGACATTTTTATAAAAGAGAAGGGATCTCCTGTGAGGGAGGAAATCAGACAATAAATCCAAAAACACTATGGAAATTACAAATCCGAACTTGGGGGAGGGTGGGAGGCAACACGCTCGTTTCACAGAGCCCTTCCTTACACACCATGCAGCTGTCCTCAAAAGCGGGAATGGAACAGACCAGACACTCAGCTGCAGGACGGAGCCGGGGTCTGGGCTTCAGAGCTGTTCATGTCTTTGGGATTGGGCTGGGCATCAAGCGCCTTATCCGGAATAGGCCAGAGAAGGTAAGTCCAGTTTGGTTTTCAAGGCTTTAGTCAGCTCCGTGGCCAGCAGCTCGTGGAGGGACACGCCGTCGTGTGCATACACCCAGTTCTTCCCCGTCCAGTCGTAGTGCTTGGGCCCACTGAAGGGTGAAGATAACCAGATCTGCTTGTTTGGGGTCTGCTTGTTGATCAGGTAGGTTCCTAGATCTCCACCCAGTTTAACTGTTAAAACACCACTCCCAAAGGAGACATCATAGTCTTCGAATGTGTAAGGTTTGTCTGCGAGGTCTTCGAAAAACTCTGCTAAGGAATCCAGTGTCTTCTCCACCAGTCTTTCATAGGTGGTCTCATCCCGAGAGCCAGGGTCGCCCGAAGTTCCCGCTGTCCTCATATCAAACAGACACTCTGCTTTTTGACAGTCATGATCTGATTGAGGCGGTGGAGGTTGACTAGTGTGGCTGGGTACGTGGGTCGCTCCGTTCCCGATGTGCAGGCCCCAGGGGCCGTAGAGCGGGGCGTTCCTCATTGGTCCCCGGGGCCGGTGCCCACGGGGACTGAGCCCAGGGGTGCCGAGCGGCGCCCCAGCATCCACATGCTGCTCCCAGTCTGCAGCCGCTCCACCCTCCCACTTTGGGGACGCGGCGGCGACACCTGGTGGCTATGGGTGGCAGGTGTCAGGGTTCGGCTCCTCTCTAGGCTTATAGGTTTTTCTTTGTTTCCTTTTATGTTCCTTTTCCTTTTCTCCTTTCTTGGATGAGGTCTTTTTTTTAACCAGGTTTATCTTAACAAACAAATCAAACCACACCACACCCTACTGCAAGCAAGGAGGAACTGTGTAGAGGACTCACCTGAGGGAAAGAGCAGCCAAAACACAACATCAGAATGCACACAGCATACACCAGAAACACTTACTGAAGCACCAGGTTGTGGACAGTGTATGACCCCTTCTTAATACAGTATTACTCTCAGGAGCAGGAAACATAACAAGCTTTCATAACACAAAAAAAACCCAGAAACCTAGACATAACAACAAGATGGAGGAATTCTCCCCGAAAGAAAGATCAAGAAGAAATCACAGCCAGGGATTTGCTCAAAACAGAAATAAGCAATATAGATGAACAAGAATTTAGAGCAACAGTCAAGAATACTAGCTGGGCTTGAAAGAAGCATAGAAGACACCAGAGAAACCCTGGCGGAAGAGATAAAAGACCTAAAAACTAGTCAGGCCAAAATAAGAAATGCTATAACTGACATGCAAAACTGACTGGATGTAACCACAATGAGGATGGAAGAAGAGGATCAGTAGGTGATATAGAAGATAAAATTATGGAAAATACTGAAGCTGAAAAAAAGAGGGAAAGAAAACTATTAGATCACTAAAGTAGATTTAGGGAACACAGCAATTCCACAAAGCACAATAATATCTGTATCATAGGAGTTCCAAAAGAAGAGCAGGAAAAGGGGGCAGAAGGTTTATTTGAACAAATTACAGCTGAGGACTTCCCTAATCTGGGGAAAGAAACAGGTATTCAAGTCCAAGAGGCACAGAGAACTTCCCTCAAAAATCAACAGAAACAGGTCCACACCAAGACATGGTGAAGCTTGCAAAATACAAAGATAATGAGAATTCCAAGACAGCTGGAGACAAAAGGTCCTTAAACTACATGGGTAGCCACATAAGCTTAACAGCAGATCTGTCCACAGAAACTTGGCAGTCCAGAAAGGAGTGGCATGATATATTCAACGTGCTAAATGGGAAAAATATACAGCCAAGAATACTTTATCCAGCAAGGTTAATCTATTCAGAATAGAAGGAGAGATAAAGAGTTTCCAAGACAAGCAAAAACTAAAGTTGTTCAAGAACGCTAAACCAGCTCTGCAAGAAATACTAAAGGGGACCCTTTGAGCACAAGAGAGAGACCAAAAGCAACAAAGACTAGAAGGAAAGAGAAATCTACAAGAACAGTGACTTTTACAGGTAATACAGTGGCACTAAATTCATATCTATCAATAATTACTCTGAATATAAATGGACTAAATGCTCTAATCAAAAGACAGGGATTCAAAAAGGATTAAAAAAAAAAAAAAGACCCATCACTATGCTGCTTACAAGAGACTCATTTTAGACCCAAAGTCACCTCCACATTGAAAGTGAAGGAGTAGAGAACCATCTGTCACCCTAATGGACATCAAAAGAAAGCTGGAGTAGTAATCCTTGTATCAGACAAACTAGATTTTAAACCAAATACTATAATAAGAGATGCAGAAGGGCACTATATCATAACAAAGGGGTACATCCAACAAGATCTAACCACTGTAAATATTTATGCACTCAACTTGGAAGCAGCCAAATATATAAATCAATAACAAGCTTAAAGAAACTCATTGATAATAATACAATAATAGGGGACTTTAACACCCCCTTCACAGCAATGGACAGATCATCTAAGCAGAAGATCAGCAAAGAAACAAGGGCTTTGAATAACACACTGGACCAAATGGACTTAACAGACATATTCAGAGCATTTCATCCTAAAGCAGCAGAATATACATTCTTTTTGCGTGCATATGGAACATTCTCCAGAATAGATCACATACTGGGTCACAAATCAGGCCTCAACCCATACAAAAAGGTTGAGATCATACCAGGCATATTTTCAGACCACAATGCTATGAAACTTGAAGTCAACCACACAAAAAAATTTGGAAAGACCACAAATACACGGAGGTCAAAGAACGTCCTACTTAAGAATAAATGGGTTAACGAAGAAATTAAAGAAGAAATTTAAAAAATACATGGAAACAAATGAAAATGAAGAAACAACAGTCCAAAACCTTTGGGATGTAGCAAAGGCAGTCCTGAGAGGGAAGTATATAGAAATCCAGGCCCTTCTCAAGAAACAAGAAAAGTCTCAAATACACAACCTAACCCTACACTTAAAGGAGCTGGAGGAAATATAGCAAATAAAGCCTAAGTCCAGCAGAAGAAGGGAAATAATTAAGATTAGAGCAGAAATAAATAATATAGAAATAAAAAAAGAGAGTAGAACAGATCAACGAAACTAGGAGCTGATTCTTTGAAAGAATTAACAAAATTGATACACCCCTAGCCACACTTATCAAAAAGAAAAGAGAAGGACCCAAATAAATAAAATCACAAATGAGAGAGGAGAGATTATAACCAACATGGCAGAAATACAAACAATTGTAAGAGAATAATATGAAAAATTATATGCCAACAAATGGGGCAATCGGAAAGAAATGGATGAAATCCTAGAAACTCATAAACTACCAGTGAAACAAGAAGATACAGAAAACCTGAACAGACCCATAACCAGCAAGGAAATTGAAGCAGTAATCAAAAATCTCCCAACAAACAAGAGTTCAGGGCCAGACGGCTTCCCAGGGAATTCTACCAAACATTTAAAGAATAATTAATACCTATTCTCTGAAGCTGTTCCACAAAATACAAATGGAAGGAAAACTTCCAAGCTCATTCTATGAGTCCAGCATTACCTTGATTCCAAAACCAGACAAAGACCTCACTAAAAAGAGAATTACAGACCAATATCCCTGATGAGCATGGATACAAAAATTCTCAACAAGATACTAGCAAAAGGATCCAACAGTACATTAAAAGAATTATTCACCACCACCAAGTGGGATTTATCCCTGGGCTTCAGGGATGGTTCAACATCTGCAAATCAATCAATTTGATACACCACATTAATAAAAGAAAGGATAAGAACCATATGATCCCCTCAATAAATGCAGAAAAAGCATTTGACAAAATACAGCATTCTTTCTTGATAAAAAACCTTCAAGAAAGTAGGGGTAGAAGGAACATACCTCAACATCATAAAAGCCATATACAAAAGACCCATAGCAAATACCATCCTCAATGGGGGAAAACTGAGAGCTTTTCCCCTAAGGTCAGGAATACAACAGAAATGTCCACTCTCACCACTGTTGTTCAAGATAGTACTGGAAGTCCTAACCTCAGCAATAAGACAATAAAAAGAAATAAAAGGCATCCAAATCAACCAAGAAGAAGCCAAACTTTTACTTTTCGCAGACAACATGATCCTCTATGTAGAAAACCCAAAAGGCTCCACCAAAAAAGTGCTAGAACTGATACAAGAATTCAGTAAAGTGGCAGGATATAAAATCAATGCACAGAAGTCAGTTGCATTTCTATACACCAACAGTGAAGCAGCAGAAAGAGAAATCAAGCAACTGATCCCATTTACAATCGAACCAAAAACCATAAGATACTTAGGAATAAACCTAACTAAAGAGGTAAAAGGTCTGTACTCTGAAAACTGGAACACTTATGAATGAAATTGAGGAAGACACAAATTGAAAAACATTCCATGCTATGGATTGGAAGAACAAATATTGTTAAAATGTCTATGCTAAAAGAAGATGTGGTTCATATATACAATGGAATATTACTCAGCCATCAGAAAGGATGAATACCCACCATTTGCATCGACATGGATGGAACTAGAGGGGATTATGCTAAGTGAAATAAGTCAAACAGAGAAAGACAATTACCATATGATTTCACTCATATGTGGAACATAAGAAATAGTGGGAAGGACCACAGGGGAAGGGAGGGAAAACTGAATGGGAAGAAATCAGAGAAGGAGACAAACCATGGGACACTCTGGCCTCCGGGAACCAAACTGAGGGTTACAAAAGGGAGGGGTTGGGGGGATGGGGTAACCGGGTGATGGGTATTAAGGAGGGCACATGGAGTGATGAGCACTGGGTGTTATGTGCAACTAATGAATTGGTGAACACTATATCTCAAAAGCTAATGATGTACTATATGTTGGCTAATTGAACATAATAAAAAAAGTGAAAAAAAAAGTCGATGCTATCCAAAGCTATCTACACATTCAATGCAATCCCTATCAAAATACCATAAACATTTTTCACAGAGCTGGAACAAACAATCCTAAAATTTGTATGGGACCAGAAAAGATCCTAAATAGCCAAAGTAATGTTGAAAAAGAAAACCAAAGTGGGGGGCATCACAATGCCTGACTTCAAGCTATATTACAAAGCTGTGATCACCAAGACAGCATGGTATTGGCACAAAAACAGACACACAGATCAGTGGAACAGAATAGAGAACCCAGAAGTGGACACAACTGTATGGCTGGCTAATCTTTGACAAAACAGGAAAGAATATCCAATGGAAAAAAGACAGTTTCTTCAACAAATGGTGTTAGGAAAACTGGACAGCCACATGCAGAAGAATGAAACCAAAACACTTTCTTATACCATACACTAAAATAAATTCAAAATGGATGAAAGACCTAAATGTGATACAGGAAACCATCAAAATCCTAGAGGAGAACACAGGCAGCAACTTCTTTGACCTCAGCTATAGCAACTTCTTACTCGACATCAACACAAGGAAAGGGAAACGCAAAAAAAAAATGGACTATTCGGACTTCATCAAGATAAAAAGCTTCTGCACAGTGAAGGAAACAATAAAACTAAAAGACAGCCTACAGAATGGGAGAAGATATTTGCAAATGACGTATCTGGTAAAGGGTTAGTATCCAAAAATCTATAAAGAACTTAAACTCAACACCCAAAAAAAACAAATAACCCAGTTAAGAAATGGGCAGAAGATATGAATAGACACTTCTCCAAAAAAGACATCCCGATGGCTAACACACATGAAAATATGCTCAACATCACTCATCATCAGGGAAATACAAATCAAAACCATTATGAGATACCACCTCACACCTGTCAGGATGGGTAAGATTAACAACCCAGGAAACAACAGATGCCGGTGAGAATGGGGAGAAAGGGGAACCCTCTTGGTACTGTTGGTCAGAATGTAAACTGGTGCAGCCACTCTGGATAACAGTATGGAGGTTCCTCAAAGTGTTAAAAATAGAACTACCCTACAATCCAGCAATTGCACTACTAGGTATTTACCCAAAGGATACAAAAATACAGATTTGAAGGGACACATGCACCCCAATGTTTATAGCAGCATTATCAACAATAGCCAAACTATGGAGAGACCCCCCAATATCCACTGACTGATGAATGAATTAAGAAGATGTGAGATATATATATATATATATATATATATATATATATATATATATATGGAATATGACTCAACTATCAAAAAGAATGAAATCTTGGGATGCCTGTGTGGCTCAGTTAAGCGTCTGCCTTCAGCTCAGGTCATGATCCAAGAGTCCTGGGATCAAGTCCCACATCGGGCTTGCCCAGCCGTGAGCCTGCTTCTCCCTCTGCCAGCCACTCCCTCTGCTTGTGCTCACTCTCTGCCAAATAAATAAATAAAATCTTAAAAAAAAAAAAAAGAATGAAATCTTACCACTTGCAATGATGTGGATGGAGCTAGAGTATATTATGCTAAGTGAAATAAGTCAGTCAGAGAAAGACAAATACTATTGGAATTCAAGAAAGA
Organism: Phoca vitulina; assembly: GCF_004348235.1. Lineage (NCBI taxonomy): Eukaryota > Metazoa > Chordata > Mammalia > Carnivora > Phocidae > Phoca > Phoca vitulina. The sequence continues at coordinate 9,115,192 of NW_022589748.1, read as the reverse complement.
AAACAGATGAACATATGGGAAAGGGGGAAAGAAAAAAAGAAGAGAGGGAAACAAGCCATAAGAGACTCTTTGAGTAGAGAACAAACTAGGGTTGATGGGGGGAGGTTGGTGGAAGATGGGCTAAATGGGAGATGGGTATTAAGGAGGACACTTTTTATGATGAGCACTAGTAATGTATGTAAAGTGATGAATCACTGAATTCTATTCCAGAAACCAATATTGCACTGTATGTTAACTACCTAAAATTTAAATAAAAGAAACTGCAAATTAATTAATTAATTAAATCAAAACATGGGGATGTAATGTATAGCAGGGGGACTATAGTCAATAATACTGTATTGCAGATTTGAAAGTTGCTAAGAAAGTAAATCTTAAAAGTTTTCATCAGAGAAAAAGTGTGGTCACTTTGTATGGTGACAGATGGTAATAGACTTAATATGGTTATCATTTTTCAATGTATACAAATGTGGAATCATTATGTTGTACACCTGAAACTAACAATCTATCTCAATTATACTTCAATAAGAAATGAGAGAATTTCTTTATAACCTTCACTGAGGAAAGACTTTATAATTCTGGGAATCCAGAAGCCATAAAAGAAAAGATTGATGGGTTCAACTCCTTAAAAATATCCAAAAAATCTTCATGACAAAAGAAACTATAAGCAAAATAAAAAGACACTGTCAAATGAAGAAAAATATTTTGCCACTCAAATTAACTGTGGGCTAATCTTTGAAATATACAAAACACTCCTCTAAATCAATAAGAGAAAAGGAGTCCAATTAAAGAGTTGACAACATAAAAGGACAATTCACAGAAAAGAAAATTCATATCTCAAACACAAGTAATATGTTCATCTATACTCATTAACAGAAGAAATTTAAATTAAAACTAGAGAAAGCTTGATATTTTATCACTAATCCACAAGCTTGGTAACATAGTCTCTTCACAAAGCTTTCGGGGAAACAGGCACTCTCTTATACTGCTGGTATGAGTGTGTGACAAGTTGCATTTTCAGAAAAATGGCCAAAACATCTCCCATCAGAAACACTTTCTTTACAATATGACTTTGATGCACATTGCATCAAGAGACATTGAGGTCTATATTCCCTCATTGAATCTGGGCAAGCCTGTGACCAGTGGAAGTGAAGCTATATAACTTCCAAGGCAAGTCAAAAAGCAGTAAGACTTTCACCTCATTCTCTTCAGATGCTTGCTCTAAGTCCAGCTACCTTGTCTAAAGAAAGCCAGACAGCTCATGAAGAAGCCCACCTGGAGAGGAACTAATGCTCACAGCTGAGTCCTGCCCAAATTGCAGATTTGTAAGCAAAACAGATGATAATTGCTGTTTTAATCCCCTATTATTTGGTTTATTACACACCCCATTGATAGATAGATTATCTGTCTATCAATAGATAACTGTTACAGATTTTGGTACCTGGAAGTGGGTTACTGTCAAAACAGAGACCTAGAACATATGGCATTGGCTTTTTAACAGAGCTAATTGAGCAACAGACAGAGGATAGAAAGGAAAAGACAGTGAAATCATAAAGGGCTTCAAGGAGAGTTAGTGGAAGCCTAAAGGACCTTTGTCAGAGCTTAAAAGCTAGTAAAGAAAATGTTGTTATGAGCTGGGGAAAAGGAGACCTTCAAAGAAGAAATATTGAGCAACATTATCACCTTTATAACAAGGAAAATAGAAAATATACTTACAAGCTCAATGATCTATCTAAGGAGATTTTCAAGTAGAAAATTGAAAGCCCCAACTGTTTTAGGGTTCTGGATACCTAAAGCAAAATGTAAAAGAAAAAGCATAGGCTAAAAAAAGAACTGGTAAATATAAAGAAACTAGGAGTTACTGGGTTTGGAAATAAAACTTTCTCATTCACACCTCTCAACATGTGCACAGTTCAGCTGCATTTTAGAATTTCGACGAACTGCTGTTTCCTTGAGTGGGGGTGTCTCCAGTGGTTATTTCTGTGCCTTTCCCACCATTGTAAATGGGGGGGGGGTTTTGAGGATGGGGCCAAATAACTACTTCTTTATTTCACTGGTCATGATATAGAGAGAAAGCATTCAAGGAACCATACCTGAGGATCTACACTCTAAGATCCTGATCTGTATGTGGACCTAATTTAGATGACAAGATCCTGGACTTCAAGCCAAGATATGGAATGAAACTTGGGGGTCTTGAGGAAGAAGATGGGTGCTTTTTGTATGTGGGAAGGATGTGAATTTTTTTTTTTTTTAAGTAAGCTCATATCCAGAGTGGAGCCCAATGCAGGGCTTGAACTCACAACCCTGAGATCAAGAACTGAGCTGAGATCAAGAGTAACTGACTGAGCCACCCAGGCACCCCTGACTTTTTATATTCTGGAAGGTAGACTGTGGCAGAGAGTATTTTCCAAAAATGGCATAATTTCTCCCATCCCACAGGCTCCTCTTAATAATGTAACTTAAAAACGTCATCAAGAGGTGAGGGACTGTCTCTTCCCTTGGATCTGGGCAGGCTTGTGACTATAGGAGAAGTGAGTGATGTGACCACTGAGGGTGAATCATAAAAGGTGATTCTCTTGTGAATTTTATACTCAGGATCCAACTACCATGTCATGAAGAAGCCAAAGCAGGCTGTTCAAAGGCCCATATGGAAAGAGAGTGAGGCCCCTGACTGAGCCTCCATCTGACAGCCAGCACCAACTTGTCAGCCATATGAGCAAGCCATCTTAAAATTGAATCTTATGGCCCAAAGTTGAGCCACCCCAGCTGAAACCAAATGGGACAAAGATAAGCTAGCCCCACTGAGTCCTGCCTGTGTTCCGGATTTTGTGAGCAAAATAAATGGTGGTTGTTGTTTTGAGCTACTAAATTTTGGGGTAGTTTACATCCTATAACAATAGATTGTTATAAGATGTAAATTAATAGAACCCTTATAAGAGATCAGTTTAACAATATATATCAGAATTCCAGATCCATAGATTCTTTTACTAGATATCTTTGGGAAATTGATTCTTCAGATAGACTTGTTCACAGTTACAAAATAATATACATACAAGATAATTCATTGTAACATTATTTATAATAGCAAGAGTAGAAAACAGCTAAAATGTTTAATAGATTAATTAAATGTGTAACTGTTCAGTGAAAAAAGCAAAAATGCAAAAGAGTATCTATAGTACACTATTTTTTGCGTAAGAAAGAAGAGGAAGTAAAAGCATATATATACATGTATTTGCTCATTTGAGCAAAAAGGAACACCAGAAGGTTGAAATTTAGTCTGAGATTGGTTGCCCATAGGGCTCGAATGAGAATGGGTGAAAAAAAGACAGATGAAAGGGTTGGGGGTTGTTGGTTGTTGACGAAAAGGAGGGAGAATGGGAGGAGGGCCTAAAATTGAATGCTAGCAAAAACAAATGAACGAAACTGTATTTCAAATTACTGATATGGCCACACTGAAGGAAACAGGAAAAGGAGTTAACCTTTAAAGCTAAATAGTTGGGACTCTTACCCCAGAGGCTAAAAGCAAAGCAACTGTGAACACTGAACTGGTAGGCTTCTTTTGTGCAGAGGCATGAGTTAGCATGAAAAGAGAAGAGGATAGAATGAACTCTGCCACGTTGGATTAGAATTAGAGGTATCAGTGTGAACTCATGGGTCTTAATACATATAGCTATGTGTAGAAATGATTGTGGTGTTGTGTGTGTGTGTTCATGTATACATACATCATTACATACATATCTCTATTTCCCAGATACAACCACTGAGGGGCCTAGAAGCGATACTATCCCAGTAGCATTGAACATACCTAGTGCCCATATCTTAGTTTTTAAATGCCATTCTCCATTAAAAGGAACTAGACATAACACTCAGTATTTGACCAACAGAACAGAGCATGAGACACTGCAACCCTGCAGATCCTCTAGTTAGAAGCAGAGCCACTCAGTATTTGACCATTAGAAGAAACCAGGGATCCTTGGAGAAATGGCTAATTCCAGCTGTGAGGCAAAAAAGCACAAAATGTACCTTGAAAGGATGTTTTTCTGTACCCAAAAGTAAAATGCTCAAAAAATGATAGGGATATGTCAAAAAGACATGGAAGCCAGTTTGAATGGTTCCTACTGGCTAAATCTAGGACAATCTGAGCAGTAAAATAAGTGGTGATAACAAATGATTATAACTCATTGAATATAAGTGAATAAATCCACCCAATATAAATTAATTAATGAATAAGAAGGGAAACCTCTTCATCACAGTAGAAAGCCAACTTATACAAAGAATGATAGATTTAGAAAAGCACCATTTAGCAACTATCATAATTATAATTGATTCAGGCAAGAAGTATCAGTGCTAAAACTACTGGATAAAAGTTTGAGGAAGAACAAAATATTTACACAGCCTCAAAGTATCTCCCCCACAAGATACTTATTAATTACAGGATGAAATAGTAATTTTGCAGCGGATATTACTGGTAGATAACCACTTTAACGACATTACCAAAGTTAACATTGCCAGGAATGGAACTAGTCAATAATGTGCCTCCTGATGATTCACTGACAAGAATCGAGTATCCTTTCCGTACTATCCCTGCCAAAAGTGTATGGTGTGAATCTACTCATGAGGAGACATTAGAGAAGCCCAAACTGAGGTTTATTCTCAAAATAACTAGCCTGTCCTTTTCCAAATATCTGTTATAAAATGTAAAGAAAGGCTTAGTAACTGTTGCAGATTAAAGGAGACAAAAGATAGACAAATTCAGTGCACCGTCTTGAATTTTCTTTTGTTATAAAGGACATTTAGTGGAATCTGAATAAGTATATGGTTTAGACAACAGTGCTGTATCAATGTTAATTTCCTGATTTTGATCACTGTGCTATTGTTATGTAAGAGAATTCCTTGTTTTTAAAATATAGGCATACCTTGGAGATATGATGGGTTCGGTTTCAGACTACTGCAATAGAGCAACTATCAAATGAAAAAAAGAGAGAATTCCTTGTTTTTAGAGAATAAACACTGAATTTTTTAGAGGCAAAGGGACATCATATCTGCAACTTACTTTTAAACAGTCTAGAAAAATTATAGAAAGAAAAAGGGAGAGAAGAGGGAGGAATTTTTTTTATTCTTGCAACTTTAAGTCTGAAATTATTGTCAAAAAAATTTTTTTAAAGATTTTATTTATTTGACAGAGAGAGACACAGCGAGAGAGGGAACACAAGCAGGGGGAGTGGGAGTGGGAGAGGGAGAAGCAGGCCTCCCGTGGAGCAGGGAGCCCGATGCGGGGCTCGATCCCAGGACCGTAGGATCATGACCTGAGCCGAAGGCAGACGCCTAACGACTGAGCCACCCAGGCGCCCCTTATTGTCAAAATTTTTTGAGTTTAAAAACAATAATGAAGCCATATCCTAATATGTCTGAAATGGAAAGATTTCCAACATTAAATTGTTAAGTTAAAAAACAATGTATACAATACATTACCTCTGAGGTAAAAAAAAAAAAGTGGGAGGAAATGAGAATCCATATTCATATTTGCATAAAGAATTCTGGGGAAATACACTAAAAACTATGAATAGTGATTAGGAGTAAGAGCTGGATAGAGAGGAAAGAAGCCTGGGAGAGTGCTTTTTTTTTTTTTTTTTCCACCAAGTACTTTTTTGTATGTTTTTATATTAATATAAATTAATATTCTAATTAAAAATAGAATTCAAATAAGGATATTTTTTAAAAGAAGAAAAAAGAGAAGAAACTGGCAACCCAAGTGGAAGATCATCATTAGAATATATAGAAGGAGGGGCTCCTGGATGGCTCAGTCGGTTGAGCATCTGCCTTTGGCTCAGGTCATGATCCCAGTGTCCTGGGATCAAGCCCCACATTGGGCTCCATGCTCAGCAGGGAGCCTGCTTCTCCCTCTCCCTCTGCCTGCCTATCTGCCTACTTGTGATCTCTCTCTCTCTCTCTCTGTCAAATAAATAAATAAAATCTTAAAAAAAAAGAAGATATAGAGGGAAAGTACTAATTAAAATAGCCAAAAAAGGAACTACAAATGCAGATATTAAAGAATGTAGACTATTAATTCCTTGTTTTCTTCACCCTGGTGCTACCCTTAAGAAGCATGGGGAAAGTAGAATGGAAATTAGAAATAAAAGTCACAGAGAGAAAATATTCATAAATGCAGAAAAGACATCTTTGTGGTATGATGGTAAGAGCATAGGCTTTAGAATAAGATCAAAGATGAAATCCAGTTCCTGCTATTTATTAGCTGTATGTTCTTGGATAAATTATTTAATTTCTTCCAGCCTTGGTGATTCATCTCTAAATTGCCTATGTCACTTAATTGAAATATATTTTAGGAAGATATGTTATCAAAGCATGAAAATTAATTTAAGTAAAATGCTACTGCTGTACTTAAATATTGACTGTTAACTTATGGGGGAAAGCACTTATTTGTAACACCACACTCATTCAAAAGAGTATTATACCCATGAAATGGGTGGTATTTTGGAGGGATTAGGTAGTAAGGGAAGAGGGGGAGGTATATATTGGTTCTATGTGCCTGTGTTTATATGTGTGTGTATCTTAGAGCAAAAGTATAATTAAAAAGCATTGACAGTGGAGGACAGGGAGGAGCAAGATGGCGGAGGAGTAGGGGACCTAACTTTCGTCTGGTCCCAGGAATTCAGCTGCATAGGGATCAAACCATTCTGAACACCTACGAACTCAACAGGAGATCGAAGAAAAGAATAGCAGCAACTCTGAACAGAAAAGCGACCACTTTCTGGAAGGTAGGACATGTGGAGAAGTGAATCCAAGGTGATATTCGGGAGGATAGATGGCGGGGGAGGGGCCTCCGTCGGCCGCTTCTGGCAAGTGATAGAGCCGCGGAGCACAAAATCGGAACTTTTAGAAGTCATCTCTGCTGAGTGACGTAGCTCCAATGGCTAAGCGGGGGCTGGAACCCTTGCGGAGACAGTGTAGTCTCAGGACCCTCGGGGTCACAGGAAGACCGGGGGTGCCTGAGTGCGGCAGAGCTCCCAGGTATCGGAGCAGGGAAGCCGGCTGCAGAGACAGAGCCCAGGCGCGGGCTCTCAGCTCGGGGTTGCCATAAACCGTGATCCGTGGCACAGTCGGGCCACTGCTCCTCCAGCAGGGACCCAACAAGTGGCAGATCCGGGGAGACTCCCCTTCCTCCCCCGGGAGGAGCGACCCGGGAGCACACCACAGGGATCTGCTGGGTTTGGAGACTCCACACGGGGTCGGGTGCCAGAGATAGAGATGCTCGGTCACAGGCCGGGTGAGCACTGAGTGCGGCCGGAGACGGGGGAGACAGGAGTGATTGGCTGCTTTTCTCTGGGTGCGCACTGAGGAGCGGGGCCCCGAGTTCTCAGCTCCTCCAGGGCGGAGATTGGGAGGCCGCCGTTTTCACTCTCGTCCTCCAAAGCTGTACGGAAAGCTTGCAGGGAACAAAAGCTCCCGAGAGCAAATCTGAACAGATTACTTAGCCCGGACGGGCAAGGGTGGGGCAATTCCACCTCCGGCAAAGACATTTGGGAACCACGGCAACAGGCCCGTCACCCAGAAGATCAGCAAGAACAGCCAGCCAAGACCAAGTTTACCGATCAATGAGAACGGCAGAACTCCAGCGCTAGGGGAATACTGCACATAGAATTCATCGCTTTTTTCCCATGATTCTTTAGTCTTTCAAAGTTATTTTTTTTAACTTTCTTTTTCTTTCCTTTTTTTTTTATTTTTTCCCTTTTTCAACCAACATCTTATCAATTCCTTTTTTAAAAAATCTTTTTATTTTTCATTTTTAGAGTCATATTCTATCCCTTCATAGTAGTTAACCTTATTTTTGGTATATATATATATGTAAGTTGTTCTCTCTTCAAAATTTTGGAATATAGTTTCTTCTAATAGACCAAAATATACCCTAAATCTTGAGTGTATGGCTTTGTTCTAGTCTCCTGCCTGATCACATTCTCGCCCCCCTTTTTTTTAAAAATCTTCTTTCTTTTTTCAACCAACTTCTTATCAATTCCTTTTATAAAATCTTGTATAATTTTCATATTTACAGTCATATTCCATCCCTTCATCATATTTACCCTTATTTTTGTACATATATAAGTTTTTCTTTCTTTAAAATTTTGGGAGGCACTTTCTTCTAACAGACCAAAATACGCCCAAATCTAGTGTGTGGCACTGATCTATGCATCAGCCTGATCATATTTAATCATATTCTGTTTTCTTTTTGTTTTTCTTGTTTGTTTGTTTTTATCTTTTTTTTTTTTTTTATCTTTTTCCTTTCTTTCCCTTTTCTTTTCCCCCAGTTTCAGGTCTCTTCTGATTTGTTTAGTATATATTTTTTCTGGGGACGTTTTTACCCTGTTAGCATTTTGTTCTCTCATTCATCTATTCTCCTCTGGACAAAATGACAAGACGGAAAAAATCATCTCAAAAAAAAGAACAAGAGGCAGTACTGACTGCCAGGGACCTAATCAATACAGACATTAGTAAGATGTCGGAACTAGAGTTCAGAATGATGATTTTAAAGATACTAGCTGGGCTTGAAAAAACCATGGAAGATATTAGAGAAACCCTTTCTGGAGAAATAAAAGAACTAAAATCTAACCAAGTCAAAATCAAAAAGGCTATTAATGAGGTGTAATCAAAAATGGAGCCTCTAACTGCTAGGATAAATGAGGCAGAAGAGAGAATTAGTGATATAGAAGACCAAATGATGGAAAATAAAGCTGAGAAAAAGAGAAATAAGCAACGACTGGATCACAAGGGGAGAATTCGAGAGATAAGTGATACCATAAGACGAAACAATATTAGAATAATTGGGATCCCAGGAGAAGAAGAAAGAGAGAGAGGGGCAGAAGGTATATTGGAGCAAATTATAGCGGAGAACTTCCCTAATTTGGGGAAGGAAACAGGCATCAAAATCCAGGAGGAACAGAGAACACCCCTCAAAATCAATAAAAATAGGTCAATACCCCGACATCTAATAGTAAAACTTATGAGTCTCAGAGACAAAGAGAACGTCCTGAAAGCAGCTCGGGACAAGAGATCTGTAACCTACAATGGTAGAAACATTAGATTGGCAACAGACCTATCCCAGAGACCTGGCAGGCCAGAAAGGACTGGCATGATATCTTCAGAGCACTAAATGAGAAAAACATGCAGCCAAGAATACTATATCCAGCTAGGCTGTCACAGAAAATAGAAGGAGAAATAAAAAACTTCCAGGACAAACAAAAACTAAAGGAATTTGCAAACACGAAACCAGCCCTACAAGAAATATTGAAGGGGGTCCTCTAAGCAAAGAGAGAGCCTAAAAGCAATATAGACCAGAAAGGAACACAGACAATATACAGTAACAGTCACCTTACAGTCAGTACAATGGCACTAAATTCATATCTCTCAATAGTTACCCTGAATGTAAATGGGCTAAATGCCCCAATCAAAAGACACGGGCTATCAGATTGGATAAAAAAACAAGACCCGTTGATATGCTGTCTGCAAGAGACTCATTTTAGACCCAAAGACACCCCCAGATTGAAAGTGAGGGGGTGGAAAACCATTTACCATGCTAATGGACACCAAAAGAAAGCTGGGGTGGCAATCCTTATATCAGACAAATTAGATTTTAAACCAAAGACTATAATGAGAGATGAGGAAGGACACTATATCATAATTAAAGGGTCTATCCAACAAGAAGATCTAACAATTGTAAATATCTATGCCCCTAACATGGGAGCAGCCAATTATATAAGCCAATTAATAACAAAAGCAAAGAAACACGTCGAAAACAATACAATAATGGTGGAGGACTTTAACACACCCCCTCACTGAAATGGACAAATCATCTAAGCAAAAGATCAACAAGGAAATAAAGACTTTAAATGACACACTGGACCAAATGGACTTGACAGATATATTCAGAACATTCCATCCCAAAGCAACAGAATACACATTCTTCTCTAGTGCCCATGCAACATTCTCCAGAATAGATCACATCCTAGGCCACAAATCAGGTCTCAACTGGTACCAAAAGATTGGGATCATTCCCTGCATATTTTCAGACCACAAGGCTTTGAAACTAGAACTCAATCACAAGAGGAAAGTTGGAAAGAACTCAAATACATGGAGGCTAAAGAGCATCCTACTAAAGAATGAATGGGTCAACCAGGAAATTAAAGAAGAATTTAAAAAAATTCATGGAAACAAATGAAAATGAAAACACAACTGTTCAAAATCTTTGGGATACAGCAAAGGCAGTCCTAAGAGGAAAATATATAGCAATACAAGGCTTTCTCAAGAAACAAGAAAGGTCTCAAATACACAACCTAACCCTACACCTAAAGGAGCTGGAGAAAGAACAGCAAATAAAGCCTAAACCCAGCAGGAGAAGAGAAAAAATAAAGATCAGAGCAGAAATCAATGAAATAGAAACCAAAAGAACAGTAGAACAGATCAACAAAACTAGGAGCTGGTTCTTTGAAAGAATTAACAAGATTGATAAACCCCTGGCCAGACTTATCAAAAAGAAAAATGACCCAAATAAATAAAATCATGAATGAAAGAGGAGAGATCACAACCAACACCAAAGAAATACAAACAATTATAAGAACATATTATGAGCAATTCTATGCCAGCAAATTAGATAACCTGGAAGAAATGGATGCATTCCTAGAGATGTATCAACTACCAAAACTGAACCAGGACGAAATAGAAAACCTGAACAGACCTATAACCACTAAGGAAATTGAAGCAGTCATCAAAAATCTCCCAACAAACAAAAGCCCAGGGCCAGATGGCTTCCCAGGGGAATTCTACCAAACATTTCAAGAAGAATTAATACCTATTCTTCTGAAACTGTTCCAAAAAATAGAAATGGAAGGAAAACTTCCAAACTCGTTTAATGAAGCCACCATTACCTTGATCCCAAAACAAAGACCCCATCAGAAAGGAGAATTACAGACCAATATCCATGATGAACATGGATGCAAAAATTCTCACCAAAATACTAGCCAATAGGATCCAACAGTACATTAAAAGGAGTATTCACCACCACCAAGTGGGATTTATCCCTGGGCTGCAAGGTTGTTTCAACATCCTCAAATCAATCAATGTGATATGATACATTAGTAAAAGAAAGAACAAGAACCATACAATCCTCTCAATAGATGCAGAAAAAACATTTGACAAAGTACAGCATTCTTTCTTGATCAAAACTCTTCAGAGTATAGGGATAGAGGGTACATACCTCTATATCATAAAAGCCATCTGTGAAAAACCCAGAGCAAATATCATTCTCAAAGGGGAAAAATTGAGAACTTTCCCCCTAAGGTCAGGAACACAGCAGGGATGTCCACTATCACCACTGCTATTCAACATAGTATTAGAAGTCCTAGCCACAGCAATCAGACAACAGAAAGAAATAAAAGGCATCCGAATCTGCAAAGAGGAAGTCAAACTCTCACTCTTTGCAGATGATATGATACTTTATGTGGAAAACCCAAAAGACTCCACCCCAAAACTGCTAGAACTCATACAGGAATTCAGTCAAGTGGCAGGATATAAAATCAATCCACAGAAATCAGTGGCATTCCTATACACCAACAACAAGACAGAAGAAAGAGAAATTAAGGAGTCGATCCCATTTACAATTGCACCCAAAACCATAAGATACCTAGGAATAAATCTAAGCAAAGAGACAAAGGATCTGTACTCAGAAAACTACAAAATACTCATAAAAGAAATTGAGGAAGACACAAAGAAATGGAAAAACGTTCCGTGCTCATGGATTGGAAGAACAAATATTGTGAAGATGTCAATGCTACCTAGAGCAATCTACACATTCAGTGCAATCCCTATCAAAATCCCATCAACTTTTTTCAAAGAAATGGAACAAATAATCCTAAAATTTGTATGGAACCAGAAAAGACTCTGAATAGTCAGAGGAATGTTGAAAAAGAACAGCAAAGCTGATGGCATCACAATTCCAGAGTTTAAGCTCTATTACAAAGCTGTCATCATCAAGACAGTATGATACTGGCACAAAAACAGACACATAGATCAATGGAACAGAAAGAGAGCCCAGAAATGGACCCTCAACTCTATGGCCAACTAATCTTCGACAAAGCAGGAAAGAATGTCCAATGGAAAAAAGACAGTGTCTTCAACAAATGGTGTTGGGAAAATTGGACAGCCACATGCAGAAGAATGAAACTGGACCATTTCCTTACACCACACACAAAATAGACTCAAAATTGTTGAAAGACCTAAATGTGAGACAGGAGTCCATCAAAATCCTAAAGGAGAACACAGGCAGCAACCTCTTCGACCTCAGTCGCAGCAACTTCTTCCTGGAAACATCGCCAAAGGCAAGGGAAGCATGGGCAAAAATGAACTATTGGCACTTCATCAAGATAAAGAGCTTTTGCACAGCAAAAGAAACAGTCAACAAAACCAAGACAACCGACAGAATGGGAGAAGATATTTGCAAATGACATATCAGATAAAGGGCTAGTATCCAAAATCTATAAAGAATTTATTAAACTCAACACCCAAAAAACAAATGATCCAATCAAGAAATGGGCAGAAGACATGAACATTTTTCCAAAGAAGACATCCAAATGGCCAACAGACACATGTAAAAGTGTTCAACATCTCTCGGCATCAGGGAAATCCAAATCAAAACCTCAATGAGATACCACCTCACACCAGTCAGAATGGCTAAAATTAACAAGTCAGGAAATGACAGATGTTGGTGGGGATGTGGAGAAAGGGGAACCCTCCTACACTGTTGATGGGAATGCAAGCTCCTGCAGCCACTCTGGAAAACAGTATGGAGGTTCCTCAAAAAGTTGAAAATAGAGCTACCCTACGATCCAGCAATTGCACTACTGGGTATTTACCCCAAAGATACAAATGTAGGGATCCGAAGGGGTACGTGCACCCTGATGTTTATAGCAGCAATGTCCATAATAGCCAAACTATGGAAAGAGCCAAGATGTCCATCAACAGATGAATGGATAAAGAAGATGTGGTATATATATTCAATGGAATATTATGCAGCCATCAAAAGGAATGAAATCTTGCCATTTGCAACGATGTAGATGGAACTGGAGGGTATTATGCTGAGTGAAATAAGTCAATCAGAGAAAGACATGTATCATATGGCCTCACTGATATGAGGAATTCTTAATCTCAGGAAACAAACTGAGGGTTGCTGGAGTGGTGGGGGGTGGGAGGGATGGGGTGGCTGGGTGATAGACACTGTGGAGGGTATGTGCTATGGTCAGCTCTGTGAATTGTGTAAGACTGTTGAATCACCTCTGAACTACACTGTACCTCTTAAACAAATAATACATTATATGTTAAAAAAAAAAAAGAAGATAGCAGGAAGGGAAGAATGAAAGGGGGGATATCAGAGGGGGAGACAAACCATGAGAGACTATGGACTCTGAGAAACAAACTGAGGGTTCTAGAGGGGAGGGGAATGGGGGGATGGGTTAGCCTGGTGATGGGTATTAAAGAGGGCATGTACTGCATGGAGCACTGGGTGTTATACACAAACAATGAATCATGGAACACTACATCAAACACTAATGATGTATTAACATAACATAACATAATTGTTATTTGATTAATATAACATAATAAAAAAAAAGCATTGACGGTGGAGAAAATTTAGAGGTGACCCTTTTTTATTTGAATATCCTAACTGTAATGAGGCAGTGTCTTTTACTGATCCCCACATGCATCATGTGTCTCCTACTCTGAACCAACTGTTTGCCCTTGTTGCTTTTTTTTTTTTTTTTAACCCACTGGATTATCCTCTCTCCAATTCTGTCCAGTGTTTAAAAATCTGTTAAGGATACACAAAATCCACCAACTTGACACCTCCTTACAGTATTTCAACCAATTCTGAAATCTCTTATTTCTGAAATCTTACAGCATAAATTTCCCATATTTTTTAATTGTTTAGATGATGAGAGTTTTTCCCTTGCAACAAACTGTAAAAAGCTTAAAAGCAAGCATTACTTCATGCATGTTTTTACGTCTGACTTGAAAGATGATAGATACTAATTGTTGTTTCAAAAATTTTGACCTAGATTACTGAGAGAGAGCCCTGAAGACAGCACAACGGCTCAGACATCCTAACCTTTTTCACTGCTGCACCTTTGCCCCTTCCCCTACGGGCCCCTGTAAAAACTGGTTTCTGGCTAAGCAGGGATGTACTTGATATTTTCAGGAATCACTGACATTCCAGGACGTGGCAGTGAACTTCACCAGAGAAGAGTGGGACCAGCTGTACCCCGCTCAGAAGAACCTTTACCGAGATGTGATGCTGGAGAACTACAGGAATCTGGTAGCACTGGGTAAGGATGTTGTCCCTGTAAAAGTAGAAACCATTCTAAATGGGTTTATTTCCTTAAGTGGTGAAAATTTCCAAATCTTTTGTGAATGTAGTTCAGGCCAGGACAGAATGCTAATCAGTGCTGGAGACAAAGGACCTTTGTTTCCTGCTGTTTCTCCTCAGGTAAAAGGTCTTGACTTTATTGAGTTTGAGATGGGTAGCTTTATTTTGCTGCTTCTGAAGTTTCCCCTTTCCAAATCCAGAGGCCCTAAAGACCAAAAAGGTTGGAAATGAGTTCTGAGAGAAATTTTTGTTCCTTGTACAAACTTCTATGACATACATTTTTTCCATGAATAGGGCATCAACTTTATAAGCCAGAGGTGATCTCTCATTTGGAGCAAGAGGAGCAGTGGGTGATGGAAAGAGACAGCCCACTGGATACTCACACAGGTGAGGAGCAAGCATTTGGGTATTTGCTGCTCAGTGAAGAGAAGCAGTTGCTTCTGAAATATTCAACTGACTGTGCTCCAAGTCTCTGCCTCTGGGATTTAAAGAATACTGAGGCCTTTTTAAAAATCCAGTTCATGTTTGACTTTGTTCCAAAGTGGAAATGGCCCTCTTATTTTTTTTCCAATTAAACAGATAATATATACTTATTATTAAAAAATTCACACAACACAAAAGTTAGTGTGAAGGTATTAATTTTAACGTTCATAAATACCTTGATGTTGCAAATCTCCACATAGCACTTTCTGTTTATTCATACATCCTCTCAGTATTCTTTAAATCTTTTCCATATCAAAGGTCTTCTGCCATTTTTACCTACTTTTCATTTTTTCCTTTTATTATCAAACTCTTTAAACTTGTCTAAAACGCATAGCCTCAATTTTAATTCTCTTGATTACCTTTGTGATATGACCCCTATCCTATCTGTACTATTAAAATTGTTTTCTTGGAGATTACCACTAACTTCCTTCAGTCAAATCCAGTGGCTAAAACAAACAAACAAAAAACAGTTATTGTCTCCTCTGATCTTGTTGCATTGGATTGTGTTGACTTTACTTTCTTGAAATTTTCTTCCACTCTGGCTTGTGATGTACACAATTCTTGCTTCTTGTAGTCTCTGTGTCCAGTATCTCTGTCTGCTCCTTCACTGCTTTCTCTCCCTTTTTATTCTTCTAAAAGCATGCATTCCTACAGGCTTGGTGCTCTGCTCTGTAGTACGTTGCTTTTAAGTAACCCTTCTATGGTATTTTCCCATTTCTATATTTTTAGCCTCAATATTTCGCCCGTATTCTCTTCCCAGATTTTTAGATTATATTTTTGTTTATGAATGTCATGCTATCATTTTAATTAAGTATTTCAAAACCTGGATCTGTTGACGTTATACTCTCTCTTTAAAGCATTCATTAAATAAGAGAGTTCTTAACCAAAAAAACAAAACAAAACAAAACAAAAACCCCAAAACCTCAGCTCCCTATTGTTGGCATACCACCTACAATGTTCTGTCCGGTTATATTAGTAAGTAGTTGACTTTTAAATGTATGCCAGATACTGAGTTAGGTATTTTACACTCTAGTTTATTAAGCCAGGCTAAGCTACCCCATCTCTATTTAGTTTCCACCCTGATTCTTTGCTCTGGCACCTGGTTTTCCCATTTGGACTTGGTTTTCTGTCATTCAAACTTCAGCTTCTTTTTCAAGGTGGCTTTGACTTGGCTGTCCTTCTTGCTTCTAGTGCTCCAGGTCATCTTGGGTAGGAAACCTGTTCCTCTTTCAGCCTCAATGAACCTGAATTTTGGTCTGACCAGTGCTGGCATCCCATGGGTAGAAGCTAATAAAACATTTTTTCAGGAACCCCTAACACTTTCCCCAACAACAGTAGGTGACGTTATTTCTATGAATCTCCACACCTTGAAACCTGGGAGGTAGAAAACTAAAGGAAGAAAATGAAAAACTCCCTTCCCACGTGACTTGCCAGCATAGGCACTTACAGCAAAGAATTTTCCTTAGGTATGTATTTTTTCCCCACAGGCATATCCATTTGTAAGATCCAGGCTGTCTCCTATTATGTCCCTATCCACAGACCCCCAGCTAGAGAAAATAATCACTAACTTAAAATTTCCAGAACTTATTTTGTGGATGCCTAAGGCTCTTGGTTCACAGGTCAGCTCGAACAAATGACTTCCTCATTCCTTGTCAGGAATAAGCAGCCTGGCCGTCTCCTCCAAGGAGACAGCTTGCATTTTTGCATTATCCTGTAAGACACAGGAACACAGTGACTGGTTCCTCTTATGAGGATGTGGTAAAACATTTCAGTTGATGGACTCATCTAATTCTGGCTTGCCCTCTGGGGTACTGCTTGCCTTACTGGCATCTACTGATGCCTATTTACCTAGAAACATCTTCCTCACTAAGGTAAGATCCAGAAAATGTCCAGTGGATTTAGCAACAAAGAGGTTAGTAATTATATTAATTAATAAGAGAAATAACAGGGGAGTGATCAGTAGTTACCAGTTAGTACATTGTTGAGTGAACAGGAGGTAAAAAGGTAGACCTGGTAAGTATGCAGTATTCTTACAAGATGCTAGAATGAGAAAGGGAGACAATAGAGGATATATGGGAGAATAGAAGGTAGTGTCAAAAGAGGGTTGTTCTAAGCAGGAATGGTTTTAGCTTGTTTATAATACTGAAGGGGAGGGGTTAAAAGAGGGAGTAAGTAGAAAATAGATACAAAATACGGAGCAAGGTTCTAGAAGAGATGGAAGTGGGATTAGGAAGGAGATTAGGGTGATTTTGTGTGTAAGTAAGTTTGTTGGTGGCAGATTTGGGGGAGTTCACACATGGTTATTTTCTATTTTCTTGGTAAAGTTGAAGGCAAGGTACCCTATTGAATGTAAAGGAATGGTGGGGGTAAGTACAGAACTTGAGGAGCACTTGCTCTAGCTTACTAAGGTCAGTGGAAGCTGACCAAAGAGATTACCAAGCAGGATCCAAATGAGATTTTGCCCTGTGGATTTGTGGTTTCCAGTGTCTATGCATATGCCATTTCTCCTGTTCTACTCAGCACCAGAAAGGCTTTGTAGAGCTCAGGCTGAGGGCCTGTTAGATGGGTGGAACTAAAGGAGGAAAACAGAGTTTGTTAATTCAGGTGATTTGACATAGATTCCAAGAAGTGAGAAGAAGTAAAGTAAGGCCTGAAGAGGACTGGAAACTAGAAAGAGTCAAAGCAGTGGAGTTCTAGATGAGATCAGAAAGCAAGTAGAATATGAATAAGGGCATAGTCTACTCACTGGGCAAGAGAGTGTGACACTGAGTTTGAGATTCTTTATATGGATCTAAGTTCAGAGTATAACTGTATTAATCAGGTAAATAATTGTTGAAGTGGAGTGAAGATAAAAGCACAAACAACTACCAGTTAGAAAATAAGATGGAAGAGAAGAGCCCATTTAATAGTAACTAAAAAAATAAAACACCTAGAAAAAAAATTTTTTTGCTTTTGATAGAAAATCCTTTATTGTTCAATCAAGACATTTATGGTGTTGGTTGGTTTCTAGTCATCCCTATGCACAAAATAAATATAAGTAACAGAACAATATATCAAATATATCAAACAATATATCAAAACCCACCTGAACTGTCACATGTGACAACTGACTTATATAACGGATATTCATTTTGGGGGAAACAACAAGACTGTAAACTACCTAAATGTTGACCAATAAAGGTTAAATAAATTATGGTATGCACATACATTAATTACTGTATAACCATTATAAAGAATGTGGATGGGACTCCTGGGTAGATCAGTTGATTGAGCATCTACCTTCGACTTGGGTCATGATCCCAGGGTCCTGGGATTGAGCCCCGCATAAGCTCCCTGCTCAGCGGGGAGCCTGCTTCTCCCCCACCTACTCCCCCTGCTTGTTCTCTCTCTCTCTCTCTTTCTTTCTCTCCAAGCAAAATAAATCCAGGCATTTTCCAGGAAAACGGGCACTCTATACATGAAGCAGAGTCTATTGTTTCTGGGTCACCAGGTCTTAAGGAAGGAAGGCAGCCCCAGTGCTACAAAGGCCCACCTGGAAACAAGCCAGGCAGAACACTTCCCTGCCTTCCCCCAATCTCCACACAGCCAAAATTAATCACCTTGTGACTCACACATACTCCAATGCTTGCTTGAAATAAAGCCCTGCCATCAGGATACAGGGCTCAAACGGAAGAGAAATTCAAAACAATTAGGGAGCAAAATTAAATGCACTAGAAATAAACTTTTAACAAGAAATGTGCAACACCTGCATGAGGAACTTTAAAACACTCTGACAGGGGCACCTGGGTGGCTCAGTTGGTTGAGTGACTGCCTTCGGCTCAGGTCATGATCCTGGAGTCCCAGGATCGAGTCCCACATTGGGCTCCCTGCTCAGTGGGGAGTCTGCTTCTCCCTCTGACCCTACCCCCTCTCGTGAACTCTCTCTCACTCTCTCTCTCTCAGATAAATAAAATCTTTTAAAAAATGTTTTTAAAAATTTTTTTTAATTTAAAAAAAAATTTAAAAAACACTCTGACAGACACAAAAATAAACTTGAATAAGTGGACATACCAAGATGTCAGTGTCCCTAATATACATATAATGTAATCCCATAAAAAGTGCCTTCAAGATTTTAGAGGAATCTAGAAGCTCATTCTAAAGTTCGTATTGATTATATGTTGGCTAATTGAACATATAAAAAAAATAGAAAAGAAAAGAGCCAAAACAAAAATAATCTGGAAAACTCTGAAAGGAAAAACAATAAAAGGGATTATTTAAACTAGATAATATACAGTAAAATTTTATTAGAACAAGGCAGACCAACTGAACAGAATAGGAAATCCAGAAATAGACCCAGATGTATGCAGGAGTTTAGTATATGATAAAGGCATTATTTCAAATCAGGAGGGAAAAGGTGGACATCTTAATAAAATGGTATTGAGACAACTGGTATTTAAAAGGTAGACCTTTTTTTTATTTGAGTATAATTGACACACAATGTTACATTAGTTTCAGGTGCACAACATAGTGATTCATCTTTATGCTATGCTCACCACAGGTGTAGTTATAAAAGGTAGACCTTTTAATGAATAGTGAGTAGCCATCTGGAAAGAGATAAAATTGGATCCATAACTTACCCTTAAACCAAGATACTCCAAAGGAATCAGAGACATTAAATGTAAAACATGAAACAATAAGAGACCTGGAAGAAAACACAGGAAAAATCTTTTATAACCTTGAAATAGGGAAATCATTTCCAACTATGATTTAAAATCTAGAAGCCATAAAAGAAAAGATTTATACATTCAACAGACACAAATCCCCAAACTCTGCATGATGTAGAATAATAAGCAGGGTAAAAGGCAAGTGGCAGTAAAGGGAAATATTTGCAATTTATATCAAAAGGGCTAAGCTCCCATTAATAAAAGGCTCCTCTGAAGCAGAGGCCAACAGCCCAATAGATACACATATCTGAACAGTTCCTAGATAAAGGAATACAAATATGTTTAACATAAGGAAAAATGTTCAGCCTCACTCATAAGAGAAACACAAATTGAAAATACAGGTGACCTTTTCTCACCCATCAGTTTAGCAAAAGTCCAAAAATTTGTCTGCACACACTGTTGATAAGTCTGTAGGGAAGAAAGTACTTTCATACATTGCTAGTGTAAGATGAACCACCAGTCAACATAAGGATATCTTAGATTATCAAGGGGGGGTTCCCTTTCCAGATAACCCTGTTTGGTGTTGTAGACTCTATGTATGAACAAAACATTGTCTACAGTCACATGTTTTTGTAAACAATTTTATGGGAACCCAGCCACACTCACTCTGTCACTCATATTGTGTGTGGCTGCTTTCACACTATGACAGCAGAGTTGAGTAAACAATAAAGCCCATATGACCCACAAAACCTTAAATATTTACTATATGACCCTTTACAGAAAAAGCTTACTGACCTCTGCCAAAACGTAGTTTTTAATTATTTATAACCACCACTCATTAAAAAATTCATTTTTATTGCAACCCATAAGGTATGTATAATCTATAAAATTGAGACAAAATCTTACCAAACAACATTTATCCTTACTGCTATGTCTGATGAACTTTGATAGTTTCTAGTCTTTTTTAGCCTATTTTGTTTCAGTTTTAATTTATTGTTCTACCCACTAAATTAATTTTATAACCCACTATAAATCATGGCACTTTTTTTTTAATTAACAAAAGAGAACTAGAAACACTATAGTGCTTTACACATAGAAAGGATAAACTCGGGGCGCCTGGGTGGTTCAGTTGGTTAAGTGTCTGCCTTCGGCTTAGGTCATGATCCTGGCGTCCTGGGATTGAGCCCGCATTAGGCTCCCTGCTCATGCTCTCTCTCTCTCATAAATAAATACATACATACATACAATCTTTAAAAAAAGGATAAACTTTTAAAAATGTTTTCCTCCCTCTTCTCCCTAATTCTTTCCTTTTCTCCCTCCTTCTCTCCCTTCCTCTTTCCTTTCTTGTTTCCTTTCTTCCTACTTCTAAATAATTTCTTTCAAAAGGCATTGGATGAGGCTAAGTTGTCTACTAGGTGAGGTATGCAGTAGTGCAGAAGGCCCTTCAAGATGTTGTGGTTGCCCAGTGGCATCACCATATGCTTATACTAAGATCCTATCTAGAAGGTATCCCCTCCTACATACAAAGGATGTCAGAGGTGTAGGTACCCTAGAAATCTAATTTTATTAAAAGCTCATAACCCCAAGAGTTGATCCAGGGAATATGGAGTCAGTGGGGACAAATAGTAACCACATTGAGACTACAGTAGTCTGTGCAAATCCCCTATTTTTCCTGATGTAGAGCCCTTAGGCTCCTGCAAGAATAATGAAAGCCTGATGAACTCCTGCAATAAGCTAAAGAGTCTTAGTCTGTAGCCGTGACCAAGATATTGCACTTCATTTAGAACTTGGGCACAAAATAGAATTCATGTCATTCTCACAGTGTAGGCACAGGAGGCTCTTCTGCTTCCATGTCTGAAAACATTTTCTTCCCAAGCAGCACTTTTTCTATAATCGCAGACAACAGAGGGGTAGGCAATATAAGATGTGATAAGGAATTGATTCAGCAGAAGTATAAAGTAGGACTTGGGAGCTTCAGTGAATGGTTGGGTTTCTAGCCAGGTAAGGCCAAACCAGGAAGAAAGTAGACAGTGGATAATGAGAGAACAGCACCTCTACATGATCTCATATACATAGCTCGATGAAAGTGTTCATCCTCATCAATGCCTCCTTTTAAGGTAAGTTGCAGTCATGTCTGCTAACATGAAGGCTTAGGTTAGATAAGGAGCTAGAGCAAATGGATTAGAATTTGTTCTTCACAAATAGCCCAAGATAATCACTGTCTGGCATCCCACTGGGATGTAGATAGGTAGCCCTGAGATTGAAGATCTGATGTGCCTTGAGGGTATCCAGAGTGGGGGAACAGTGCCTGTATAGTCCATGCATTGTCACTCCTCCTGGTATCAGTAGATGGCAAGTCTGCCAACCAGCAGCACTTTTCCCTTTCCACTCAGAGACAAGACATGGAAAGAAGGCAGTCAACAAAGTGGCCATGAATATGTTGATCAAGCTGCCATGTTTCCAGGAATAAACAAAAGTTTTGGAAGCTAGGTCATAGGGAATGAAGGCCCTGAATTCTACTCCTAGGCAGGAGTTGTGTCTTCAAACTCCAGTCAATTATTCTAAACATTTTAGAGCCAAAGTCCCTAGGCAGACAAAAGAATTTTGGCTGAAAATAAAGTGATCCAGTTGATAATTTGGTTGAAATGGTCAATTGGTTTAAAACAAATCTTTTAAATCACTATTTTTCCACATACAATTTTAGACCAGAGTAAGTTCTGTTTGAGTATCTTTTTGTATATCTTTAAGCATATTGATCTGTTTTCACAATTTTCTTTTTTTCTTTCTACAATTTCTATTTCATGTTTGGCCAACTAACTATTCTTGCCATGCTGTTTGCGGTAACACTAAGTCCAATGCAACCTCAATGTGAATTGATTAAAAATACTTATATGATACATCCATAAAATTGGATATTTTACAACCTTTAAAAATTATGGAAATGTATTTGTTGACATGGAAATGTGTTCAAGATATGCAGTAATGAAAAAAAGAAATATACAGGGGCACCTGAGTGGCTCAGTCCGTTAAGTTCCGGACTCTTGATTTTGGCTCAGGTCATGATTTCAGGGTTGTGAGACCAAGCCCCACATGAGGCTCCACACTGAGTGTTTAAGATTCTCTCTGCTCCTCCCCCACTCTCTCTCTCTCTTAAAAAAAAAAAAAATACAAAACAGTATTATGGTGTAATTCCATTTTATTTTTCCAGGACGATTCTTGGCATAATTATTAATGGTGCACCCTTTTACTGTCAAGTGTCCTAATTAGGATGATAATCATATATGCCAGCTTCAAGGGAAACACTCTTTCAGCTTTTATATGCATTCCTTATGGTTGAAAGACCAAGACTAGTGCATAACTTACATTTGAGAAAGCTAAAGCAGTCCAAGGCCCAAGAACAGCTGACTGATGAAATGGCTTTTATAGGTGAGCCAGGAGAAACTGTTGAGTTAGGATCTGTCTGCACTACCCAAGTTTGTCAAGACAAGGTGTCATGAGTGTTTATGAGTCATCCAACATCTTCAATCTTGTCCAATAGGATTCATTGCTGTAGGGATGGTCCCAAGGGACTATCCAAAATAGAGATTTATCTATCCAGATCATGGAAATGAGAGGAGAAAGAGAGGTCCAGCTAAAACCTCCCAAGAGTCATAAGAGTTCCCAAAGTGGGTCCTATTTAATCTTCTGCCAAAGTGAGAATGCGAAGCTACCCAGTCATACAAAAATTGGCCTCTTAATCCCTCCCTCCACATAGCTTCTACCCTCCAACTCTTGTTAGAAGGGAACTAAACAGGGGTACCTGGGTGACTCGGTTGGTTAAGTGTCCAACTGTTGATTTTGGCTCAGGTCATGATATCAGGGTCATGAGATCGAGCCCAACATCAGGCTCTGTGCTGGGTGTGGAGTCTGCTTAAGATTCTCTCTCTCCCTCTCCCTCTGCTCCCCCCCCCCCCCGCAAAAAAAGGAAGGGAACTAAACAACAGTTAGTGAGTGAAGAAAGAGGTAGCCAGGGAAATAGTTAAAGTGGGAAAAGAAGTGAGAGAGTAGCCAGGGAAAAAACTAGCAGGAAGAGAGTAGGGTGGGGAAAGAGGCAGGTGGTGGGGAGAAAGGAAGAATATGATGCCCAGGGGAAGGAAAAGGGATTAATTTTGGAGTTCTGATTATTAAACAAGTGACTAAACATTTTAACTACTGAATAGAGACTGTGTTTGTAACTTAATGTAACAGTAGGAGTATCTGTTATCTAAGAATTAGGGGGAACCATGGAACCTGCCCAAATCTTCTTCCAGAAGCAGAATAAGAATGCCCCCCATTAAATTAAGTTTAAAGAAGTGGTAGGGGACTGAAATGAAATTTTGTTTTTATCACAATTCATGCTTGTTCAAAATATGATTTACATTTATATTTATATGAACAGGGGAAAAAACTGGCAAGACAGGCTCCAACCTATTAACAATAATGACCTCTAAAGGGTGAAATTCTTCCTTTATGCATTTCCATATTATTTGAATGTGTTATTATAAGCAAGTGTTCATTTTATCATTTTAAACAAAAGATTAAAAATAAGAAGAAATACTAAATAAACAAGTAGCTGGCACTACAATAGAATAATCCACAGATGAGATTTATAAGGTGGTGTACTTGGACCTGTCTTCTCCAAATATAGTCTTTCCTCTAATATCTCCCACCTCTAAGCACAGACCTTTCTCTGATATTTCTTATTCTCCTTTCCATTTCCTTTCAACCATGGGTACTCCTGGATGATCTCTTATGATTACCATACAGATTTTAAAATTTCCCCCTGCTCACTGCTTTCTGTCATACTTTTATAGTCTCCCTTGTTACATGGCCATATTTTAAAACTTATGCCACATATGTTTTGTCCACATTACTATCAGTTTCACTTGGTAATTCATTGTGCAACAATTTGCTTTCTCAAAACAGAGAAGATGGCAAAATATTTGTATGTTCTGAATTTCTTTTAGATGGGGAGAGTAGACCTGAAATCAAAAAATCAACTCCAAACCAGAATATTTCTGATGAAAATCAAAATCATGACATGATAATGGAGAGACTAACAGGAGATAGTTTCTGGTACTCCATCTTGGGAGGACTCTGGGATTTTGATTACCAGTTAGAGTTTAACCAAGAAAACCAGCAGAGACATTTAGCACAAGTATCTTTCACCCACAAAAAGATCACACAGGAGAGAAGCCATGACTGTAATAGATTTGGAGAAAACTATAACGTGAACTCAAACCTTATTATGCATCAGAGAATTCCTTCAATTAAAATACCCCTTAATTCTGACACACAAGGAAATAGCATCAAACGTAATTCAGACTTGATTTACTATCAGGGAAACTATGTAAGAAATAATCCTTATGAATATAATGAGTGTGGAAAAATCTTCAATCAACATATTCTTCTTACTAATCATATTCATACTGAAGAGAAACCCAGTGAATGTGGAAAGGTTTTCAGCCACAATTCATCTCTTACTCAACCTCAGATAGTCCTTACAGGAGAGAAGCCCTATAAGTGTGATGAATGTGGGAAAAGATTCAGCCAGAGGATACATCTTATTCAACATCAGAGAATTCACACAGGAGAAAAACCTTTTATATGCAATGAATGTGGGAAAGCCTTCCGTCAACATTCATCCTTTACTCAACATCTGAGAATTCATACTGGAGAGAAGCCCTATAAATGTAATCAGTGTGGTAAGGCATTTAGCCGTATCACATCCCTTACTGAACATCATAGACTTCATACCGGAGAGAAACCTTATGAATGTAGTTTTTGTGGGAAAGCCTTCAGCCAGAGGACACATCTTAATCAGCATGAGAGAACTCATACAGGAGAGAAACCCTATAAATGTAATGAATGTGAGAAAGCCTTTAGCCAGAGTGCACACCTTAACCAACATAGGAAAATCCATACTCGGGAGAAATTATGTGAATATAATAAATGTGAGAAAACCTTAAGTCCCAGTCCTTCACTTACCCAGCAACATGTCACTCATGGGGGGGGGAATCATATGAATATATAAATCTGGGAAAACTTTTGGTCAGATCTTTTCATCCCATTCAATATCAAATTATTCATAGAGGAGAGAAAGCTTATAAATAAACTTTTAACACATAGAAACTAAATAAATTTAGGTCTTAAATTAGCATGTTCCCAGGAGAGATTATAAATAGTGAAAATAATTTATTTTATAAATAAGATTATATTAAGAGTCATGTTCCAAATCTGATATAAAACTTTTTTCAATGACCAGAAATCTTGTAGGCAATAATCTGTAATTATTCACCTGTAACTTTTATGATATAAAGTTTTTAAATTATGTAAACATTGATTAAGGCAATGATGTAGTGTAACTAGTCACATAAACTTGAAATAAACATAAAAGCAATTATTTCTCAAACTTCAGTCATTTGTGTGTTTCCTTTACAGTTTTTATCATATTCAGTGTTTACTTAATATTTTTCTTTAAAGGGACTCAGAATTTTTAACCTTGTCCTAGGAAATAGTATTTGTGGAAATTATGAGTTTTATATGCCAATTATATTTGTTCTAAAATAAATAGATATTTATCAAAATATATATAACTTCCAAATTAAAAATATCCGTTTGATGTACCACCTAAATCTTCTGTACCTTTATTTGAGAAACAATGTGACAGCTATATGACAGTGTTTATTTCTTTGTTTGTTTGTTTGTTTTAGCAACTTTTGAATTTTCATCAAACAAGTCCTAGGATCACATTAAGAAGAGTCTTGGAGGAGACTGAGGGTCATAGTGATTAACTTTAAAAAGTGATTCAGAGAGGTCTACTTTTCTATTCTGTTGTTCTAGTTTTAAATTTCCTTGTAGCAAACAGATTGTTTTCACTAAAATGGGTATTCCTGCTGTATTTGTGGGTTTGAAGAGAGAGGAGTTTCTTGTTGTTGTTTTGTGTTGCTTTGTTTTTCTATAATGACCAGGGGCTGAGAGTCCCTACACATCCCTGCACAACTGTGAGAGACAGGAAGTAGGAGACTATACCAGATGTTGAGCTGTGGTGCCATGATAAGGATAAGAACCAGGGAAGACTCTAACTGGCTTATGTAAACAACTAAGGAAGTATTACTAATTGGCTTAGTAATTCATTTTATTTATTGAAATATATTTATGTAACACGTTTCCAAAAAGAATTTAAGGTGGTTAAATTTTATTTTTGTGAATACTGCCCTGTTTAACAGATAATCACATTTTGATGTTAAAAAGCATTATAAATGTAAACTGTCATAAGCCACAAACAGCTGCACCTTTGGGGCTGCTTCAGTTTCTTGGTTTTCTGTTTTTGTCTCTCCTCAGGCATGGCTTGAAGAAGCCATGAGGCTAAGGTACAATTGCATTTCCCTTTGCTTCCTCACCTTTTTTGTTCTAACATAGCTCCCAGCTCAAAGACTTTTCTTTTTCCCTCCAAAAGACTAGATATTATAAAGTTCTTGGGTCAAAGCTGAAATGATTTAAAGACATTTAAGAAACTAAAACACTGATTCGGGGGGAAAGATGGCGGAGTAGGGGACCCTATTTCAACTGGTCCCCAGAATTGAGCTGGATATCTACCAGACCACTCTGAGCACCCACGAAACCAGCCTGAGATGTAAGAAGATCTGGATCTCTACAAACAGCATACGCAGGCGGTTGGTTTTGAGGTACGAAGCCGGGAGCCCTGATTCCATGGGCAGATATCAGAGCATAAAGGGCAGCGGGAGGGTGCCTGGCTGTGGGGATCCTACACCGCCGGTGGGTGACAGCCTCGCGCGCTGCAGACGGGGCACCGACTCGCAGACTGGTAGCGTCGGGAAAGGACTTTAGGGCAGCCCCCGGGGCGGAAACCCGGATCAGTGGAGTCGCCCGGGCGAACTGGGAGCAGCTGGCGGTTTTAGAAACACAAAGGGCAGAGACGTGCGGCAGGACTGGGAGCGCTGCAGAGGGGTGCACACCCAGGACACTGCAGTTTATAGCAGCATGGACAGAAACAGAGACAGTGTGGCCTGGAGAGCTCACTGAAGAACAGACTGCGATCTCTCTGCTCTGAGGCAGAGGGCTGGAAATGGTCTCTTCTGCTCTGACTCGCAGAAGAGACATGGAAAGCCACAAGGGAAAGCCACCAGAGAACAAAAGCCCCAAAGACTGATTCCCACTGAACCCATCCCCCGCCACAGAGGGGCAGGGCAACACCACCCACACAGGGTTGCCTGAGTAACAGCGCGGCAGGCCCCTCCCCCAGAAGACAGGCTGGAAAAACAAGAGGCCAGCAACCCTAAGGCCCCAAGAAAACAGGTGCATCTTGCTAGGGTTTTGGTCAATAATTTGGACTCTATACATTCCCTCAAACACCCATCAACAGAATGACTAGGAGGAGGAGCCCCCAAAATAGAAAAGACTCAGAGATTATGACTTATGCTGCAGATTCAAAAATGGATGCAGATATAACCAAGATATCAGAGATGGAATTCAGGCTAGCAATTGTGAAGACGATGGCTAGAATGGAGAAATCAACTAATGGCAACATAGAGTCTCTAAGGGCAGAAATGAAAGGTGAATTGGCAGAACTTAAAAATGCTATCAATGAGGTCCAATCCAATCTAGATAATCTAACAGCTAGGGTAACTGAGGCAGAAGAGCGAATAAGCGACCTGGAAGACAATATAATGGATAAAAAGGGAAAAGAGGAGGCCAGGGAAAAACAACTCAGAATCCATGAAAATAGAATCAGAGAAATAAGTGACACCATGAGGCGTTCCAATGTCAGAATAATTGGAATCCCGGAGGGAGTGGAGAGAGAGAGAACTAGAAGATGTATTTGAGCAAATCGTAGCTGAGAACTTCCCTAATCTGGGGAATGAAACAAACATTCGAGTCCTAGAGGCAGAGAGGACCCCTCCCAAGATCAAGGAAAACAGGCCAACACCCCATCATATAATAGTAAAACTTGCAAATCTTAGAACCAAGGAAACCATCTTAAGGGCAGTTAGGGGGAAGAGATTCCTTATGTACAGAGGGAGGAACATCAGAATAACGTCAGACCTATCCACAGAGACCTGGCAAGCCAGAAAGGTCTGGCAAGACATATTCAGGGTACTAAATGAGAAGAACATGCAGCCAAGAATACTTTATCCGGCAAGGCTTTCATTTAGAATGGATGGAGAGATGCAGAGATTCCAAGACCAGCAGAAACTGAAAGAATATGTGACCACTAAGCTGGCCCTGCAAGAAATATTAAGGGGGGTTCTATAAAAGGAGAAAGACCCCAAGAGTGACGTACAACAGAAATTTACAGGGACAATCTATAAAAACAATGTCTTCACAGGCAACATGATGACAATTAATTCATATCTTTCAATAATCACTCTCAACGTGAATGGCCTAAACACTCCCATAAAACGACACAGGGTTGCAGATTGGATAAAAAGACAGGACCCATCCATATGCTGTCTACAAAGAACTCATTTTGAACCTAAAGATACATCCAGACTGAAAGTGAAGGGATGGAGATCCATCCTCCATGCCAGCGGACCTAAAAGAAAGCTGGGGTAGCAATTCTTGTATCAGACAAATTAGATTTTAAACTAAAGTCTGTAATAAGAGACACAGAAGGACACTATATCATTCTTAAAGGGTCTATCCAACAAGAAGATCTAACAATTGTAAATATCTATGCCCCCAATGTGGGAGCAGCCATCTACATAAGCCAACTGTTAACCAAAATAAAGAGTCACATCGATAACAATACGTTAATTGTAGGAGACCTCAATACTCCACTCTCAGCAATGGACAGATCATCTAAGCAGAAAATCAACAAGGAAACAAGAGCTTTGAATGATACATTGGACCAGATGGACCTCATAGATATATACAGAACATTCCACCCTAAAACAACAGAATACTCATTCTTCTCGAGTGCACATGGAACTTTCTCCAGAATAGACCATATACTGGGTCACAAATCAGGTCTCAACCGATACCAAAAGATTGAGATTATTCCCTGCATATTCTCAGACCACAATGCTTTAAAACTGGAACTCAATCACAAGAAAAAATTTGGCAGAAATTCAAACACTTGGAAGCTAAAGACCACTCTGCTCAAGAATGTTTGGGTCAACTGGGAAATCAAAGAAGAACTTAAACAATTCATGGAAATCAATGAGAATAAAAACACATCGGTCCAAAAATCTATGGGATACTGCAAAGGCGGTCCTAAGGGGGAAATACATAGCCATCCAAGCCTCACTCAAAAAAAATAGAAAAGTCCCAAATTCACCAACTAACTCTACACCTTAAAGAACTAGAGAAAAAGCAACAAACGATGCCTAAGCCACGCATTAGAAGAGGAATAATTAAAATTAGAGCAGAAATCAATGAATTAGAAACCAGAAACACAGTAGATCAGATCAACGAAACTAGAAGTTGGTTCTTTGAAAGAACTGTAACATCGATAAACCACTGGCCAGACTTATCCAAAAGAAAAGAGAAAGGACCCAAATTAGTAAAATTATGAATGAAAGGGGAGAGATCACACCTAACACCAAGGAAATAGAAACAATTATTAGAAATTATTATCAACAACTATATGCCAATAAACTGAGCAATCTGGATGAAATGGAGGCCTTCCTGGAAACCTATAAGCTGCCAAGACTGAAACAGGAAGAAACTGACAACCTGAATAGGCCAATAACCAGTAACGAGATTGAAGCAGTGATCAAAAACCTCCCAAAAAACAAGAGTCCAGGGCCTGATGGATTCCCAGGGGAATTCTACCGAACATTCAAAGAAGAAATAATACCTATTCTACTGAAGCTGTTTCAAAAAATAGAAACAGAAGGAAAACTTCCAAACTCATTCTATGAGGGCAGCATTACCTTAATCCCCAAACCAGGCAAAGACCCTATCAAAAAGGATAATTTCAGACCGATATCCCTGATGAATATGGATTCCAAAATCCTCAACAAAATCCTAGCTAATAGGATCCAACAATACATTAAAAAGATCATACACCACGACCAAGTGGGATTTATCCCCAGGATGCTAGGGTGGTCAACATTCGCAAATCAATCAGTGTGATAGAACACATTAATAAGAGGAGAGAGAAGAACCATATGGTCCTCTCAATTGATGCAGAAAAAGCATTTGACAAAATACAACATCCTTTCCTGATTAAAACTCTTCGGGGTATAGGGATAGAGGGAACATTCTTCAAGTTCATAAAATCCATCTTTTTTTTTTTTTTTTTTAAAGATTTTATTTATTTATTTGACAGAGAGAGAGAGAACAAGTAGGCAGAGAGACAGGCAGAGGGAGAGGGAGAAGCAGGCTCCCCGCTGAGCAGGGAGCCCGATGCGGGGCTCAATCCCAGGACCCTGGGATCATGACCTGAGCCGAAGGCAGCCGCTTAACTGGCTGAGCCACCCAGGCGCCCCATCATAAAATCCATCTTTGAAAACCCACAGTGAATATCGTCCTCAATGGGGAAAAGCTGAGAGCCTTTCCCTTAAGATCAGCAACACGTCAAGGATGCCCACTCTCACCACTATTGTTCAACATAGGACTAGAAGTCCTAGCAACAGCAATCAGACAACAAAAAGAAATAAAAGATATTCAAATTGCCAAAGAAGAAGTCAAACTCTCTCTTTTCGGAGACGACATGATACTTTATGTGGAAAACCCAAAAGACTCCACCCCGAAATTACTAGAACTCATACAGCAATTCAGTAATGTGGCAGGATATAAAATCAATGCACAGAAATCAGTTGCTTTCTTATACACTAACAACGCAACTGTAGAAAGAGAAATTAGAGAAACGATTTCATTTACAATAGCACCAAAAACCATAAGATACATCGGAATAAACCTAACCAAAGAGGTAAAGGATCTATACTCTAGGAACTACAGAACACTCATGAAAGAAATTGAAGAAGACACAAAAAGATGGAAAAATATTCCATGCTCATGGATCGGAAGAATAAACATTGTTAAAATGTCTATGCTACCCAGAGCAATCTATACCTTCAATGCCATCCTGATCAAAATTCCAATGACATGTTTCAAAGTGCTGGAACAAACAATCCTAAAATTTGTATGGAATCAGAAAAGACCCCGAATTGCCAAGAAAATGTTGAAAAAGAAAAACAAAGCTGGGGGCATCATGTTGCCTGATTTCAAGCTGTATTACAAAGCTGTGATCACCAAGACAGCATGGTACTGGCACAAAAACAGACATATAGACCAATGGAACAGAAGAGAGAGCCCAGATATGGACCCTCAACTCTGTGGTCAAATAATCTTCGACAAAGCAGGAAAAAACATGCAATGGAAAAAAGACAGTCTCTTCAATAAATGGTGCTGGGAAAATTGGACAGCCACATGCAGAAGAATGAAACTCGAACATTTTGTAACACTATACACAAAGATAAACTCTAAATGGATGAAAGACCTCAATGTGAGACAGGAATCCATCAAAATCCCAGAGGAGAACATAGGCAGTAACCTCTTTGACATCAGCCACAGCAACTTCTTTCAAGATACATCTCCAAAAGCTGTATGAAACAAAAGCAAAAATGAACTTTTGGGACTTCATCAAGATAAAAAGCTTCTGCACAGCAAAGGAAACAGTCAACAAAACTAAGAGGCAAACCACAGAATGGGAGAAGATATTTGCAAATGACACTACAGATAAAGGGCTGGCATCCAAGATCTATATAAAGAACTTCTCAAACTCAACACCCAAAAAACAATCAAGTCAAAAAGTGGGCAGAAGATATGAAAAGACACTTCTCTGAAGAAGACATACAAATGGCTAAGAGACACATGAAAAAATGTTCATCATCATTAGCCATCAGGGAAATCCAAATCAAAACCACGTTGAGATACCACCTTACACCAGTTAGAATGGCAAAAATGGACAGGGACAGAAACAACAAATGTTGGAGAGGTTGTGGAGAAAGGGGAACCCTCTTACAATGTTGGTGGGAATGCAAGTTGGTACAGCCACTTTGGAAAACAGTGTGGAGGTTCCTCAAAAAGTTAAAAATAGAGCTACCCTATGACCCAGCAATTGCACTCCTGGGTATTTACCCCAAAGACACAGATGTAGTGAAAAGAAGGGCCGTATGCACCCCAATGTTCATAGCAGCAACGTCCTCAATAGCCAAACTGTGGAAAGAGCCGAGATGCCCTTCAACAGATGAATGGATTAAGAAGATGTGGTCCATATATACAATGGAATATTACTCAGCCATCAGAAAGGATGAATACCCAACTTTTACATCAACATGGATGGGACTGGAGGAGATTATGCTAAGTGAAATAAGTCAAGCAGAGAAAGTCAATTATCATATGGTTTCACTTATTTGTGGAACATAAGGAATAGCATGGAGAACATTAGGAGAAGGAAGGGAAAAATGAAGGGGGGGAGGAATTGGAGGGAGAGATGAACCATGAGAGACTATGGACTCTGAGAAACAAACAGGGTTTTAGAGGGGAGGGGGAGGGGGGATTGGTTAGCCCAGTGATGGGTATTAAGGAGGGCACGTACTGCATGGAGCATTGGGTGTTATACGAAAACAATGGATCATGGATCACTACATCAAAAACCAATGATGTGGGGGCACCTGGGTGGCTCAGCTGTTAAGCTTCTGCCTTTGGCTCAGGTCATGATCCCAGGGTCCTGGGATCGAGCCCCACATCGGGCTCCCTGCTCCATGGGAGGCCTGCTTCTCTCTCTCCCACTCCCCCTGCTTGTGTTCCCTCTCTCGCTGTGTCTCTCTCTGTCAAATAAATAAATAAATAAAAATCTTTAAAAAAAAAAAAAATGATGTATTGTATGGTGACTAAAACATAATAAAATTTTTAAAAAAAGAAAAAAGAAACGAAAACACTAAAAACAAAGAAAGTAATGAAATGAACTCATTTCATCACAGACGTTAAACTTTTCAAAGTACATTTATGCCCCATGCATCAGTGGATGTGAAATAGTTAATAAAATCCTGAATTACTATAGTCAAGAGGGATTTTTAATAGTATTTTGTGTTGTGTAGTAGGGATCCATTTTCAGGGCAGATCCGTTCTGGAAATATCTCTTCACCAAAATAAGCTACATTTAATATTCATTTGCCATAAGGAGGGTACTCAGATTTCAGAAAGATAGTGAGCCAACGTGAAATCTCAAACAGTAGAGGTATGTATTAAAAGAAGTAATGGTTAGGGGTGCCTGAGTGGCTCAGTCAGTTAAGCGGCTGCCTTCGGCTCAGGTCGTGATCCCAGAGTCCTGGGATCGAGCCCCGCATCGGGCTCCCTGCTTGGCGGGGAGCCTGCCTCTCCCTCTCCTTCTGCCTGCCTCTCTGCCTACTTGTTCTCTCTCTCTCTGTGTCAAATAAATAAATAAAATCTTTTAAAAAAATAAAAATAAAAATAAATAAAAGTAATGGTTAATTACAATTTGTAAAGGCTTTGATCAAAGTTTAATTTTGCAACCAGAAAAAAAAAAAAAAAAAGACATATCACAAAGAGTGTTAAGGGCTCCAATACAAGGCAGTGTATCGACACAGGTGAAAAATGAAAACAATGGGATTTTCGGGAGAGTTTCAGCAGAAGTTGGATAATCCTAGAAAAGAAGAATCTGGACTGAACCAGACAACAGTTGGCCAAAGATTTTCACCAATTCTTCATAATAAATAGGACTTATAAAATTAGAACCTTATTAAATATTCTTTAGGGTCATAAATGATAATGCTTATCTTTGTTATTCAGTAAATGATATCATTCTGGGATCAATTTCTTTTCATGTCCTTCATTCTCTTCAAAATGTTGCAAGTTAAGGAGTGAACCCTAAGTATATTGATTACATCGAAATACTTGTTCTTGGAGTAGAGAAATCAGAGGAATAGTACTCATTCAAAAACCCATTACTTATGACTTATTTCCGTATAGGAGAGCAAGGCATTACCCTTTCACATATATTAGTTCATTTGGTCCATCCAAACAGGTGTCATTGGCCTTATTTTATGAAAAGAGATATTTAAGTTTATACATAATAATAAATTATTAATTCAGGTTTTCTCACTAGAAATGTCACTAGAACATGGATCATCTACTGATTCAGTGGATAAAAACAGTGCCTGGAACAGCATTTTATAACACATTGAAAATATTTGTTGAATACATAAAGTTAATAAAGCAAAAGGTTGCTGCTCAACATTAAAATCTGTGTGACTTTTTCAGAACTTCAGAGTGTTAAAGGATCGTCATGTTGATAGATTATCTTATGTCCAAAGGCCTTGTGGGCTTGGAGAAATATATTCGTTACTATTTGTATTTTGATTAATGTTTATTAGTTTAAGAAATACATTCTTTAAGCAGCCAATATTCCTCTAATTATTCACAGCTGTAAAACTAATAAATAAAAACTTAGGAATTTCTAAAATTAGATATCCCCACTCTTTTAAGCACTGATTTCAGATTTAAACACATCTAAACATTTCATTAAAATCACAAACCTAAAATTTAAGATTGTATTAAATGTTTTAAATACCTTAAGAAACAGGTAAAAAGTGGCACCTGGGTGGCTCAGTCATTAGGCGTCTGCCTTCGGCTGGGGTCATGATCCCAGGGTCTTTGGTTCGAGCCCCACATGGGGCTACCTGCTCAGCAGGAAGCCTGCTTCTCCCTCTTCCACTCCCCCTGCTTGTGTTCCTTCTCTAACTGTCTCTCTCTGTCAAATAAATGAATAGAATTTAAAAAAAAAAAAAAAAAAGGAGGGGAGGAAAGAAAGAAAGAAAGAGAAAAAAAGAAGGAAAGAAAGAAAGAAAAGAAATGAAACAGGTAAAAAGGGTGTACCTGGGTGGCTCAGTTGGTTAAGCCTCTGCCTTCAGCTCAGGTCATAATCCTGAAGTGGTGGGATAGAGCCCCACATTGGGCTCCCCACTCAGCAGGGAGTCTTCTCCTTCATGCCCCTCCTCCTGCTCGTGCTCTCTCATTCTCTCTCTCAAATAAATAAAATCTTAAAAAAAGAAAGAAAAACCACAGGTAAAATGTACTCAGAATATTAATTATACCAAAACCACTAAAATGTTACCTACATGGATTTAATTTTTTTTTTCTTATCCTTATTTGAACACTTTCCCAGGGTTTCAGTTTTTCTTTTGTTTCTAGGTTTAGGCTGTTCCTTCCAGGTACTATTTGTATACCTTCTTTGGGTTCTAGTAATCTTATCTAACCCAAAATAAGAATAATACTGTCAGACAAATTAAGTTGCAATTTACAGATTAGCAACTGGCTGATTCTTAGGTCATCCATAAAACCTAGTTGCACAGACCAAGTAACTTTTCTTTGGTCTCCTTTCATTATAAAATATTGCTTATTATGTCATGGGGAACTTTAAGACCTTTTTGTATAGATTTGAAATTTTGGACTCTTGAACTTTCCCAAAACCATCTGTCCCATTGTCCTGTCATTTTGGTATAGGAATTTTATTGACTAGCATTATTTAAAGCTTTTTTAAAAATTCTCTTACACATTACTGGTAGAAATGCAAAATGGCACAGCCCCTGTGGAAGGGAATTTGGCAGTATAGAGCAAAACCTAACATGCAATTATCCTTTGGCTCAGCAAACCCATTCTAGAAATTTACACTGAAGATACACCACTAATAATAATAAATTACATATGCACAAAGTTACTTATTGAAATACTGGAGAAAAAGACTAAATGTTTACACAAGAAATATTGCTCAACAAACTATGGTACATCCACACAATAAAGTTCTATGCATCTGAAAAAGAACAAGCTAATCTGGAGTGAATGATTCTTTCAGAATATGTTAAATGAAATAAGTGTGAAAAAAGCATATATAGAATGTTACTTTTTGTAAGAAAGAAAAAGAATACACAAGTATTTGATTATCTTTGCAAAAATAAATACAAGAAGGACTTACCAGAAACTAATAAATAGGTCACCTATGGGAACAAGAACAGGGTTAAAGAGATAGGAAAGGAATGAAACTTCTCTGAATATATCTTTTTATAGTTCTGAGTTTTGAACCATTTTAATGACTTGCAAATTCAAAAACTAAGATTAAATAAAAAATGATAGCTTTCTCCCTATCATCCAATACAAAATTGTATACCTAATTGTATAGAACATTGATAATAACCATACAGAAAAAAAAAAAATCATCCCAATAAATTTTTAACACAATGCTGTCATTGTAGGCACTAAGGACAAAAGAAAAAATTCAAAAAGCAATCTCAAGCTATACTTAGCAACTTTGTTGTTAGTGGTGATATTATTACTACAATTCCAAAAGTATCTAGTGTGTATTGTAGCATTTGGCAAGTCAATCATTGATGTTGTTGGAGTGAGGACCAGGGTTTTCACTGTGGAGGAAAGGACATACAAAGAATAGGAAGGAAAGAAGCATCTCATTGGTTTTTAGAGGTTTGTGTTGTGTGCCTGTATGCATGCACACAGGCTTCTGTATGTGTATTTGAATATATAGTTAGCTACATCCTCTATAATATCCTGGAAGCAAAAAAATTC
This sequence comes from Phoca vitulina, assembly GCF_004348235.1. NCBI lineage: Eukaryota > Metazoa > Chordata > Mammalia > Carnivora > Phocidae > Phoca > Phoca vitulina. Next base: position 9,078,055 of record NW_022589748.1, on the reverse strand, counting down.
CTGTAGCAAAGCCCTCACCTAGGACCTAAAGCGTGATTTCTAAATACCATTCCCCACTGAAACTTCTTGGAGAATTTGCATATCCAATAACTGAGACAGGAAAAGTACAGGTAAGCCTAGATCACATTTTTTTGACAGAAAGTAAGAAATTCACAAAAACTAATGGAGGCAAGTCAGAAAGACACAGGCATCAGCTTAACAAGTCCCCCCTGGCTAATTTTGGAAAAATTTGGACTTAAAAATGAATGGCAGGAATATAACAGTAAATTTAAAAATCCACTAGTCCGATTGGTGGAAAAGATGGTGGAGGAGTAGGGGACCCTATTCCAACCGGTCCCCTGAATTGAGCTAGATATCTACCAGACCACTCGGAACAACCAAGAAATCAGCCTGAGATGTAAGGACATATATCTGGATTTCTACAAACAGATTATCATAGGCGGTTGGTTTCGAAATATGAAGCGCAGAGCTGTGATTCCTTGGGCAGATATTGGAAGATAAATGGAAGGCAGAGGGAGCTGTGGGAATCCTACACCCCGGCAAGCAATAACCTCCTGCGCTGGGGCGGGACACAGACTCGAAGACGGGTAGCAGCAGGGAAAGGACTGCAGGGCAGTCCCCCAGACTGAAACCTGGAGCAGCCAGGCTGCACATGGGAACTGGGGGCAGCTGGCGGTTTTATAAGCACAAAGGGCAGAGACGTGCCCCCGTGCCCCGACCTGGAGGTGAGGACTGGGAGCCCTGCTGAGGGATGCACAAACTAGGATGCTGCAGTCTATAGCAGCACAGACAGAAATGGAGATAGTGTGGCCTGGAGAGCTCAATGAAGAACAGACTGCGATCTCTCTGCTCTGAGGCAGAAGGTTGGAAACGATCTCTTCTGTTCTGACTCTCGGAAGAGACGCAGAAAGCCAAGAGGGAAAGACTCCAGAGAACAAAAGCCGTTTTCACTGAGCCCATCCCCTGCCATGGGGGACAGGGCAACTCTGCCCAAACAGGGTTGCCTGAGTAACAGGACAGCAGGCCCCTCCCCCAGAAGACAGGCTGGGAGAACAAGAGGCCAACAACCCTAAGGTCCCTATAAAACAGGTACATCTTGCTTGGATGGTGGTCAATAATTTGGACTCTGTACATTCCCTCAACCACCCCTCAACAGAATGACTAGGAGGAGGAACCCCCAAAATAGGAAAGACTCAGAGACTGTGACTTCTGCCACAGATTTACACATGGTTGCAGATATAACCAAGATGTTGGAAATGGAATTCAGGGTAGCAGTTGTGAAGACAATGGCTAGAATGGAGAAATCAATTAATGGCACCATAGAGTCTCTAAGGGCAGAAATGAAAGCTGAATTGGCAGAACTTAAAAATGCTATCAATGAGATCCAATCTAATCTAGATAATCTAACAGCTAGGGTAAGTGAGGCAGAAGAATGAACTAGTGATCTAGAACACCAATTGATAAAAAAGAAGGATAAAGAGGAGGCCACGGAGAAACAACTCAAAATCCATGAAAATAGAATCAGAGAAATAAGTGACACCATGAAAAGTTCCAATGTCAGAATTATTGGAATCCCTGAGGGGTGGTTAGAGAGAGGGGACTAGAAGATATATTTGAGCAAATCATAGCTGAGAACTTCCCTAGGGCGCCTGGGTGGCTCAGTCATTAAGTGTCTGCCTTCGGCTCAGGTCATGATCCCAGGGTACTGGGATCAAGTCCCACATCGGGCTCCCTGCTCTGCGAGAAGCAGGCTTCTCCCTCTCCTACTCCCCCTGCTTGTGTTCCTGCTCTCATTATGTCTCTGTCTGTCAAATAAATAAATAAAATCTTTAAAAAAAAAAAACAACTTCCCTAATCTGGGGAATGAAACAAACATTCGTGTCCTAGAGGCAGAGAGGACCCCTCCCAAGATCAAGGAAAACAGGCCAACACCCCAGCATGTAATAGTAAAACTCGCAAACCTTAGAACCAAGGAAACCATCTTAAGGGCAGTTAGGGGGAAGAGATTCCTTATGTACAGAGAGAGGAACATCAGAATAACGTCAGACCAATCCACGAGACCTGGCAAGCCAGAAAGGGCTGACAAGACACATTCAGGGTACTAAATGAGAAGAACATGCAGCTAAGAATACCTTATCTGGCAAGGCTGTCATTTAGAATGGATGGAGAGATGCAGAGCTTCCAAGACCAGCAGAAACTGAAAGAATATGTGACCACTAAGCCAGCCCTGCAAGAAATATTAAGGGGGGGCTCTATAAAAGGAGAAAGACCCCAAGAGTGATATACAACAGAAATTTACAGAGACAATCTATAGAAACAAGGACTTTACAGGCAACATGATGATAATAAATTCATATCTTTCAATAATCACTCTCAACGTGAATGGCCTAAATGCTCCCATAAAACGACACAGCGTTGCAGATTGGATAAAAAGACAGGACCCATCCATATGCTGTCTACAAGAGACTCATTTTGAACCTAAAGATACATCCAGACTGAAAGTGAAGGGATGGAGATCCATCCTCCATGCCAGCAGACCTCAAAAGAAAGCTGGGGTAGCAATTCTTATATCAGACAAATTAGATTTTAAACTAAAGGCTACAGTTAGAGACACAGAAGGACACTATATCATTCTTAAAGGGTCTATCCAACAAGAAGATCTAATAATTGTAAATATCTACGCCCCCAACATGGGAGCAGCCACCTACATAAGCCAACTGTTAACCAAAATAAAAAGTCATATTGATAACAATACGTTAATTGTAGGAGACCTCAATACTCCACTCTCAGCAATGGACAGATCATCTAAGCAGAAAATCAACAAGGAAACAAGAGCTTTGAATGACACACTGGACCAAATGGACCTCATACATATATACAGAACATTCCACCCTAAAACAACAGAATAGTCATTCTTCTTGAGCGCACAGGGAAATTTCTCCAGAATAGACCACATACCAGGTCACAAATCAGGTCTCAACTGATACTAAAAAACTGAGATTATTCCCTGCATATTCTCAGACCACAATGCTTTGAAACTGGAACTCAATCACAAGAAAAAATTTGGAAGAAATTCAAACACTTGGAAGCTAAAGACTACTCTGCTCAAGAACATTTAGGTCAACCAGGAAATCAAAGAAGAACTTAAACAATTCATGGAAATCAATGAGAACACAAAACACATCAGTCCAAAACCTATGGGATACTGCAAAGGCGGTCCTAAGGGGGAAATACATAGCCATCCAAGCCTCACTCAAAAAAAAACAAAACAAAACAGAAAAATCCCAAATACACAAATTAACTTTACACCTTAAAGATCTGGAGAAAGAACAACAAATAAAGCCTAAACCATGCATTAGAAGAGAAATAATTAAGATTAGAGCAGAGATCAATGAATTAGAAACCAGAAACACAGTAGATCAGATCAACGAAACTAGAAAGAAACTAGAAGCTGGTTCTTTGAGAGAATTAACAAGATTGATAAATCACTGGCCAGACTTATCCCAAAGAAAAGAGAAAGGATCCAAATTAGTAAAATTATGAATGAAAGGGGAGAGATCACGACTAACACCAAGGAAATAGAAACAATTATTAGAAATTATTATCAACAACTATATGCCTATAAATTAAGTAACCTGGAAGAAATGGAGGCCTTCCTGGAAACCTATAAACTGCCAAGACTGAAACAGGAAGAAACTGACAACCTGAATAGGCCAATAACCAGTAATGAGATTGAAGCAGTGATCAAAAACCTCCCAAAAAACAAGAGTACAGGGCCTGATGGATTCCTGGGGAATTCTATCAAACATTCAAAGAAGAAATACTACCTATTGTCCTGAAGCTGTTTCAAAAAATAGAAACAGAAGGGTAGCTTCCGGACTCATTCTGTGAGGCCAGCATTACCTTAATCCCCAAACCAGGCAAAGACCCTATCAAAAAGGATAATTTCAGACCAATATCCCTGACGAATATGGATTCCAAAATCCTCAACAAAATCCTAGCTAATAGGATCCAACAATACATTAAAAGGATCATCCACCATGACCAAGTGGGATTTAGCCCTGGGATGCAAGGGTGGTTCAACATTCGCAAATCAATCAATGTGATAGAACACATTAATAAGAGGAAAGAGAAGAACCATATGGTCCTCTCAATTGATGCAGAAAAAGCATTTGACAAAATACAACATCCTTTCCTGATTAAAACTCTTCAGAGTATAGGGATGGGGAACATTCCTGAAGGTCTTGAATTCCATCTATGAAAAACCCACAGCGAATATCATCCTCAATGGGGAAAAGCTAAGAGCCTTTCCCTTAAGATCAGGAACATGTCAAGGATGCCCACTCTCGCCACTATTGTTCAACATAGGACTAGAAGTCCTAGCAACAGCAATCAGACAACAAAAAGAAATAAAAGGTATTCAAATTGGCAAGGAAGAAGTCAAACTCTCTCTTTTCACAGATGACATGATACTTTATGTGGAAAACCCAAAAGATTCCACCCCCAAATTACTAGAACTCATACAGCAATTCAGTAATGTGGCAGGATATAAAATCAATGCACAGAAATCAGTTGCTTTCTTATACACTAACAATGCAACTGTAGAAAGAGAAATTAGAGAAACGATTCCATTTACAATAGCACCAAAAACCATAAGATACATCGGAATAAACCTAACCAAAGAGGTAAAGGATCGATACTCTCGGAACTACAGAACACTCATGAAAGAAATTGAAGAAGACACAAAAAGATGGAAAAACATTCCATGCTCATGGATCAGAAGAATAAACATTGTTAAAATGTCTATGCTACCCAGAGCAATCTATACCTTCAATGCCACCCCGATCAAAATTCCAATGACATTTTTCAAAGTGCTGGAACAAACAATCCTAAAATTTGTATGGAATCAGAAAAGACCCCGAATCGCCAAGAAAATGTTGAAAAAGAAAAACAAAGCTGGGGGCATCATGTTGCCTGATTTCAAGCTGTATTACAAAGCTGTGATCACCAAGACAGCATGGTACTGGCACAAAAACAGACATATAGACCAATGGAACAGAAGAGAGAGCCCAGATATGGACCCTCAACTCTGTGGTCAACTAATCCTCAACAAAGTAGGAAAGAATATCCAATGGAAAATGGACAGTCTCTTCAATAAATGGTGCTGGGAAAATTGGACAGCCACATGCAGAAGAATGAAACTCGAGCACTCTCTAACACCATACACAAAGATAAAGTCTAAATGGATGAATGACCTCAATGTGAGACAGGAATCCTTCAAAATCCTAGAGGAGAACATAGGGAGTAACCTCTTCGACATCGGCCACAGCAACTTCTTTCAAGACATTTCCTCAAAGAGTAGTGAAACTAAAGCAAAAATGAACTTTTGGGACTTCATCAAGATAAAAAGCTTCTGCACAGCAAAGGAAACAGTCAACAAAACTAAGAGGCAAACCACAGAATGGGAGAAGATATTTGCAAATGACACTACAGATAAAGGGCTGGTATCCAAGATCTATAAAGAACTTCTCAAACTCAACACCCAAAAAACAAATAATCAAGTAAAAAAATGGGCAGAAGACATGAACAGACACTTCTCCGAAGAAGACATACAAATGGCTAACAGACACATGAAAAAATGTTCATCATTAGCCATCAGGGAAATCCAAATCAAAACCACGTTGAGATACCACCTTACACCAGTTAGGATGGCAAAAATGGACAGGGACAGAAACAACAAATGTTGGAGAGGATGTGGAGAAAGGGGAACCCTCTTACAATGTTGGTGGGAATGCAAGTTGGTACAGCCACTTTGGAAAACAGTGTGAAGGTTCCTCAAAAAGTTAAAAATAGAGCTACCCTATGACCCAGCAATTGTACTACTGGGTATTCACCCCAAAGACACAGATGTAGTGAAAAGAAGGGCCATATGCACCCCAATGTTCATAGCAACAATGTCTGCAATAGCCAAACTGTGGAAAGAGCTGAGATGCCCTTCAACAGATGAATGGATAAAGAAGATGTGGTCCATATATACAATGGAATATTACTCAGCCATCAGAAGGGAGGAATACCCAACTTTTACATCAACATGGATGGGACTGGAGGAGATTATGCTAAGTGAAATAAGTCAAGCAGAGAAAGTCAATTATCATATACTTTCACTTATTTGTGGAACATAAGGAATAGCATGGAGGACATTAGGAGAAGGAACAGAAAAATGAAGGGGGGGAAATCAGAGGGAGAGAGGAACCATGAGAGACTATGGACTCTGAGAAACAAACAGGGTTTTAGAGGGGAGGGGGGAGGGGTTAGTCTGGTGATGGGTATTAAGTAGGGCACGTACTGCATGGAGCACTGGGTGTTATACGAAAACAACAGATCATGGATCACCACATCAAAAACTAATGACGCGGGGCGCCTGGGTGGCTCAGTTGGTTAAGCGACTGCCTTCAGCTCAGGTCATGATCCTGGAGTCCCGGGATCGGGTCCCACATTGGGCTCCCTGCTCAGCAGGGGGTCTGCTTCTCCCTCTGACCCTCTTCCCTCTCGTGCTCTGTCTCTCATTCTCTCTCAAATAAATAAAATCTTAAAAAAAAAAAAAAAAACTAATGACGTATTGTATGGTGACTAACATAACATAATAAAATAAAATAAAATTTAAAAAAATAATAAAATAAAATAGATACCATATGATTCCATTTATATGAAGATCTAGAATAAGCAGTGTTAATGTATAGTGATAGAAATTAGATCAGTGGTTGCTTCTGGAGGAGATGGCTTGACTAGGAAGGGGCATGAGGGAACTCATGGAAATGTTCTGTCTTCATAGTGGTCTGAGTTGTGTGTGTGTATTCATCAAAACTGACTGAACACTTAAGCTATATATGCATCTCAGTGTATGTGGATTACATCTCAATTAAAAAATAATGTTTAGGGGCGCCTGGGTGGCTCAGTCGTTAAGCGTCTGCCTTCGGCTCAGGTCATGATCCCAGGGTCCTGGGATCGAGCCCCGCATCGGGCTCCCTGCTCCGCAGGAAGCCTGCTTCTCCCTCTCCCACTCCCCCTGCTTGTGTTCCCTCTCTCGCTGTGACTCTCTCTGTCAAATAAATAAATAAAATCTTTAAAAAAAAAAATAATGTTTAAATGTGATGTGGGGAAAAGGGAAAGCTCTTTTTTACAAAATCATGCTAACTAAAAAATGTAGTAGGTGTAATAGAAATAGAAAAATTACTATTTCATAACCACCATGGTAATAATTAAGAACCATGAATGAGGGGCACATGGGTGGCTTAGTCATTAAGCATCTGCCTTCAGCTCAGGTCATGATCCCAGGGTCCTGGATTGAGCCCCACATTGGGCTCCCTGTTCCACAGGAAGCCTGCTTCTCCCTCTCCCACTCCCCCAGCTTGTGTTCCATCTCTCGCTGTGTCTCTGTTAAATAAATAAATAAAATCTTAAAAAAAAAAAAAAGCCTGCTTCTCCCTCTCCCTCTCCCACTCCGCCTGCTTGTGTTCCCTCTCTCACTGTGTCTCTCTCTGTCAAATAAATAAATAAAAATCTTAAAAAAAAAAAAAAAAGAACCATGAAGGAATGCTAAAACTGTTGGCTGAAAATTTGTTTGGAGAACAGTATATTAACACAATCTCAAAAGCATCTCCCCAGCAATGACTAATTATTACTTTTAATTATTAATATTATTAAGTATTAATATTAATCACTAATTATTAATTACAAATCAAATTACAATGGAGAGATCTGGCAGATACTACCTCAACTAAAGATTAAGCTAATATCAAAACCGGTTTCACTTATAATGGAATCTAAAAAAAAAATGAATAAGCAAACAAAAAGCAGAAATCAGACCTAGAAATACAGAGAACAAAGTGATGGTTGCCAGAGGGGAGGACAGTGGAAGGATGGGCAAAATGGGTGAAGAGGAGTGGTGGTACTGGCTTCCAGTTGTGGAATTACTAAGTCACAGGAATAAAAGGTACAGCATAGGGAAAAGAGTCAATGGTACTGTAACAGTGTTGGAGGGTGACAGATGGTAGCTACACTTGCGGTGAGCACAGCATAAGGTATGGAGTTGTTGAATCATTGTGTTGTATACCTGAAACTAATGTAACAATGTGTGTCAACTATACTCTAATTAATTAATTAAATTTTTAAATTACAAAAAAGAAAAAACAAAAAAACGGGACACACTGAAATCATGTGACTCGTGATAACAATGTTCTGAGAAGGACACATCATATGTAATGTTCCTGCAAATAATATTAGCCTGAATTCACACATCAGGAAACTACCAAGTGAAGTCAAACTGAGAGTTATTTGGCAAAATAGTTGACTTACACTCTTTTTAAATGCAAATGTCATGAAAGAAAAAGAAGACTTAAAGGAAAGTAAAGAAACACGACAGCTAAATGCAATGCATGATCCTTGGTTAAATCCTGGATCAATTTTTACAAAATCTATAAAGAACATTATTGGGATGATTAAGAAATTGTGGCTATGGACTCATAGTATTATATCAATGTGAAATTTTACAATTTCACTGGGTGATATATGAGGATGCAGACACATGATAAATGGAGTATTTATGGTTGAAGTGTCATGATGTCTGCAAGAAACTCTCAAATGGTTTCCAAAAAATACATATCACACACACACGTATATATCTGTATATATACACATATATATCAAGTGATTGTGTGTGTTTATGTATAATACATAATAGCAAGAGAGAAAAGAGCATGCAAAATGTTAACAATTGATGAACAGTTGAGTGAAATGTTCATGGATTTGAGTGAAGGGTGTACAGTTGCTCATTGTACTATTACAATTTTTCTGTGGGTTTGAATTTTTTAATAAAAAATTGATTTTAAAAAGCAACACTCATTGAACCTTAAAAAAGGCCCAAACTTTATAAAAAAGAGTTAGGAGATGAAAGAAATGGTAATCTAACGTAGGAAGAACTTGATCATTTTATCAAAATGATAATTTATAAGTTAGAGCAAAACCCCATAAGAACACACCTCATGATAATGATATTTTGAATATAACATGATTTCCCAATCAGCTACAAGATCCCTGACACTCCTGACTACCACCCTTCTCTTCCTCTACATCACAATAATGTGATACTTCATCTTACACAATTATATACAACTACACATTTACATTTTACATAATTACAATGCTATAATTTAGAGCATGATGCCATCTCAATAAGATGAAACCTAGAAAGTCCAGAAATAGAAATGTTTTGGTATTTTATCAGGGCCACACATGTTGAAATTGCCAAGAGATGAGAGATGGCTGAGTGATATGGAAGGAGCTCAAGGCAAGAACAATTTGTCTCTGAGGCCCACATAGCCATGTGTAAAATGAAGTTTAAAATATTCAGTTGGACTAAAAGGTAGAGAAATTGAGCATTACCTAGGGGTGATAAAACTTAAGAACTTTTAAAACCTTACAAGTAAATCACACTGAACAGCCTCCTCATTCTCTCATCTCTCAAATGCCAGTATACCCAAGTGTCCACCAATTCACTGAAGGCAGACACCTGAGAGTTACCCTAGATTTCTCTCACCCTCCACCTCACATACAATCAGTTATGAAGTCCTATGTATTCTGCCTCCCTGAAATCACTGTAGAATCAAATCCTTGACCACGTGCCCAGTGGGACTCCTGAAACAGAACCACAGATGCACTCCTATGGTACACAATCATTTGTTCAACAGGTGTAAGTACGTTAATATTATGACAACTTTATTTGAGATATAGTGTCCTCCCTTGGATCCTTGAGTAACAAAAAGGACAAAAGCCAGGCTGGTTCACAGCTGTGGCAGACATTACTAGTCCATTCCCTAAGATCTGTTTTCCTTTCCTTCCAAAATAATAGAATCCCTGATTTTTAGCTGTGCACTTAGCCTCTCTGAATAAATTTCTCAGCCACCCTTGTGGCTACATGTGTCCACATGACTGAGTTTTGGCAAATGAGATATAAGTAGAAGTGTGACTAATTTCCTAGAAGAGTCCTTAAAGGAAAGTATGCTCTTTTTCCCTCTCCCTCTTCCTACTGACTAGAATATAGATGTGCTAGCTGCATCTTGGCTTATGCTGTAGAAACCATATACTGAGGATGGAAAATCAACAATATAGAAGGAGCCAGAGTTCCTGATGATCATAAGGTTGCCATTCCAGCTTTGCACTGTGTAAATTTACAGGAGAGAAATAAAGTTCTGTCTCCTTTAAGTCACTGCTATTTGGAGAATCATGCATTCATAGACAACTTCATTCTACCAAATACAACAGCATCTTTTGAAAGTTTTGTTGTCATCGTGATGCCTGTGGTCATTAAGTGAGTAGACAATTTGATGATGTAAGCCAGATGTCAGCAACCCTTTCTCTAAAGGGGCAGATAATAAATATTTTAGGCTTTGTGGGACGTACAGTTCTCTGTTGCAATCACTCAACTCTCCCACTGTAGCGCCAAAGCAGCCATGGAAAATACATTCATGAATGGGCAGGGCTGTATTTCTGTAAAACTTTATTTTAAAAAACATCCAGTAGAGATCTTAAATATAGAGAACAAATTGGTGTTTGCCAGAGGGGAGGTGTGTGGGGGGATCGATGAAGTAGGTGATGGGGATTAAGAGTACTGAGTAATGTATAGAATTGTTTAGTCTATATTGTAAACCTGAAACTAATATAACACTGTACACCAATTATACTGGAATTAATTTTTTTAAAAAAGCATTCAGTAGGCCAGATATAGCTTATAGGCTATAGTTTGCTGATCCCTAAACTAACCTTAATGGTATATTTGAATATACCGCTTATTCTATCAAAATCTCCTACCTTCACAGTATTTCATAATTTCACATACACCCCTTTATTAGTTTCCTAGGACTGACATAACAAACTACCACAAACTAAGTAACTTAAAGCAACAGAAATGTATTCTCTGAGTTCTGGAGGCTAAAGTTCAAAATCAAGATTTCAGCAGGGCCATGTTCTCTCTGAAGACTATAGGGAAAAATCTTTCCTCTTCCTAGATTCTACTGACTCCCAGTAATCCTTGGCTTATAGCTGCATCACTTCAGTCTCTGCCTCTATCTTTGCATGGCCCTTTTCCCTGTGTATCTCTGTGTCCTCTCTTCTTATAAGGACATTGGCTTTAGGGCCTGCCCTAAATCCAGTATGATATTATTTCACGATCCTTAACTAATTACATCTGCAAAGACCCTATTTCAAAATAAAGTCTCATTCTCAGGTTCCAGGCAGACATGAATTTTGGTCAGACATTATTCCACACATTACAATCCCTTCATCACAATAACAACTCACATCCCATGACAAATGGGGCAGGAGTATTATCAGGAGGAATGCAAGGAGTGAACCTACAAACAGGCCCTTTGTCTGGAAATGTTTGCCCTTAGAGCAGTTTTATCTTCTTATGATTTCTTGTAACATATGGCACCAGCTAACATGCACCAAAATGTTTCCAAATAGATTTGAACATTCCAATATCCTTAGAAAGAAAGTTATTTTACTGGGTCCATTTGTGTCACTCTTATATTCAGAATCAGATAGTTAGATGAATACATTTGTTATATAAGTCTAATATTTCACCTAGGAGAAACATGAAGCCAAAATATTTCAATACAAAGGATAATGAAAGTTTTCACTAAAAGAAGGAAATGAACAGTGGCTAAGAAAGGCAAAAGACAGATGTAACACAGATCTAATAAAATCTCAGCTTGTTTTTTTTTTTTTTGCAAAAATTGACAAACTAATCCTAAAATTCATATAGAAATGCAAAGAACAAGAATAGACAAAATATTCTTGAAAAATAACAAAGGTAGAGGACTCACACTTATTGAAATTAAAATCAAAAATTACTACAAAGCTATTGTAATCTAAACACAATGGTACTGGCATAGGTTAGACATATAGATCAATAGAACACAATTGAGGGTCCATAAATAACCCCTTACATTTTTGATGGTCAATCAATTTTTAATAAGGGTGTCAAGACAATTCAATAAGGAAAGAAGAGTCTTTTAAACAAATGATACTGGAACAACTGGAATCCACATGCAAAATAATAAAGTTGGGCCCCTTCTTTATACCATACAAAAAATTAATTCAAAAAGGATCACAGACCTACTAAATGTAAGATCTGTAACTATAAAGCTTTTTTTAAAAAAATGGTAAATAAACAGACCAAAAAAACCACTTAGTATTAAATCTTCATAACCTTGAATTAGGCAAAGTCTTCCTAGATGCAACACCACAGCCACAGTGACAAAATAAAAAATAGACAAATCAGACTTTATCAAAATGTAAAAAAATTTTGTGCAGCCAAGGAAATCATCAAGAAGGTAGAAAGACAAGCCACGGACTGGAAAAAAATATCTGCAAATCATATCTGATAAAGGACTTGTATATAGAATATGTAAAGATCTAATAGGCCATTGTGGAAAACTTGCAATAAAAAGACAACCTAATTGGGACGCCTGGGTGGTTCAGTCAGTTAAGCATCTGCCTTCGGCTCAGGTCATGATCCCAGAGTCCTGGGATCGAGCCCTGCATCAGGCTCCCTGCTCAGGGGGATGTCTGCTTCTCCCTCTCCTTCTGCCCCTTCCCCCCCACCACCACTCATGCTCTCTGTCGCTATCTCTCTCTCTCAAATAAATAAAATGTTTTTAAAAAGACAACCTAATTGAAAATGGGCAAAAAATCTGAATGGACACTTCTCCAAAGAAGACAGAAAAATGTCCAATAAACACATGAAAAGATACTCAACATCATTAACCATTGAGGAAATGCAAATCAAAAGCACAATGAGATACCACTTCAAAACCTCTTGTATGGCTACAATCAAAATAATAACAAGTGTTGGGGAGGATAGCGGGAGGAATTGAAACCTTCACTGTTGTTGGAAATGTAAAATGGTGCAGCTACTTTGGAAGAGTCTGGCAATTCTTCAAAAGATAAACATGGAGTTACTATATGACCCAGCAATTCTCTTAGGCATATCCCCAAGAAAAATAAAAACATGCATCTATACAAAACTTATATTCATAGCATTATTCATAATAGGCCAAAAGCAGAAACAACCCAAATATCCATCAACTGATGAATGGATAAACAAAATGTGCTATATTCATAAAGTGGAATATTGTTCAACTATAAAAAGGAAGTAAGTACAATATGGATCTTGAGAACATTATGCTAATAAAAAGAAACACATAGACCAATGGAGCAGACTAGAGATCTCAGAAGTATATGACACATAAGGCAACAAAATTTCAACAAAGTTGAAAGGAGTCGCCAGGAATATACAACAGTATACAACAGTACTGAAAGCCTTCATGGATCAAAAACATGCCACATAGTGCAATCTCGAGCCTCATACACTGAGCCCGGCCACCTAGCAAGGGCAGTGAAATACCACCAGGGCAAAGACACCTGAGAATCAGTGAAACAGGCCCCTCCCCAAAAGATCAGGAGGAACAACCAGATAATACCATGTTTACTGATCATAGAGAACTGTAAAACTTCAGTTCTTGGGGAAAACAGTATATAGCACTTGTGAGGTTTTATTATTATTATTATTCTTTAGTCCTTCAGGCTTTTTTCAGCTATTTTCTTCTTTTATCAATTCATTTTTTAAATTCTTTTTTAATTTTTATTTTTATACACATGTTATTTTTTTATTTTTGGTTTCCTTTCATTGTATTTTATTTTATTTTATTTTATTTTTGTATATATATAAGTTTTCCTTTCTTTCCTATTTGGGATCTAGTTTCTCTTAACAGACCAAAACAAACAAAGGATCTAGTTTATCATTTTGTTCTGTTTTACTCTTTCTTTGATTTTTTTTTTTCTTATTTTGTTTCTGTTTTCTTCTGGTTTGTTTTATTTGTATTTTTCTAGTGTTGTGGCTGCTATTTTTGTCTTTTCTCTCTTTCATCTATTCTTTTCTGGACATAATGATGAGACAGAGAAACTTACCCCAAAAGAAAGAATAAGAGGCAGTACTCACTGCTAGGGAATTAATCAATATGGATATACGAAAGATGTCTGAACTAGAATTCAAAACAATGATAATAAAGATAGTATCTGGGCTTGAAAAAAGCATAGAAGGCAGTAGAGAATCCCTTACTGGAAAAATAAAAGAAGTAAAATCTAATCAGGCCAAAATTAAAAATGCTATTACTGAGATGCAGTTAAAAATGGAGGCTCTAATAGTGAGGATAAACAAGGCAGAAGAGAGGGTCAGTGATCTAGAAGACAAAATGCTGGAAAATAAGGAAGCTAAGAAAAGTTAGAAAAACAACTACTGAATCATGAAGGGAAACTTCAAGAAATCAGTGATACCATAAAGAGAAATAATACTCAAATAATAGGGGTCCCAGAAGAGGAGGAGAGAAGTGGGGGGCAGAAGGTTTATTTGAACAAATTACAGCTGAGAACTTCCTTAATCTAAGTAAACAGGTATTCAAGTGCAGGAAACACAGAGAACCCCCCTCAAAATCAACAAAACTAATTCAACACCTCAACAAAAAATAGTGAAGCTTGCAAATTTCAGAGATAAAGAGAAAATCCTGAAAGCAGCTCTGGACAAGAGATCCTTAATCTACAAAGGTAAACACATAAGGCTGGCAGCAGATTTGTCCACAGAGGCCTGGCATGATATATTCAATGTGTTAAATGGGAATAATGTGCAGCCAAGGAGACCTTATCCAGCAGGGCTGTGATTCAGAATAGAAGGAGATATAAAGAGTTTCCAGAACAAACAAAAACTAAAGGAATTTGTGAACACTAAACCAGCCCTGCAAGAAATATTAAAGGGGACCCTTTGAGCAAAGAGAGAGCCCAAAAGTAACAACGACCAGAAAGGAACAGAGACAATCTACAGAAACAGTGACTTTACAGGTAATACAATGGAACTAAATTAATATCTTTCAATGATTACTCCGAATGTAAATGGACTAAATGCTCCAATCAAAGACATAGGTATCAGATTGTCTTAAAAAAAAAAAAAAAAAAAAAAAGATCCATCAATATGCTGTCTACAAGAGACTCATTTTAGACACAAAGACACCTTCAGATTGAAAGTAAGGGGGTGAGGAACCATTTATCATGCTAAAGGACATCAAAAGAACCCTGGAGTAGCAATCCTTATAGCAGAAAAAATAGATTTTAAACCGAAGACTGTAATAAGAGATGAAGAAGGACACTATATCATAATAAAGGTGTCTATCCAACAAGAAGATCTAACAATTGTAAATATTTATGCCCCTAATTTGTGAGCAGCCAATTATATAAACCAACTAATAATAAAATTAAAGAAACACATTGATAACAATGTGGGGACTTTACACCCTACTCACAGCAATGGACAGATTATCTAAGCAGGAGATCAACAAGGAAGCAAGGGCTTTGAATGACACACTGGACCAGATGAAGTTCACAGATATATTCAGAGCACTTCATCCTAAAGCAACAGAATACACATTGTTTTGAGTGCACATGGAACATTCTCCAGAATACATCACATCCTGAGTCACAAATCAGTTGTCAACCAGTACAAAAAGATTGGGATTATTCCCTGCATATTTTCAGACCACAGTGCTTTAAAACTTGAACTCAATCACAAGAGAAAATTTGGAAGGAACACAAATACATGGAGGTTAAAGAGCATCCTCCTAAAGAATGAATGGGTCAACTGGGAAATTAAAGAGGAATTTAAAATACATGGAAACAAATGAAAATGAAAACATGACAGTTCAGAACCTTTGGGATGCAGCAAAGGTGGTCCTAAGAGAGAAGCAAAAAGCAATACAGGTCTGTCTCAAGATACAAAAAAAAAGTTTCAAATACACAATTTAATCTTATGCCTAAACGAGCGGGAAATAGAACAGCAAATAAAGCCTGGATCCAGCAGGAGAAGAGAAATGATAAAGATTGGAGCAAAAATCAATGAAATAGAAATCAAAAGAACCATAGAATAGATCAACAAAACCAGGAGCTGGTTCTTTGAAAGAATTAATAAGATCGATTAACCACTGACCAGACTTGTCAAAAAGAAAAGAGAAAGGACCCAAATAAATAAAATCATAAATGAAAGAGATCACACCACAGAAATACAAACAATAACAAGAGCATACAATGAGCAACTATATGCCAACAAATTAGGCAATCTGGAAGAAACAGATGCATTCCTAGAAACATATAAACTACCAAAACTGAAACAGGAAGAAATAGAAAACCTGAACAGACCCATAACCAGCAAAGATATTGAAGAAGTAATCAAAAATCTCCCAACAAACAAGACCCCAGGGCCAGATGGCCTCCCAAGAGAATTCTGCAAAGAATTTAAAGAAGAATTAATACCTATTCTTCTGAAACTGTTCCCAAAAATAGAAATGGAAGGAAAACTTACAAACTCATTCTATGAAGCCAAAACCAGACAATGACCCCAGCAAAAAGGAGAATTACAGACCAATATCCCTGTTGAACATGGATACAAAAATTCTCACCAAGATACTAGCTAATAGGATCCAACAGTACATTAAAAGGATTATTTACCACGACCAAGTGGGATTCATCCTTGTGCTTCAGGAGTGGTTCAACATCCATAAATCAACTAACATCATACACCACATTAATAAAAGAAAGGACAAGAACCATATGATCATCTCATTAGAAGCAGAAAAAGCATTTGACAAAATACAACATCCGGTCCTGATTAAAACTCTCTGTAGTGTAGGGATAGAGGGAACATACTTCAATAACATAAAAGCCATATTAAAAAAAAAAAAAAAACCCACAGCGAATATTCATCTTCAATGGGGAAAAACTGAGAGCTTTTTCCTAAGGTCAGGAACATGACAGGGATGTCCACTCTCACCACTATTGTTCAACATAGTACTAGAAGTCCTAGCCTCAGCGATGAGACAACAAAAAGAAATAAAATTTGTCCAAATTGGCAAAGAAGAAGTCAAATTTTCACTCTTCACAGAACACATGATACTCTGTTGAAAATCCAAAAGATTCCACCCAAAAATTGCTAGAAGTCATACAAGAATTCAGCAGTCTCAGGGTATAAAATGCACAGAAGTCAGTTGCATTTCTATACACTAACAATGAGGCAGAAGAAAAAGAAATCAAGGAATCGATCCCATTTACAATTGCACCCAAAACCATAAGATACCTAGGAATACACCTAACCAAAGACGTAAAGGATCTGTACATTGAAAACTATAGAACACCTATGAAAGAAATTGAAGAATACCCAAAGAAATGGAAAAACATTCCATGCACATGGATTAGAAGAACAAATACTGTTAAAATGTCTGTACTATACAAAGCAATCTACACATTCAAAGCAATCCCTATCAAAATGCCACCAGCATTTTTCACAGAGCTGGAACAAACAATCCTAAAATTTGTATGGAACCAGAAAAGAGCCTGAATAGCCAAAGGAATGCTGAAAAAGAAAAAGAAAGCTGGAGGCAACACAATTCCAGAATTCAAGCTCTATTACAAAGCTTTAATCATCAAGACAATGTGGTACTGGCACAAAAATAGACACTTAGATCAATGGAACAGAATAGAGAGCCCAGAAATGGACCCTCAACTCTATGGTCAACTAATCCTCAACAAAGTAGGAAAGAATATCCAATGGAAAAAAGACAGTCTCTTCAACAAATGGTATTGGGAAAATTGGACAGCCATGTGTAGAAGAATGAAACTGGACCACTTTCTTATGCCATACACAAAGATAAACTCAAAATGGATAAAAGGCCTAAATGTGAGACAGGAATACATCAAAATCCTAGAGGAGAACACAGGCAACAACCTCCTTGACCTCTGCCACAGCAACTTCTTGCTAGACACACCTCCAAAAACAAGGGCAACAAAAGCAAAAATGAACTACTGGGACTTCATCAAGATAAAAAGCTTCTGCACAGTAAAGGAAACAATCAACAAAACTAAAAGGCAACCGACAGAATGGGAGAAGATATTTGCAAGTGACATATCTGATAAAGAGTATCTAAAATCTATAAGGAACTTATCAAACCCAACACCCCCCAAAAAAAATCCAGTTAAGAAATGGGCAGAAGACATAAATAGACAATTTTCCAAAGAAGACATCCAGATGGCTAACAGACACATGAAAAGATGCTCAACATCACTCATCATCAGGGAAATGCAAATAAAAATTGCAATGAGATACCACCTCACACCAGCCAGTATGGCTAAAATTAATAAGTCAGGAAACAACAAGTGTTGGTGAGGATGTGGAGGAAGGGGAACCCTCATGCACTATTAGTGGGAATGCAAACTGGTGCAGCCAATCTGTAGAACAGTATGGAGGTTCCTTGAAAATTTAAAAATAGAATTATCCTAGACCCAGCAATTGCACTACTAGGTATTTATCCAAAGGATACAAAAATGCTGATTCTAAGGGGCACATGCACCCCGATCTTTATAGCAGCACTATCAACAATAGCCAAATTATGGAAAGAGCCCAAATGTCCATCAACTAATGAATGGACAAAGATGGTATGGTATATATGTACAATGGAATATCAGCAATCAAGAAGAATGAAATCTTGCCATTTGCAACAATGTGGATGGAACTAGAGTGTATTATGCTAAGTGAAATAAGTCAGTCAGAGAAGGACAAATATATGATTTCACTCATATGTGGAATTTAAGAAACAAAACAGATGAACATAGGGGAAGGGAAGGAAAAATAAAATGAGATAAAAACAGAGAGAGAGGAGCGCCTGGGTGGCTCCGTCAGGTAAGCGTCTACCTTCAGCTCAGTTCATGAT
Organism: Phoca vitulina; assembly: GCF_004348235.1. Classification (NCBI taxonomy): domain Eukaryota; kingdom Metazoa; phylum Chordata; class Mammalia; order Carnivora; family Phocidae; genus Phoca; species Phoca vitulina. The sequence continues at coordinate 9,059,192 of NW_022589748.1, read as the reverse complement.
CCCAGGGTCCTGGGATCAAGCCCCGCATCAGGCTCCCTGCTCAGAGGGAAGCCTGCTTCTCCCTCTCCCGCTCCCCCTGCTTGTGTGCTCGCTCGCTCTCTCTCTCTGTCAAATAAATAAATAAAATCTTAAAAAAAAAAAAAAAAAACAGAGGGAAGCAATCTATAAGAGACTCTTAAATATAGAGAACAAATTGAGGGTTGCTGGAGGGGAGGTGTGGGGAGGATGGTCTAAATGGGTGATGGGGATTAAGGAGGGCACTTGCTGGATTGAGCACTGGGTGTTATATGTAATGATCAATCACCATATTCTACTCCTGAAACCAATACTACACTATTACTTTAACTAACTTGAATTTAAATTTTAAAAAAGTATCGTAGTGCCTAGCACATAGTAAGTATTCTATAAAGATTATCTGTTACTATATACTCATTTAATGAGGATTTCTTAAAAGTCCACTGGGAAATAGTCAAATGATGTATGAGATTCAAGGTAATAAACATTTGTTGAGCACACAATCTGTGTCAGATATTATGCTGGGCACTTTACAGATTTAGGTAAGTGAAATAATCCATATTTTTCAGATGACAAGCCTGAAGGAAGAGAAATTAAGGAATTTATCCCATGTTATATGGCTCAGTAATTATTATTTAATAAGATGATAATTATAGCAATTAAAATATAAGACAGAATCTGTTTCTCTACCATGATAGCTAGATTTCATTTTCCTGGGCATGACTCTTCTTGCTTACGTTGAATATATATAAATTAATTGTAGTTAGATGTAAAGCAGAAATACAAACTTCTTGAGATGAGAATGAAGGTAGAGCTGAAGCTACAGAAATATTACTAAAATGGGAAGATTAACAGGAGAGCAGTGTTTTGGATAGAAATAAATCAAGAGCCTGCAGGAACAGTTATCACTAATTTTGTTTCTATTTTTTTTTTTATTATTATGTTAGTCACCATACAGTACTTCATTAGTTTTTGATGTAGTGTTCCATGATTCATTGTTTGTGTATAACACCCAGTGCTCCATGCAACACGTGCCCTCCTTAATACCCATCACCGGGCTAACCCACCCCCCCACCCAACTCCCCTCTAAAACCCTCGGTTTGTTTCCCGGAGTCCATAGTCTCTCACGATTCATCTCCCCCTCAGGTCCCCCCCTTCATTTTTCCCTTCCTTCTCCTAATGTCCTCCATGCTATTCCTTATGTTCCACATATAAGTGAAACCATATGATAATTGTCTTTCTCTGCTTGACTTACTTCACTTACCATAATCCCCTCCAGTTCCATCCATGTCGATGCAAATGATGGGTATTCATCCTTTCTGATGGCTGAGTAATGTTCCCTTGTATATATGGACCACATCTTCTTTATCCATTCATCTGTTGAAGGGCATCTCGGTTCTTTCACAGTTTGGCTATTGCGGACATTGCTGCTATGAACATTGGGGTGCATATGGCCCTTCTTTTCACTACATCTCTGTCTTTGGGGTAAATACCCAGTAGTGCAACTGCTGGGTCATAGGGTAGCTCCATTTTTAATTTTTTGAGGAACCTCCACACTGTTTTCCAAAGTGGCTGTACCAACTTGCATTCCCACCAACAGTGTAAGAGGGTTCCCCTTTCTCCACATCCTCTCCAACATTTGTTGTTTCTTGCCTTGTTAATTTTTGCCATTCTAACTGGTGTAAGGTGGTATCACAATGTGATTTTGATTTGAATTCCCCTGATGGCTAATGATGTTGAACTTTTTTTCATGTGTCTGTTAGCCATTCGTATGTCTTCTTTGGAGAAGTGTCTGTTCATGTCTTCTGCCCATTTTTTTACTTGATTATTTGTTTTTTGGGTGTTGAGTTTGAGAAGTTCTTTATAGATCTTGGATACCAGCCCTTTATCTGTAGTGTCATTTGCAAATATCTTCTCCCATTCTGTGGGTTGCTTCTTAGTTTTGTTGACGGTTTCCTTTGCTCTGCAGAAGCTTTTTATCTTGATGAAGTCCCAAAAGTTCATTTTTGCTTTTGTTTCTGTTGCCTTTGGAGATGTGTCTTGAAGGAAGTTGCTGTGGCCGATGTCAAAGAGGTTACTGCCTATGTTCTCCTCTAGGATTTTGATGGATTCCTGTCTTACATTGAGGTCTTTCATCCATTTAGAGTTTATCTTTGTGTATGGTGTAAGAGAATGGTTGAGTTTCATTCTTCTGCATGTGGCTGTCCAATTTTCCCAGCACCATTTATTGAAGGGACTGTCTTTTTGCCATTGGATATTCTTTCCTGCTTTCTTGAAGATTAGTTGACCATAGAGTTGAGGGTCCATTTTTGGGGTCTCTATTCTGTTCATTGATCTATGTGTCTGTTTTTGTGCCAGTACCATGCTGTCTTGGTATCACAGGCTTTGATATTCAATAAATGTCACTAATTAAAAGTCTGTTGTAGTAATCTGGGTATAAGGCAGTAATTTCTTAATTTGGGAGGAATAGGATCACAGACCTCTTTGCGAATCTGATAAAAGCCATAGACTATCTCCCCACAAAGACCTATAGATACACACCAAATTTTACATATACAATTATGTAGAGTTCAGAAGCTCCCTAAAACCTTCCTACACTGACTTCAGATTAAAAATCCCTAGAATCAGAGATGATCCAGACTCCAGAATTTGATCTGTCTTTTTGAGTAAGGGACAGGTAGCCCTAGGTAGGGAGAGATATAATAGGGGGCCATGTGATCAGGCTCACAGAAATCCCAAAAATGTGGAGGTGTGGGGAAACCAGAGATAAGGGGACAAACTGGATCACCCTACCCTAGGTGTGTGGGGTGGCTGTCCTTTTTATGATAATCACCTGTGACCAACAAAGAATAACCAGACCCTAGGGAGAGGTGGGCCATTGAAGGTGTTATCACTAGTTCTTGCTCAATGGTGATATCAGTAGAGATGTTAAAAGGATTTAAGTTCCCTGGTTAGCTTTCTATAAAAGACCAACCCTAAAGGCCCTCATTGACAACCCTGTTGGGAACCCTCTCACTCTTGATAGCTTTTTCTATATCTTCACTTAATAAACTTCTATCCCTTTACTCACTCTGTTGTCCATGAGATTCATTCTTCAACTCTGTGAGACAAGAACCTAGCTCTCCCACATCATTTTCAAAACCTAGTCCTCTGGGACTCAAGGACCATGACTTTTTTTTAGTTTCCTTGTCAACCTTTTCTCCATCCAATACTCTTGGTATCCTCTCTCTGTTCACCTTGAATAACCAAAAGGCAACATCATTTACAACCACTTTTGTCCTCTGCTCATGGGTTCTTCCCTCTTACATTCTTTCCTTGGGCTTCAGCGTCATGACTGGGCCTTGTCAGGGTGGGAGTGGGAGAACTACATATTTCTTATAAAATTTATTGTTAGTTTTATTCCCCCCCCCCCCAGAGAACTGTTTGTCTTTCAAAATCTAGGGGACTAGGCCTGAATCCAAAGAAAAAACACAAAACTTCAAAACTGATCATGAAGAGCTATTTCAGGGCATGATAATGCAAAGATTCACCAGGGATAATTCATACTTGGAGAATTCTAGAATGTGATGATTCATCCAGAGTCCCACAAAAACCATGACAGATCCACAGGAAAACCCTCATTCATGAGAAGGAGCATAATTAGAATGAATCCAATGACAGTGTAGTCTGAACACAAACCTTGGTTTGGGGTTTTTTGTTGTTGTTGTTGTTGTTGTTTGTTTTGTTTTTACAAACCTTGCTATATAAAAGGACATGAAGGAAAAGACTAAAAACTCACACCTAACTCACCATAAGAAATGCTTTAATGTTAACTACACTGGAATTAAAATTATGAAATAAGAAAGGACCATAGTAAGCAGTCTCCAAAGGTGGCCCTGGTGAACCATACCTCGTGATATTTATGCTCTTGTGTAGCCCCCTTCACACATTGAATCTAGGTCAATTTCTGACTTACTTTATCCAATAGAAACACAAAAGATGTGATGTTCTGGATTCTGAGTCTAGGCATTAAGAAGGTTTTATAATTTGGGGGAGTTCTGTAGAGGTTATACACACTCTTGGAGGCTACAAAGCCCTTACATAGCACCCATAGAAGGGATATTTGACATACCAAGCTTTTTAGTAAAGGATTACTCTTACCCAAAGAAAGGTTTGGCCCTTTGCCCTGGCTCCTGGGAGGTAATCTTGTAAGCTATTGGAATGTCCTGCCTGACAAGAGTGAGTCTTTCTAGTGATTTACTGAACCTGAGGGTAATGTTGGGGATCTCCTTAACTCATACAAAGTTTCTCCAGTCCAAGTCTCATAAACAATTTCTACTATATCCTATTATCTCTGCTTCCTGATGTTGTCGTGTTGCTTCCCCCCCACCCCAGCATTGCTTTTTACTATTCTGGGGAGAGAGAATGGGGGTGGGGGAACAGTCCCAGGGAGTCTCTGGAGTGATTAAGACTGGTAGTACAATGAAGGGACGAGATGGGAGGCCCCCAGGATCCTTTTTGCTATTGATTTCTAGACTCTGATGAACATGATATGACACGTGTGTAGTTGTCTAGCATGTGATAGTCAATAAATGTCAGTTGCCTTTTCTAGCCGGGCTCTCCACAGGCTATACCTAGGTATCTCCATCCTTCCCATTTCAGGGAATGAAGTTCGCCTACAGAACGAGGGAACAAGGAGTACAGTACAGTTTGGGTAATGCAGCTGGCTAGCTGGCTCAGTGGCAGGGCCTCACTGTGTCCCCATCTTCCCCATGCTGCTCTGCCAGGGTGGCGCCAAGAGTTGAGGTTCCCAAGAGGCTTCCCTGAGGCCTAACCAGCTTGTCCTAGAAGATTCCCTGTGGAGGACTATGGGCTGCAACTCTCTAGTGTACAGTCCTCTCTTTTTGACGATGATAATTGTAGGGAAAGAAGTGGACACACGTGCTGATTTCACAGGCTGTCTTCAGGATCTCAACAGCCTTGCTGTGTTCAATATCTTGCAAATCCACATCATTCACAGCTAGGACTTTGTCCCCTTCCTGAAGTCCTGCCTGATGTGCATCCAAGTCGGGAATCACGTTGGAGATAAAGATGCCTAGCTGGGAGGCCTTTCCTCCTCGGATATTAAATCCCAGCTGAGGGCGCCTGGTGGCTCAGTTGGTTAATCCACTGCCTTTGGCTCAGGTCATGATCCCGGAGTCCTGGGATCCAGCCCCTCATCAGGCTCCTGGCTTGATGGGGAGCCTTCTTCTCCCTCTGACCCTCTCCCCTCTCATGCTGTTTCTCTCTCTTTCTCTCTCTCAAATAAATAAAAATCTTTTAAAAAAAAAATCCCTACTGAGCTCCAGGGGGTTTCTTCAGTGTGACAATTCCGGGGCAGAAACTGGGTCAACTCATTGTTGTACTCTGGGTGATATACCCTCTCATGAGGTGGAACCCATGCTGGGGGATTCTCATAGGCAGGCAGGAAGACCACGGGATAGTCATCATAAGGAATCCAGCTGTCCATCTCCAGCAAGGCCCCGCAGGCCTCAGGAACCTCAGGCTCCACTCACTGCCAATTCAGTCTGGAAACTGGAACTGTTGTCATTTTACTAATAAACACTATCTTAGGGCATTATCCAGGGCTGGTGATGCAGGAGAGCTAGGTTCTTGTCTCACAGAGTCGAAGAATGAATCTCGCGGACAACAGAGAGTGAGTAAAGGGATAGAAGTTAGTGAAGATACAGAAAAATCTCTCAAGACAGGGGTCCCAACAGGGTTGCCAATGAGGGCCTTTAGGGTTGGTCTTTTATAGAAAGCTAACCAGGGAACTTAAACCCTTTTAACATCTCTACTGATATCACCATTGAGCAAGGACTAGTGATAACACCTTCAATGGCCCACCTCTCCCTAGGGTCTGGTTATTCTTTGTTGGTCACAGGTGATTATCATAAAAAAAGACACCCACCCACCCCCCCATGCCTAGGGCAGGGTGGTCCTAGGGTAGGGTTGTCTGATTTGTCCCCTGATCTCTGGTTTCCCCACACCTCCACGTTTTTGGGATTTCTGTGAGCCTGATCACATAGCCCCTTATTGTGTCTCTCCCTACCCAGCCCTGCCTGTCCCTTACTCATTCCTCCCCCTGGAATAATAACCCTAACTGCCATTAGGGAATGGGACGATGACTGCTCTGGCTGCTTCCTGCTGAAATGGGGTGGTGGGCTGTATGGCAGTTAGAATTTATCCAGGGGTTGGTCCAGGGGTTTGTGTATGGCTCCAGGTGGGTCACGATGGGCAGCAAACAGTACTTGCATCAGCACATGCAAAAGGATGAACATAAAACAATTATTAGGCCCAAAATTATGATCACATCCCTTATATAAGATCCCCATTTACCAATTTTGTCAAATAGATCAGTGGATATCTTGATCTTAATTGATCACAAATGTCCCCTATTAATTGGAGTTAACTGTAATGTTAAAACACATGAGGAAATTCAGTCAATAGTGGCGCAATTCTTGAGAATTTCTTCTCTAACTTCATTTAATTCTTGGCTTGAGTGCACCCGGTGCCCGGGTAGTATCATTTAGAGTCCTGCTGAGCAAGCATACTGTTTTGCTTATTTTATATTGCAGTCCTAATGTAAGCCCTAGAAGTCCCATAGTGAGCTTTGAGACTCTTTTTACCAGGAGGGTTGTTGTATGCTTGGTTAAAGCCTTTGTTTGCAATCGTATGTCAGTAGAGGTGGCTTCTAGGATAAAAGACTATGAGGGATGAAACCATCAAGAAGCCCTTTTTGTTTGAGGTCCAGCCTTAACAATATCCTAATTACAAGGAATCACTGGCAAGTGGGAGAAGACTTGTCTCAGGAGATAAGGGCATCCCCAAGTGCATCATCCAATCTAATCATAAAGAAAGTGGGGCCATCCATTATCTCCATGGGGTACCCTCTGGCTTTTTTTTTTTTTTTTTTAAGATTTTATTTATTTATTTGACAGAGAGAGACACAGCGAGAGAAGGAACACAAGCAGGGGGAGTGGGAGAAGGAGAAGCAGGCTTCCCGTGGAGCAGGGAGCCCGATGCGGGGCTCGACCCCAGAACCCTGGGATCATGACCTGAGCCGAAGACAGACGCTTAACGACTGAGCCACCCAGGCGCCCCTACCCTCTGGCTTTTAAAGAGCGATTTTGTCATCCCAGCCACATAGAGTTGGTCAAGGTGATAGCTGAGTTATACAATTGTTGGGCAATCTATCCCATTCCCATTTGTTTGAGGAATCATATGCCCGGGGTCATGTTATCCCCACAGAATAACAAGCAAGGAGACTGTCTATACATGAGCTACTGTGGCGATTGCTCTGAAGTTTACCTCAAGTTGTCTAGCTTAGGCAAACAACATTAAAGATAATCAGAACGAAAATTTAGCATCCGCAAAGGTGTGTTATTGAAACATAATTTCTCTGGGGCAGAGAGAGAGACAGCGAGAGAGGGAACACAAGCAGGGGGAGTGGGAGAGGGAGAAGCAGGCTTCCCACAGAGCAGGGAGCCCGATGCAGGGCTCCATCCCAGGACCCTGGGATCATGACCTGAGCCGAAGGCAGACGCTTAACAACTGAGCCACCCAGGCGCCCCCCAATGTACTTTAAAATCCCTTTAATTTTAGCCCATCCTGACCACACCTAAAATTCCCTTCAAAGATTTCCCTTCACAAACCTACAACTTTCTTTTGCATTCAGATTTTGTCCCAAGCCATTTCTCTCCAAATAACCATCTTATTTAGGACAAAGTTACCTTTTTTTGCCTTCAACAAAAATGTATTCCCATTCCTTATATCTTTCTTACATATCTCCTACTTTTCTACATACAGAGTTGCCGAATTTTGCACTCTTAGAAATCTTAGTCTCCAGTGAAGACTAAGTAGTAACCAATTATGAACTGTCACACCAGAATTCTTTAGATGGCAAATTTATGAACCAGTTAAGCACAAAGCATGTTTGCCAGCAGATTTAAATATCCTTAGTTTCTCTGCAATAAGTAGTCAAAAGCACAAACCTACATCCAGTAATCAATGATTTAGCACCTTATCCTATTTGGAAAAGACCTAGATGTCCAATGAATTTAATCCCAAAGACTTTGAAAGCTATTTTAACAATTCTCTATGAAAACTTTGATGGGACAATTAATGGGACAAAAATGGGACAAAAATGATGGGACCATCATTTTAGTCATCTTTTTGCTAACAAATTGCAACAGAGATAACACGAGCTTATTTGACCTTTAGCAAACCTTGGCAGAATAAAAGTTTCACATTTAATGCTGATAACTTTAAAGATATGTCTATCTTAATTAAACCAACAAACTTAACTTAGTTTAAATACCAAGTTATGTTCCACCTGGGTCCACTTTTAAAAGTCAGTTTGTTCCCCATTGTCAATGAGACACTGGTGGGGAATGTGAAGTGAGCAGTGTATGTAGGCCATACCCAAGATAAAGAAAAAGGAGGGGGTGGGGCAGACAGAAGAGGCAAAGAGCCAGAGGACAGAGGAAATGGGTTCCCAGTTCTAAAGCTCATCCACTTGGACAATGAGTAAACACCATGTTTATCCACCAACAAGTGGGGTTAGGCAGTCCATGTCAGGCCAGAGAAGACAGGGAACTTCCCTGAAACAGAGAGTTTCAGCAGCTGCTTGGGAATATTCCTTAAAGTCCCTGTCCTGAGGTAGATTAACCACAGTTGGCTCCACTTACAGCCATTAACCTGAGAAATGAGGGAGAAGCCCCTACATCTATTAGGAGGAGGAACAGTGAGAGAGAGTGAGAGTCAGCATCCCCCGCTTTGCTAGGGTTGGCCTGTTTCTTCCAGCAACCTGGTTTTATTTGGAGGAGACCCACTTAGACAATCATCCAGTATGGTAGGGAGTTTACTGGTCTGGTTACCACCAAACACGTTCTGCAAGAGGGCCTTAGGTCTGGGTCCTGATTTAGAGCCCTGAAAGCCTGGATGGACTTAGGGTACCTGTCTATTTGCCCTGTTCGCTGCAGGAGAGACCTGATCCCACTGTGGCCATGCAGTGAGTGTTACAGGAGCTCAGTCCTTTCCTAAATTTGCAATACAAATTGTTTCCAGCCGGTTAAAAGGCACCCCAAGGGAGAGTCCTTGGGAACTGAAGAGACCATGCTTTGCCCCAAGGTCACACCTTATTTTACCTTGCCTTGAAGAACCCGCCGTTGAACCCATGGAAAACACTAGAAAAGTTTTACAAGGGGAAATTACCCAATTTTACAGTACTGAATCCACGAGTCCCCGCAGAGAATGGTTTCCCATCTCGCGATCCCGGTAGGAGTTACCCCGTACCTGTTAATAGAGAGGTGACTATGAAGGTGTCCCTACATATCAGCTCTCCCCTGTGAACCAAGGCATCCCATGGTTTCCTACCCAAGGTGAAAGACTGGCCTAACATCTTGGGTTGGGGAGGCATCAGGCCGACGGGAGTAGCCACTCTTAGCCATCCATCACCTGATCCTCCTTTTCTCCTCTGGATTCATTTCCCCTCGTCCCCTTCCCCCCCCCCCCACCAAAAAATCTGGCCCAATCATAAAGGCTTAGGGAGGTTAACAGCTTAAACTTTTATTCAAATATGTTCCCTCGCCTTACCCCTGGGCGCTTTTTCTGTCCATATACCTGAGGTCCCATTTGCAAGCATGGCCCTGTTGAGGGGTACAGACCCCGAGATTTAGCATCATCATAATTTCATATTTCTGTTGTTGGAACAAGAAAGCCTCAATTATATAACCCATTAAAGTCCCAGCCGCTAATGCAACCAATTGAGGAAATGGCTGGGGGGTTCGTAATTCCCTCCTTAATACCCAAAGTATTCCAAGAGGAGTAAATGCACAGGAAATATTTGGCTCCCTCCAATTTAACATATAAAGAGATAGCTCTAATCTTGCTTGTAGATTAACTTGGGTTTTGATCCCTGGCCCTGATTAAACCTAAACTGTACCTAACAGAAAAACATATGTCTTAGCAGGCAGCAAAAGTGAGGAAAAGATTCTCTTCCTGACCTAAGTTCTCATGAAGAAACTTTGTATCTACATAGGCAACACTCTTCCTGAAATGAATCCCTGATTAAAAGGGCATAGTACCACCAGAGATTGAAAGGGCCCTACTATAGGCAAAGTCCCTGAGGTGGGAGAAAGCCATTTAAGAAAAGCCAATGAAGGGGCACCTGTGTGGCTTGGTCGTTAAGCATCTGCCTTCGGCTCAGGTTGTGATCTCAGGGTTCTGGGATCGAGCCCCGCATCAGGCTCCCTGCTCAGTGGGAAGCCTACTTCTCCCTCTCCCACTCCCCCTGTTTGTGTTTCCTCTCTCACTGTGTCTCTCTCTGTCAAATAAATAAATAAAATCTTAAAGAAAAAAAGAGCCAATGAAGGGAGAAAGCAGAACTGCCTAGAATTAGGCCAACAGACCCTTCTTTCGAGGAAGTGGGATTGACCAAACCTTTGTCCAGAAGCCTGTCACCTGAGATTTAAGACTGGCAGCAGCGCTTAACTGGCCTTTAATCACCTTTAACTGGCCAACAGGTGCCCGGCTTTGCTGTTTATGAGAAGAGGTCATCTAAGGGAGAGACGTCTCCCAGGAAAGAAAAGAGTCCGCTTTTACTCACCCTTCGGTGGAAGTGATCCTGGGTTGTGCTATGGTGAGCGCTGTGAATTGTGTAAGACTGATGAATCACAGACCTGTACCCCTGAAACAAATAATACATTTTATGTTAATAAAAATTTTTTTAAAAAAGAAGAAAGCTAACCAGGGAACTTAAATCTTTTTTTTTTTTAAGATTTTATTTATTTATTTGACAGAGAGAGACACAGCGAGAGAGTGAACACAAGCAGGGGGAGTGGGAGAGGGAGAAGCAGGTTTCCCGCCAGGCTGGGAGCCCGATACGGGGCTCTATCCCAGGACCCTGGGACCATGACCTGAGCCAAAGGCAGACGCTTAATGACTGAGCCACCCAGGTGCCCCGGAACTTAAATCTTTTTAACATCTCTATTGATACCACCATTGAGCAGGGACTAGCGGTAACAGCTTCAATGCCCCACCTCCCCCTAGGGTCTGGTTATTCTTTGTTGGTCACAGGTCACACTTTTTTTTTTTAAAGATTTTATTTATTTATTTGACAGAGAGAGAGAGAGAGAGAGAGAGCAAGCAGGGAATGAGTAGGCAGAGGGAGAGGGAGAAGCAGGCTCCCTGCTGAACAAGGAGCCCGACGTGGGACTCAATTCCAGGACCCTGGGATCATGACCTGAGCCAAAGGCAGATGCCCAGCCGACTGAGCCACCCATTATTAGGGGCTTTACTTTTAGGTACCATTTTGAGGCTTTACTTTTAGGTACCATTATGAACTCATGGATTTTCATATATTTTATGGTTTTCAATGCATTGCAGTTATAATTCTCTTTAGCCTCACATAATTTCATCTTAGTTCAGTGGGAACTCCATCAGGTTGACTTTTGACCTGACCCCATTCACCTTTAATAGCTCTCTTGATTTCTGACACAAGATGTCCCAAGTTTAACTCACACACTTCCTGCTCCAGACCTGAAGTCAGTGATTTTTCAAGGATCCTTTGTTCCTTTCAGAGAAAAATGGTATATAAATACCACAATCTAGGTGCTTGGAACTGATTGATACTGGGTTTGTAGGCTTTCTAGGAAAAACTTTTTTTGAGAAAAATAAATCATGAGTTCATACTGTATTTCCAAATCGAATTTAAGATTGCAAGGCTTTTACTTTGCTTCTTTGGTTTTATTGTTATGGACTGAATTGTGTCGTCCCCCCCTCCAAAATTCATATGGATGTTGAAGCCCTAACCCCCGATGTGATGGTATTTGAAGACAAGACCTTTAGAAGGTATTTAAGATTAAATGAGGTCAGGGGCACCTGGGTGACTCAGTTGGTTAAGCGTCTGCCTTCAGTCCGGGTCATGATCCCAGGGTCCTCGGATCAAAGCCCACATCGGCCTCCCTGCTCAGTGGGGAGCCCGCCTCTTCCGCTCCCCCAGCTTGTGTGTCCCTCTGTCAAATAAATAAATAAAATCTTTTTTAAAATTAAAATAAATAAATAAATGAGGTCATAAGGGTGGGCCTAATCCAATAAGATTAGAGTTCTTGTAAAAGAAAAAGAAGACACCAGTCTGTCTGCGCTCTCTCTCCCTGTGCACACATAGACAGAGGAAAGGCCACATGAGGACATAGCAAGAAAGTGATCATCTGCAAGCCAGGAAAAGAGCCCTCACCAGAAACTGACCCTGGCAGCTCCTTGATCTCAGACTTCTAGCCTCCAGAACCATGAGAAAATAAATTTCTGTTGTTTATGCCATACTTACACGAACTCTTACCACCTCTCTGTCCCCTTGCCTCACACGGCCAATTTCCCAATCACTTCTCCAACCCACTTTCTTTCTTTCATTCCCGCTGCTCCAATTTAGGTTTTCACCATCCGCTGACAAAGCATCTAGCCTCCAATCTCTCCAACCTCTGTTCTCTCCTTCACACTCCTACCACAATGATGTTGAAGGCTAGCAAAACTATTCATATCTCTCAAAGGCTTCTCATCATTTAGAACAAAAAGTGAGGACAGGCCCTTAACAATAAATGCTTCCTAGGTAGAGGCCTATCTCTGACCAACTTAGATCCCTGCCATTCTTTTCCTGACCGTATATTCTGGCAGTATCAGCCTCCTGCTCATCTTACTGTCTCTCACAACCCAGCACCCCTGCACATGCTCTCCTTTATGCCTCAAATGCCCTTCCCACATCCCACGTCCCTCTCCTCTCAAGCCGTATAGCCCCTGGTCAAGGGCTATGTACTGATCAAGTCTCCTCTCTGCAAAAGTATGCATTCCTTTCTCAAGGTTCACATTACCTACAGTTGTTTTACACTTATTTCTTTACTCACCTGTCCCTACTAGACTGTGGCCTTTTTGAGAGAGGGAGTCTCCTTTGATTCACCTTTTTGCCTAGCACAGAGTCTAAGAAGTGTTCTACACCTGTTTGCTAAGAAAGAAATGAGTGTTGGACAGACTATGTGGGAGAATTCTTATTTTCCCAGTCTTCCCTCACCAGTCGCTAAGATGTTTCAATGGTTAAAGACAATGCACTATACCCATATTTGGGCCCTCAAATTGTCTGTGCCAGTAGCCTATTGTTTTCTGTTTCTCTTAATTTCCTAATACATTCCCAGTCCTCCCTCTGAGAAGGCGCCATCAAGCAGCCTGCTCACGGCCCATCGAACTCCTTCATAACTGTCACACATAAATATGTGCCAACGCTGGACTTCTCTCTGTCTCGTAGATATTGAGAAATAACACCTAAAATCAAATTGGGCACAAAAACCTACAGAAGTTTATCTTTAAAGGAGCTGTGCGGGTAGAATGCTTAAGTCTCATCATTGAGCAGTGTCCGATGTTTCCGTGTTTGATGAATGAATGAGGTTCCTCTGATTTGCAAGGCCTTGTCCAAGCCTGGGAGCTCGGCGGAAGAAGAGGAAACCGAATGGAATAGTTCAATGAAAGGCCGGAATCCTCCACGCTCCAGCAGCTCCGCGCGCGGAAAAAGGGCAGGTCCAAGTCTCCCGTTTACCCACCGTCCGCGGTTCCCTTTAAGGGGGAGTGGGCGGAGTCATGCCTCTACCCTCCGCTGATGGGACACACGGCCAATGAGAGGAGCCGTCCCGGGCGCAGCGCCTTGTAAGGACGTGACGTCGTCACGCTCCGGCCGCCCATCCGGAGTACACGCGCCGGGAGGACAGAGCCGGAAGGTGGGCGCGGGTCGAGCCCTGCAGTTGCCGGGGCTGAATTCGGAGGAGCGAGACGCCACCCCCGTGAGAACCTGGCGGCGAGGCGAGGGGCCTGATCCCGGGGTAGTGCGGGGCGGGAGGGTCAGTGATCCCATCCTACCCCAGGTCCGGCCGGATGGACTCAGCATTGACTGATCGAGAAAGCAGTCCCAGGTGAAGGTGTCCTCCAGTGAGGAGGACGCCGCCGGCCGTTCCGCCTAGGCCGTGAGCGCGCGAGTAGCGGGGCTGGAGCCTTCAGGGACAGGCTCGCCCAGCGGAAGGAAAGAAGTAAGGGACACCAGTAAAGAAAGACCCACGTTTATTAGCGCTATTGAGCGCCTTCTAGGTTAAACCCTGAAAGCACTCCTGTGAGTAGATCCTGTTCTTATTCCCGTTTTGCACAGGGGGAAATAGAGGCTTAGGTTAAAACGACAGCTCCGTAAACAGTATGAAGGTGAAAGGTTGGGCTAAGGAAATAGTGAAACGTGTAAGCATCTCTAGAGTGGTGATTCCGGAAGGCCAACAAAAACTGTTTCTGAACTTCAGCAGGTCTAGTAACAAAAGTCATTTGGTGAGTCGTAACAACCAGCAAATTACACTTTGAAATTTGTTTTTCAGGTGACCAAAGCCACATAATGTCCGTAGTTCGTTCATCTGTCCATGCCAAATGGATCGTGGGGAAGGTGATTGGAACAGCAATGCAAAAAACAGCTAAAGTGAGAGTGACCAGGCTTGTTTTGGATCCCTATTTATTAAAGGTGAGGGATGTCCCTTTTTCAGATGGCATTGATAAGTCACAGCATGTTATGGGTTCTAAGCAGAGAAACAGTTCCCTGTCAGTACAGATGCGCTGAGCATCTGCTCTGAACCAGCCACTGCGCTGATCTGTGGGTATAACAAAGTGAATTGATCATGGTTCATTCTCAAATTCTGGGGACACATAGAGTTAATTTCAACTCAGCTGATAACTGCTATAGTCATTCTATGTGCAAAATACTGGGAACAGAGAGCAGGACACCTGTTTCTTCCCACATGGCTGAAGGAGAGCATCCTCAGTTAAGACTCATTTGGGCTGAATCTCAGAAAGGCTTTTATCCAAAGGACGGGTTTGGGGGGGTCATTCAGGCCATGGTGAGTGGTTTATGGAAGCTCTTTTAGCCATTAAAGGGCATGACACTGTGCAGGAACAAGTGCTTTGGCAAGGTCGAGCCCAGAGCTTGACCCTAAGTAGGCATTGACTGTTGCTGAGTGAATGCAGGAACACTGGGAGCTGGACTGAGAGTGGTCTTGGATGTGGTATTTTTGGATTTCTTCCTATAAGCAAAGGAAGGCAGAGTTGGAGACATAGAGTGAGAACTGGAGGTAAGGAAGTGGGTAAGAAGGGTATTGCAGAAGTCTAGAACTGGATATAAGGACCTGAATAGTCCTTGGAGCAGTGGGAATGGAGTGGGAAAAGTAGATTTCAGAAAGAAGAGTCAGAGTCCTTGATTTGTTAGATGTGCAAGGAAGGAAGAGGAAAGTGCAGGGATGGCTCTGCATTCAAGGTTGGGCACACAGGAAGGTAGAAATGCTCTTTGCTATCTAGGATCAAAAACAGGAGCAGAGGTGACAGGGTTTTTTGGTTTTTTTTGTTTTTTTTAAAGATTTTATTTATTTTTGAGAGAGAGAGAGCCCAAGCAGGGGGAGGGGCAGAGAAAAGCAGGCTCCCTGCTGAGCAGGGAGCCCAAAGCGGGACTCGATCCAGATCATGACCCAAGTCAAAAGCAGACACTTAACCGACTGAACCACCCAGGTGCCCCCAGAGGTGACAGAGTTGAGGGAAGGGGGCACCAGGTGGGTTAAGGAGCAAAATAAAGTGGTCTTTTATTAACAACAACACAGGAGCAAGCTGAAGAGTGGCAGCATGATCATTGGCCTGAGAGTCAGAAGACCTTAGCTTGAATATTGACTGTTGTTTACTAGCTGTGCCCATTACCTTACTCCAGAGCCTGTTTTCTCATATGTAGAATGAGAATACCTTCTGTAGCAAGGTTTATGACCATCTGTGGCTTGTTTGCAGTACTTCGAGCCACCCATGGAGCTAAGTGTTTTATGTATATTATAACATTTGAGTCTCTGGTTAACTTTAGAGATGCAGATATTGGAGCCTCATTTTATGTTGGGGAAAAAAAAAACTGAGCTTATGATGGGGAATGATTAAGTGACTTGTCCCAGAACTAGAAGTGAAAGTAGCATGTTTATAGGCTGGAGAGAAGGCTCCCCTAGGAAGGAAGAGTTTAAATAAGGGTAAAGAAGGATGATGATTGATAGACAAGGATACTGAAGGTAATAGGCTGGAGAGCTCAGGGACATGATCCACTCTAGAATATACTGTTTTCCAGAAATTAAGCAGCTAATTTTTGTATTAGAAGCCTCCTAAGTATATTATCTTTTTTCCCCAAGTCCCAGCTTGTTTTCTGTGCATTACTCTTTCATATTCTAAACTGTATTGTCAGATCACAGATGGGAACTACTGATCTGTTCCTCCTTCTTTCAACAGTATTTTAATAAGCGTAAAACCTACTTTGCTCACGATGCTCTTCAGCAGTGCACAGTTGGGGATATTGTGCTTCTCAAAGCTCTACCTGTTCCACGAACAAAGCATGTGAAACATGAACTGGCCGAGATCATTTTCAAAGTTGGACAAGTTATAGATCCAGTGACTGGAAAACCCTGTGCAGGAACTACCTACCTGGAAAGCCCAGTCAGCTTGGAAACCACCTGCCTAACCAAAAATCTGGAAGAACTCAATAGCTCTTCAGCACAGTGAAGGAGGATTGGAAGAAGGAGCCAAAGGGATTTATAAGTTTGCTTTATGGAAAAAAGAAATTTTTCTAAGTTTCATAACAAAGTGTCCAATTTCTCTTCCGGTATTTATGGAATAGCTAAAAGTAAATGAAGTAAAGGCCTTGTTAAATTCTCATAAAAGTTTAAGGTCATGTTTTCAATTTCCTTTTCATTGAACATACTTTCCTCTTACAGTAAGTGTGCCTAGCAATCCCCTGCATTGTTTTGTAAGCTGTTTTAGAAGTTGTATTTTTTTTTTCATTCAAAGGAATCTTGAATTTATCTTAGAATCTTTATTTGGGGAGGAAAAATCTTTTGATATAAAACAGGTAAGACTGCATTAAGTGAATATTTATTTTTGGTGGCATATATTCGAAATTAAATTTTTTTCTCTGATTTAACCAGTTACAAATCGAAATAATCAACAGTCTGATTGGGGTCAGACTTTATCAGATTAAAGTCTGTATTATGAATGTTGACACATAGAAAATAAAATTTGAAAATTCACTTTTCTTTTATCCTGTATTCTAGCATAGATTAGATAGGACTGAATTCATAAAATCCGATACATTGATGAAGTTTTAGAGCTTCTCACACTATGCATTTGAGTTGGAGAGTTTCAGTTTTGTTGCTGCTTATTAATAAACTATGAACCTATATTTTGACCGGAAGACACACTGAGTTACATATTTCAGTTTCCTGGCTCCTAGAAAGAGACTTGGAGCATGTTTCAACCTCAACTAATATGTGTATTATATAAGCACAGGGTTTCAACAGTAACCACAAGCACTGCTCACCCACTGAAGGTTCATAATCTAGTAAGTGAGGTATGCATGGTTTCCTTAATAGCAAACAGAAGCATATGGGTGGGGAGGAAATTAGGATAACTTCCCCGGAAGAGACTAGATAGTGCTAGAACTGAATCTTAAAGGAGCAGTCTCCAGGCTAGTAGATGAGGGTTGTGGAAAGGGCATTCAAGGCAGAGGGAACAGTGTAAAATCCTGAAAGTATGAGACAAAGGAGCATAACCAAGGGCTTCTGTAAGCTGATGAGGACTGCTGGGACATTTTGAACACGAGTGGAGCTCAGGTAAAGGAATAGGCGGAGGGCAACCCTGTCAGGACCCCTCTCACTTCTGAGAGCTTTTTCTGTATCCTTGCTTAATAAACTTCTATCGTGTAAAAAAAAGAAAATAGGTGGAAATTACACTTAAGTGGTTGTGGGTTATTTGACATTTTTAAAGAGAATGATATAATTAGATTCACACTCCTATAAAAGTAATAGCATCATGTAGAGAATGGGACTGGAAGGGGAAAGATCAGAAGGAAGGAGACAGACTTATTCAAAGACTGGCCCTAAGACCTAAACTGAGCTGGATAAGGAAAGAGGAAAAGAGGTTGGATAGATGATATTCCAACAAGCAAAAGGGTGTGCAGGTCTCCCACGGGTGAAGCTATATGGAACCCATTATCCTGGAAGAGACAGGACACCTATACAAGCCATCTCAAAAACCTCAAATACTTAAAATGTTTACATACACTCTATTGTTTTTTATCTTAAGATACCTTTCAGAATAATCTTGGTGTAAAAATTATGTTCCAGGAATATGCCCAGTATTTCTTCTATGGCATTGAGTAACCTAAGCTATACACCTGTGAAATAAGAGTACCTCGCCCAGTAAAACGCACTGGGTTAATGGAACTCTGGAGCAAGAGGATAGTGGAGAAAAAAATGCAGAATAAGTGGCCTAATACTAAATAGCACAAAAGCACGGTCAACCCAAGAAATATTTACCAGGTTTACATCTCAGGGAAATACATTTGAAAGCATTTGTCTCTGGATTAACTGAGAAGTTGGGAGACCCTATGTGAAGTCACAAGGGTACAGTGACACCACTGGCTTGAAGAGGCTTGTCTCCTGCAGGGGAGGATTGGGACATGTCCTTTCTGCCCTGGGGAAAGCTCACTTCAGCCTCCCTTTGGGCCTCTCCAGTTTCTTACAGGCTCACTAAGCATTGGCCAGTTGAGATCAGGAACCTGCTCAGCCACACAGCCTCTGGCCTCCTGTCCTGCGTCCCTTGGTCTTCTTTTCATTGGCCTCCAAGAAACCTTGTTGCCATTCCTCCATCCACAGGACCCCTTGTGTCCTCCCTGGCGGCTCCTTGACATATTAACATGTTCAAATATTCCCCCCAGTCAGAAAACTGCACCCTTTAAGCTCCAATCCTTCCTTTGCCTCCAAGAAGCGCAGTTCCTGCCCCCACCCCTCTTATGCAGAGACTGGCCTGGGTAAAGGAGACCTCCCAGCTACCCAGTCCTGAGGGCATTTTCTTCTTGGCCTCTGCAGACTCTTGCACTGTCCTTCAAATGCTCCCCTTGCTGGCTGGGGCCTCTACTCTTCCCTGTGCCTCCCCCTTCTCTCACTGTCTAGCTCCCTTTCTGCCTACCCCCTCTTGGTTGCAGTTTTCAAGGTTACACCTGTGGCTCTTTTATCTTACCCAGGATACATTGCCCATCCTGAGCCAGGCCTTTAAGTTGTTTTCTTGGCCGAGATGTCCTCCCTTCCACTGGTCAACTCCTCTTCCCTTGGGACTGCGCTGTTGTGCCAGCAACTCGGCCTCTATCCTCTGCTTCACAGCCACGGCCACTTACCCGATCTCCCGTCTGTGCCCCCCTCCCGTCCCGAGAACCTCTTCAACACTTGACACACCCAATCGTTTCACATCCTGCTGCTACTAGACTGGACCGGCTTGACAGTGGAGGCCCGACCAGCGCCCGCCAGTGTTGAAATGAACAGGAACAATGTAGTCCCAAGACTACGAGATAACTTGAGTATGTTTTCATCCAGAATGTTTTTATTAAAGCGTTGTTTGGGGTCTGGCTTTGGTTTGAAAAGGTAATATATTTACACGGTACCAAGTTCAAAAGGTATTGGGGGAGAAGCCTGGATTTAACACAGTGTTACTCTTTTCTTGTACAGTAAAGCCTTGCCCACGTTCCTCTTGCGCACCCTGTTCAGGACACCCAGCTCCTTTCGCAGGGGATTACTGCCTCCTGGTGTAGTCCTCTCCGGCCAGCGCGCCTTCCTCACAGCTGCGGGCCTCCCCGCGCGGGGACCGTGCGCGCTGCTGCCCCTGGCGGCGGCGCTCGGCGCTGCAGCGGTCGCGCGCCCCGCCCCGCCCCGCCCCGCCCCGCCCCAGCCTCGGCGGGCCCGGCCGGGGGAGGGGTCGCGGCGGCGGCGGCGGCGGCGGCGTCAGCGGCGGCCCGGGTGGGTGGGAGCCCAGGCGCCAGAGCAAGATGGCGGCGCGAGTACTACACGCCCGCGGAGCGGCCTCGGCCGGCGGCGTCCTGCGGCGGGCCGCCCCCTGCAGCCTCCAGCTCGCGCTCCGGTGAGCAGCGCCGCCCTTTCCGGGAGCGGCCGGGGAGTGGCCGCCGCGGGGCGGAGGGCGCGGGGTCCCCCGGCGCGGGTCTCCGCCCCGGCCCGGCAGCGCTCCCTCGGGCATGGCCGCCGGGGCTGCAGGTCCGAGGCCGCGGTCGGCCCGGCCGGGGCGGGCGGGAGCCTCGGCAGAGTCGGAGCGCGTTCCGGGCTTGCCGGGCTCAAGGTCACGGCGGGGACGGCGCTCGGTGCCAGGGCCACGTCCGCGGGCCGTGCGGGCCCGGCCTGCGGGACCTTGACCCGGCGCCACCCGAGCGGTGGCCGAGGGCGCGCGCGCGGCTGAGGCCCCAGGCCCTGGCCTCGGCCTCCGGCTTGTCGCGGGCGCCCGGAGAAGGCTGCGCGTCCGCGCGAAGCCGCGATGTCTGCGTCTGCAGATGGCAGTAGAGATACTACTTAACCTCCGAGGTGGTGAGGAAGAAATAAAACAACTCCTCCGGGGTGAGCCCTCAGGGAGACGCAAGGGAGTAGTGGGGAAGTCTCAGCACTACGAACAGTCCGACTTGCATTGAAAAGTAGGTAACGGGTCAAAAAGTACGTACAAGTTATCAACATTGGGTTCAAGTTTAAACTTCTTCAAAACGCATTGGATCAAATATTCGGTTTAATTCATCCCTTTGACATCCGTTCTTGTTTCCCATGTTCAAAAACCCACCTCATACTGACTTACACGCAGATTTGGCTTTCTTGTTTTCTTTACATTGGAAAATTTGAACGTTACCTGTTTGTAGTTAAATAATGAGCCTTTAGAAAATTCAGTCGTCACTTAACGAGAGAGTAAAGGGACTGCCTGTTTGTTAAACTCTGACTATGAGCCAGAGAGTTTATTTAATCTAATCCTAGAAGCAATCTTAAGTAACAGGATCTGCATTTTACAAATGAGATGGAACCTCAAAGAGGGTGAGACAGCTAGCTAGAAAAGGCATTTGAACTCAAGTTTATCAGGCCCAACACCTTTCCTAGGACCGATGCCCAACTTGTATTTCCAAATTTGATGTTTATGTTTCCAAGTTGATTAACAAGTCAACCTCTTATTTTTGTTCTGTTATTGAGCATCCACTGTGTCTTGTTTTTTTCCACACAGGTGATAAACTGAAATTCATATTTTCTTCTTTCCAAAAAGACAGCTGAGGCTGAAGGTGTTCACCCAACATATTCACCTAAAGTGCCCAAAGTCACAAAGCTAGTAAATTGGAGATTTGGACCTGGGTCTGCCCAGTACCCCCACTTCCTGCTGGGGCCAAATGCTCTTGAAACTGAAGCCCAACCTGTTGGCTCTTGGATTACTCTCTCAGGCCCCCTGTATCTTTTGACTGTCTTAACTGTAGGAGTTTTTTGGGACTCAATCTAGACCCAATTAATTCACTGATTCTACAAATTTTGAATGTATACGATGTCTTTGAAGCCTTGTGGAACTCAGCATAATAGCCGTGGTCACTATCCCCAGGAAGCCATGGCAGAGGTAAAAATTCATATAGACTTAAAGATTGAAGTAGGTGGTGTGAGAGAAGATCAGGGAACCTACCCCGTGAGATCATGGAAGGCCTCTCCAGGAAGGTGCCATTAAGCTGAGACCTGAAGGGTCAGTGTGCAGGAAAGCCCTGACTGGGAAGGAGTAAGGCATACCAGGAAACTCCAGAAAAGCCTAGGAAGATGGAACATAGGAGTGAAGGGAAGACGGGCCAGAAGACAGGTGGCAGGGAGCACGAGCCCTATGATTCCAGGCCTTGCAAGCCATTTTAGAGAGTTTGGATTTTATACCAAGAGCCGTGGAAGACATTTAAGGGTATACATTCTAGTGTGACATGATCTGATCTATGTTTTTAACATATCAGTCTGATTTTGGAAAGGAGACAGAATCAAGGGTAGTGACGAAATGGGCAGATGCCGGTGCCATTTACTGAAAGTCACTGGTTCCACAGGCATATGAGTTCCCACCATGTGCCAGGCGCTGTTGGGAAATATCCGTGCATAAAGTTGTTGCCATCTGGGAGCTTGCTCCTAATTGGGAGGAGGAAGAACAGATACAGGGTGGGGAGACGGGAATCCAGAGCACTTTTGAACCTGGTAAAGTTTGAGATGGCTGTGAGCTATTCAAATGGAAAGGCATTTGGCCTGTTTGATCTATTTGACCCTCAAAGGAGATGTCTGGACTACAGGTTACATTTGGGAGTTGTTGGTATATAGGAATGCCAAATGTTGATAGATCCGTGGGTTTCATTATACTGTATTGCATTTAATTGAAATTTTTCTTAATAAAACATTTTTTAAAACCATAGGAATGGAGGAGATTGCTTGAAGAGTGTGGATAGAGAAGGGGCTAAGAAACAGGCCCTGAGGTGTGTCAACATTCACAGGCTAGCCAAATTATGGAAAGAACCCAAATGTCCATCAACTGATGAATGGATAAAGAAGATGGATAGATAGATAGATAGACAGATAGACAGACAGACAGACAGACACACTGGAATATTACTCAGGCTTCAAAAAGAATAAAATCTTGCCATTTGCAACAACGTGGATAGAACTAGAGGGTGTTACGCTAAGCAAATTAAGTCAGTCAGAGAAAGACATATATAATTTCACTCGTATGTGGAAGTTAAGACACACAACAGATGAACATAGGGGAAGGGAAGGAAAAATAAAATGAGATAAAAACAGAGGCAAACCATAAGAGAATCAAATATGGAGAACAAACAGGGCTGGGGGGTGGGCTAGATGGATGATAGACATTAAGGAGGGCACTTGTTGGGATGAGCACCGGGTGTTATATGTAAGTGATGAATCAATAAATTCTGCTCCTGAAACCAATACTACACTATATGTTAACTAGCTTGAATTTAAATTAAAAAAAAAAAAAAGGAAGGGAAGAAGGAAGGAAGGAAGGAAGGAACATTCATTCACAGGCTAGATGTAGGAAGGAGAGGCAGCAAGGGAGACTGGGAAGGAGGAGCCAGCGAGGTCACTCACTGCTTGTGGCAGTGCCCAAGGGGAGGTATTTCAAGGAGGTGGTGGTCAACTGTGCCAGATGCTGCTAAAAAGTTAAGATGACAGAAAACTGGATTTGCCAACAGGAGTCTGAGTGACCTTGTGAGAGGGATTTCAGAGGGGAAGGAGGAAGCCTTCCCAGCAGACTTATTTGCCAGCTCTGCTCAGTGCCAGGCCTGGAGTTCCAGTTGCTTAGTGGACATTGCTCTAGTGTCCTACTGGTCCTTGAGATGCCTTTGTACCCAGAATTTAACTCCTCTTCCTCCTACAGAACCTGCTTGTCCCTCCCGGGTTCTCTCCCCAGAAATGGTACATCTTCCATTTAGTGGCCCCAAACCCACCCCGTCTTGCTCTCTCCCAGCTAGCCAGCTGCCAGATCTGTCAGTTCTACCTCCAGCACATCTTGACTCTACCTTCTCTCTCACCATTCCCCTACCTCAACTCTTGGCAACACTTGTCTGGAGTCCTATGAAGAGTAAGGACTTGAACCTGTTGGTGAAGGGGACAACTAAAGAATTCTGAGCAGAACTTTTTCCTATTAGAAAGATCTCTATGACGCGAACTTGGACTGGATGCTAATCCCTTTTCTTTCCCATCCCACCCCACCCTACCCTTGCCAAGAAAAACTATAAAAGACATTTTGGGAACAACGGGACAGTTTTTTGTTTCAATTTTTTTTTTTTTTAAGATTTTATTTATTTGACAGAGGGAGAGTGAGAGCACAAGCAGGGGGAGTGGCAGGGAGAGGGAGATGCAGGCTCCCTGCTCAGCAGGCTCTATCCCAGGGCCCCAGGATCACGACCTGAGCCAAAGGCAGACGCTTAACCAACTGAGCCACCCAGGCGTCCCTGGGGACAGTTTAATATATGAAATGTATATTAGATAGAATTATTCTTTTCCTCGGATGTGAAAATCATATCATGGTTTTCTCTTTGTTCTTAGGAGGTGCATACTGAAGCATTTAGGGATGAAGTATCGTAGTGTCTGTGCTCTGCTTTCAAACGGTTTGGTAAAAATAAAAAAGCAAATATATATAGAAAGATTTAAAATGATAAAATGTTCATCATTTTTTCACCTACATGCAGGGTATAGAGGTCTTCATTATACTGTTCCTTCATCTCTTTGCAGTTTTTATTTAAAGATTTTATTTATTTATTTGAGAGAGAGAGTGTGAGGCACACAAGATTTGGGGAGGGGCAGAGGGAGAAGCAGACCCCCCGTGGAGCAGAGAGCCCTATGCGGGGCTCGATCCCAGGACCCTGGGATCATGACCTGAGCCAAAGGCAGATGTTTAACGACTGAGCCACCCAGGTGCTCCTCTGTGTAGTTTTTAAAAATGAAAAGTTAGGAGATAGCTCTCTGTAGCAGCAGTGTGGAAGACAGGTTTATTGGGGTGGCAGGGTGTTTGGTGGTGAGGAGGGGACTGCTTTCATGCAAGACTTTTTGGATCAGGCCCTTCAGCCTCCTCTCTCCCCCTCATCTCCTTCTGTATTCACATACTCTTGGCTTTGGCAGGTATGGTTCTGCTTCCTCTCCTGGGCATCTACCTGACAAGTGTTCCTCATCTTTCAAGTCTTCAGTTCAACAAGTCCTTCTTCAGAGAATTGGTTCATGTCTCCCCCAGGCCAACTTAGACTCCATTTCCTCTGCCCCCACCGCTGTCACAACCACTACCTCATGTGTCCATCGAGGACTTAGCTCCCGTTGGGCTGTGATCATGGTTGTCCGTCCGCTCCCACCAGCAGACAGCTCTGTGAAGTCAGGGCCGGGTGTACTCATCTTTATAGCCTCAGCCTGGCCCAGTGCTTGGCACGTGCGATGCACAGTC
The DNA here is from genome assembly GCF_004348235.1 of Phoca vitulina. Classification (NCBI taxonomy): domain Eukaryota; kingdom Metazoa; phylum Chordata; class Mammalia; order Carnivora; family Phocidae; genus Phoca; species Phoca vitulina. The sequence goes on along the minus strand of NW_022589748.1, from coordinate 9,034,307 downwards.
AATAGATATTTGGTGCTCAAGTGAATGAAATCCATTTCACCACTGCTGCCTCATCCTGTGGTCTCAGTGTTAAATGTATTTCCCATCTGTGGTTTGCTCCAACTAAATCACAACACTGTCTAGACACCTAGTCAGGACCCGTGTCTTCTGCTTTTTACCTCAGGAATATCTTTTGAAGGTATTCCTTCCCTTTCATTGCTCCCACCATAGTCGTAACCCAGGACTGTCCGTTGGTCCATCCGGTGAGTACTGAATGCGTCAGCCAGCAGGAAGCCCAGGAACCATGCTCCCTGCCTTTGTTGTCGTCGTCCACCCACCACACCACCGCCAGGCTGCTTTTCACAGACTTGCTAGCGTTGCACCATGTACAGGATAAAATCTGGCTGGTGGGCACGGTGCGCGAGCCTAACCTAACCACTCTGCCCTCCTTGCCTTCCCATTCGTTCTCTCACCATCCTCCCACACCCTGTTCTCCTGCCTTACTGAACTCTTTGCTGCTCAGAAATACGCCGTACAGCTTCATGACTCCATGCCCCTGGACATGTTGTTCCTTTTGACGGGATTATCGCCTGCCTTGTCCACCAGTCTGTGTTGTCTTCCGAGACAGAGCCAGAAGGTCAGCTGGAGTTCCTCTCCTAACAGGCCAAGCCAGTGGTTCATTCCCTTGAGCTCCGACAGTGTGCGTGCATGCGTGCGTGTGTGTGTGTGTGTAAGTCTATAGTATCTGAGACCGCTCGATGCTTACTGTGTTTTTCCTATGAGACTGAATAGGCGAAGCATCTGGTTCACCTTTATATCCACAGAGCCTGGCACATAATGCTTATTTTTTTTCTTAAGATTTATTTATTTATTTTAGAGAGAAAGCATGCAGCGGGGAGAGGGAGAGTCTCAAGCAGGCTCTGCACTGATTGGAGCCCACCGCGGGGCGCAGGGCTCAGTCTCACCTGAGATCATGACCTGAGCCAAAGCCAAGAATCGGACACTTAACCGCCTGCACCACCCAGGCGCTCCATGGCACATAATGCTTATTCTATTTAAAGTCTAATATTCTGTGGGGTGCCTGGCTGGCTCAGTTGGTAGAGCATGCAACTCCTGATCTCTCCAGCCCCCACGTTGGGTGTAGAGATTACTTAAAAAATAAAATCTTCGGGAAAACAATAAAAATAAAGTCTAATGTTTTGTAGACTGTACTGCCCCCCACCCCACCCTCTGTAAAGTGCCACTCAGCGTATGTATGATGTTATAAAGACTACTGACGTGCACTTTTATAGCTAATTTTAAGTATAATAATAATGTGTGTATATGGAAAATTTGTCAAATAGTCCAGAAGGCTATACAGTGAAAAGGAAAAACTCTACTCCCACCCCACGCCCAGTCACATTCCCCAGATATCACCACTATTAACAGTTTACTTTGTGTATTTATGGTACAGTTCTGTACCTGCTTTTTCCACATAATTTATTTTCAGAAATATCAACATATCAGTGCATGTAGATCTACTTCATTCTTTTTAATGGTTGCATTCTATTCTGATTTTGGATATTCCAAATTTATTTGACCAGTCCCTGTTAATGGTTATCTAAATTGCTTATACCAGGAAAAAACTGGAAACAAGGTGCTAATAAATGTTCTCAGTTTATAGAGTATTAAATGTAGAAATTAAATATCTGTACACATGATGCATGTCTGTGCATTTCTGGAATTAAAAACTGTTAGTAGTGGTTGCTTTGGTGAATATTTGTTATTTTAAATGAAATTCCCTAATGCTGATATTTTTAGAAACTTTCATTGTACCCCTTTCTTAATTATTCATAATAGTTATTCCTAAGCTCTTACAATTTATTTAGCCACCCCCCAAATTTTTAAACACAGTTTCTGTCTAGTGAACTTAAAATCTAAAATAAAAAACAGGAATTATATAGTCTTATTAAAAAATCTTAAAACTTTCTGCTTTGTATATCACTAATTTTACATGCTTGCCATTGTGCTTCACGATGTTATTAAGCAAATATCCCAAAACGTGATATGTTTAAAACACTTAAACAAATTGACAAAATGTTTTTATTGACATAAATTTTACTGTGGTCATTTGGAGAATTGCCGCCTTCAGAATTAATTTATTTATATAATCAGAATAAATTGAAAACAGAAACAAACACTATATGGTTTTGGGTTTTGCTAAAAGGCTAATAATTTTATGTATAATTTATTCTTTTAATTTTAAAAGTTTTTATTGAAAAAGTAGTTTTAAAAACTTAATTTTTTAAACTTTTACCATATGTCAGGTGCTTTCCTAAGTGCTTTAAGCGATTTTACTATGGGGCTAACTATGTACTTAAAAATATACAAAAGAGGGGCTCCTGGGTGGCTCAGTCGTTAAGCGTCTGCCTTCGGCTCAGGTCATGATCTCAGGGTCCTGGGATGGAGCCCCGCATCGGGCTCCCTGCTCCGCGGGAAGCCTGCTTCTCCCTCTCCCACTCCCCCTGCTTGTGTTCCCTCTCTCGCTGTGTCTCTCTGTCAAATAAATAAATAAAATCTTTAAAATTATATATATACACACACACACAAGTAAAGGCAAAGCATAAAGAATATAGTCAGTGGTACTATAAGAGCGATGTAACATATATGAACATATCTGGTAGCTACACTTGGTGAAATAGCATAATGTATAAACTTGGAAACAAGGCGCTAATAAAATTTCTTGTGCATTCAGCTTTGTGCACTTGTCTGAATAATGCTGCCTGTAAGACAAAATTACTAGTACAATTATTGGGCTGAAAGGCTTACACAGATTTAATTTTGATGCCGATAATGCTACACTGCCCTCTAGGGAGATTTGGAATCTGACTAGCAAGCGAATGGAACTTAAACGTGCACTTAAAAGTTCATAGTTAAAATACAGTTTGTTATATATATATATAGTTCAGTCAAATTTATCCTCACTTTCTAACAGTCTGTATAGTAGAAATTATAAAATGAAAATGAGAAAATTGTGTGTCGGGGGCACCTGGGTGGCTCAGTCGTTAAGCGTCTGCCTTCGGCTCAGGTCATGATCCCAGGGTCCTGGGATTGAGCCCCTCATCGGGCTCCCTGCGCAGCGGGAAGCCCGCTTCTCCCTCTCCCACTCCCCCTGCTTGTGTTCCCTCTCTCACTGTCTCCTTCTCTCTCTGTCAAATAAATAAATAAAATCTTAAAAAAAAAAAAGTGTGTCAATGAAATTTGTATTCTTAAATTTGGGTTTTTTAAAAAATATATTTATTTATTTGAGAGAGAGAGCCAGAGAGAGAGCACAAGCAGAGGGAGCAGCAGAGGGAGAGAGAGAAGCAGACTGTCCACCGAGCAGGGAGCCTGATGCGGGGCTCGATCCCAGGACCCCAAGATCATGACTTGAACCGAAGGCAGACGCTTAACCAACTGAGCCACCCAGGCGCCCCGATATAATTTTTTTTAAAGAAAGAATTTATTTCATTTTCCCTGTATATTTTCACACTTATTTATTGTGGTAGAGTATATATAACATAAAACTTGCCACTTTAATCATATTTGTGTACAGTTCAGTAGTAACATTAAGTAAATTCACACTGTTCTGCAGCTATTACCACCATCTATCTCCAGAACTTTTTCATCTTCCCAAACTCTGTGCCAGTTAAACAATAACTCCCCATTCTCCTCTCGCCTTATCTTCTAGCAACCACTCTACTACTTTCTTTCTCTATGAAACTGACTATTCTAGGTTACCATATATATTTTTTCTATGTCAGAAGTTGCTTTGGAGGAGGGAAAAACACATAGCAGAAATGGCAAAGATAAATATGAACTCTCTGAAAAGATGTTCAACCTCACTAATCATCAGGGAAATGCAAATCAAAACCACAATGAGATATCACCTTACATCTGTCAAAATGTCTAGTATCAAAAAGATAAGACATAACAAGTGTTGGCAAGGATGTGGAGAAAAGGGAATCCTCATGCGCTGATGGGAATATAAATTGATTCAGCCATTGTGAAAAACAATATGGAGGGTCCTCAAAAAATTAAAAATAGAAATGCCAAGGGGACTAGGAGGTTTAAGGCTTGCAGTTATGGAATGAATACATCACAAGGATGAAGGGTACAGCATAAGAAACACAGGGAAAAAGAAAAATACCATACAGTCTAGTAATTCCGCTACTGGGTATTTAACCAAAGAAAATGAAAACACTAATTTAAGAAGATATATGCACCCATATGTTTATTGCAGCATTATTTACCATAGTCAAGATATGGAAGCAACCCAAATGTTTATCAATAGATGAATGGATAAAGAAGATATGATATGTATAGATATACGTATATATACACACATATACACAATGGAATGTTATTCAGCCATAAAAAAAGAATGAGATCATGTGACAACATGGTGGAACTGAAGGGTATTGTGCTAAGTAAAATAAGTCAGAGAAAGACAAATACCATACAATTTCACTTATATGTGGAATCTAAAAAACAAAACAAATGAACAAAGAAACAAACTCTTAACTATAGAGAACAAACCGGTAATTACCAGAGAGGACGTGGGTGGAGGGGGGATGGGCAACATAGGTGAAGGGAATTAAGAGGTACAAACTTCCAGGGGCACCTGAGTGGCTCAGTTGGTTAAGCGTCCAATTTTGGCTCAAGTCATGATCTCAGGGTCATGAGATCAAGCCCCATGTCGGGCTCTGCACTCAGCACAGAGCCTGCTTGGGATTCTCTCTCTCTTTGCCCCTCTCCCCACACTCAGTCTCTCTCTCTCTCAAATAAATGAATAAAATCTTAAAAGAGGTACGAACTTGCAGGTATAAAATAAGTCACAGGGATGAAAAGTACAACATGGGGAATGTAGTCAGTAATACTGTAGTAATGCTGAATGATGACAGATGGTAACTGCACTTACATAGCTTAGTGTATAGAATTGTTGAATCAATATGTTGTATGCCTGAAACGCAAATAACATTGTATGCCAACTATACTTATAACTTAAAAAAAAAAAAAAGAACTCTCTTAGGAGAACCACAAGTTACATCTCTTACACTTTGCTCCTAATGGAGAGTGGACACTTTGTGGTATCCCAGGTTCTGTAACAGTGCCTAGAATAGGTGCTCAAGGCATGTTTGCTGAGTGGATTGATTTTACGAAAACAATGTACTATGTGACATTATCTAAAGATGCTGAAATCTTCATACTGCTAACGAGACTCAAATTTTTATATTTGTTATTCATAGGAGATTGACGTCCTCCAATAATAGACCGCGAGAAGACAGCTGGTTAAAATCCTTATTTGTCCGGAAAGTTGATCCAAGAAAAGATGCTCACTCTAATCTCCTAGCCAAAAAGGAAACAAGCAGTCTATACAAATTGCAGTGTGAGTGATAGGTTTGCTCTCTTCATAGTTGACTTTTTTCCCTTTGTTCATAAGTTTATCGTTGAATTTTCTTTTGTTTCAGTTCACAATGTTAAACCGGAATGCCTAGAAGCATACAACAAAATTTGGTGTGTATACCAAACTATCCTTTACTTGGGGAAAATTAACAATTTGAATATTTGTTGGTTCAGCTAACACTTGATAGCAGAGTGAGATCTTTGATCCCTCTTCTTGAAGCTGAATGTTCAGAGGCTCTTAAGTTGAGCTCTGTGTGGGATTGCTAAGGGCATTTTGATTTTAAGGACTCACACGGGTAACTCATCACATAAGCTCTCAGACATTAGAATGTTCTAGACCCTTAAGGTTGGAAGGCACCTTATAAGTCCGTCTAGTCCATCTACTCATCCGTGCTTGAGTCCTTTCTGCAGACCTTCCTGACTGGTGTGTTTAAGTACATTCATACATTCCATCTCTGGATAGCTTTGAGTGTTATGAATTAGAACTCACATCCCTGTGCTCTCTGTTGTTTCCAGTTTTACCTCTAAGTAAAATTGCCACACGAAAGTCCTGTATGTATTTGAATATAGCCACCATTTCTTCTCAAGTCTTCATTCACCAGGATTTAAGTCCCTTTGGCAGATTTTCATATGATAATGAGATCCATATGCTTTTACAGAATTTGTAAACTTTAAGACCAAAGAGAGAAGTGTATTCGTTCTTAAGTAAGCTAACAAATTGTATTTTAATGATCAATTGTGAGCAAACATCATTAAAAAGCATTTTTTTACCTTTCATATCTGCTACTTTCATGAGAAAGCAAATGATTTTGTCATCAGAATCAGCATAATTTTCAGATGCAAAAATCTTTTGTTGTTTTATTTTGGGAGGTGATTCATGAAATACAGCATTAGCATAGAGTTTCTTAATCACCTCAGCACAGTTCTCTTTATTTAAAAATGTCCTAAAACAAAGCAAATGCTTATTTCTAAATCTTTGTTCATAAAATGAAATTTCTTGTCTATGCTAATGTTTCCCTGGATTATCTTTCCTGTCCTGTTTGTATCACTTCATCACCTGTCTCAGATTTTCATTTCCTGTCTATTCATATTTCCATTTGGATGTCTTCCTCCCCCTTCAAATTCAACATGTAGAATCACCTGGCCCTTCCTGCTTCCCACATGTGTCAGTCACCATGGTTTTATTTAACCTTTTCCTTAGTTCTTTGCAATTGGTTGCTAAGAGCTGTGCATTCTTCGTTTGACTTGCATTTTGGTTCTCTTTCATTTCCGTCTCCATCTCCCTCTCCCAGCCTGTTGAGCCGCATTTCTGAGTAACCTCCTTGCTGACTGCCTTCCTGGCCTCAAGATTGTACCTGTACCCTACCCCACACCCAGTCCATTGCTTATAAGTTTGTCAAAATGATCTCCCTGAAGTTCTCCTTTTTCCTTCATCCTGTTTTTTTCTTTTCTCTGAAACTTTCAGCAGCTCTCTGTTTTCAGTACATCAAGACTTAACTCCTGCCTGGTTTTTAGGGGCCCCAATGATGAGGTTCTGCCCAACCCAGCCAGTTCTGGGTACAAGTACTACCTTCCTTACAGCCTTCATTCATGTAAGGAAAGCCAGGGCTTCCAAGAGCAGCTTTGGAGTCCCCAACAAAGAAGATACGACTTTGTATTGGTGAATAACCTAGGCCTCACCGTCAGGCCCCAGCCCCTTTCTGGACCCCACATGGGTCATCTGTACAGATTTTCTTCTACATTGGCTCTCATTCAGGGTTGTTTATGTCATGACAAAAAAGGAAATCCATTTCCAGTAACTTGACATAATCCATCTTTCCCCACCCCTGATTTCCATCAGCCCCATGTTATTTCTAACATAAATCTTTTTTGACCTGTACAGTGACCACACCATGTGTATGGCATTTCAGAAAACACACATGGTGTGGTCATTGTACAAGGTCATGAAAATGGACAGGTTTTCGTTTAGTTAGACAGAAGACCATTCTGAGCTTTTCTCTGTTAACTGCATATACACTCAGTTCTCGTGCCCCAGCCTCTGGTGGTGATCACGAACTTAATTTTCACTCAGTGTCAGCAGATAGTTCGAACGGGTTCCATTTCCGACCCTTGATATCCTTTTGCATTTATTGTTGAATCTGTATTGTACTTTTTCATCATAATTTTTCTATTCAAAAAGTGTGCAGGTTTTAGCTTTTATTTTGGGATGGCACAGTTCTGTCTCTTCCTTTTGCCTTGCTCTGTATATTAGAATCTGTACCATAGGAAGGTTTCCCTGGAGCCAAGCTCTGGCACCTCTGTTAAATTAATACACGGCCATGACTGTCATGGCCTTCCTGCTAGTCCTGCACAATCACTGGTAATGAACTTGGGGGGTGTGCACATGGGACTGTAGGATACTTCTTAAGTCCCGTCAGCGGGTTGAATTGAATAGAACCTAATTTAGGCTCCATGCTGTATCTTTAATTTGGGTTCCTCTGCCATGTTGATGCCCTCGGGGACTGTTAGAACTGGGTTGCTTCCAGACTGTGTTGGGTTCTAGGTCTGTCTTCTTCTTCCCTCCTTACAGCCAGCTTGCTCTCTGCCCCTGCCCCCTCTGCCTGCTCGTGCCGCTTCTGTTGTCTCCCCTATTTCAAACATCACTTCCTTCTCTTATTTCTTCTTCCGTGCTCTTTTTCTACTATTTCTGTTTCTCCCCTTCCTATCTTGGGAACCAGCAGAACTTAGCTCTTAGAAACTTCACCATTCCTAGGTGCTTCTTTTCTTTTCTTTTTCTTTTTTTTTTTTTTTTTCCTGAAATAGCAAATAGTAGACCCATGTAGTTCCTGGAATCCTGGGACCTTTGGCTCTTCTTTATCCATTTTTATCACTATACTTGAGTTGTTTACAACTATTCTAGGCAGTTGGGGTAACAGAAACCTAAGCCTCTGATAAGTGGGATATTAGAGTGCAGTAGAATTCAGCTAAAAGGTTAATTCTGCACGTATTTTTATCATAAATATTTCTGAGGTCAGTTGTCAGAACAGAGTAGATGGCCTTTTTCCTGTTGTTGATCATGTGTTGGACCTGGTATAATCTTGTCAGTTGTTTAATTAGTGTTGCTGTTTCTTCTCTTCAAGTCAAGAGGTGTTGCCAAAGATTCATGAAGATAAGCATTACCCCTGCACTCTGGTGGGGACCTGGAACACGTGGTACGGCGAGCAGGACCAAGCTGGTAGGGAGCAGGAGTCTTTGGAATAAGCACTTGTTCCCTAAGCCTTTACTGTTAACGACTTAAATAATATTCAATTTAATGCTTTCTTTTTTTTTTAAAGATTTTTATTTATTTATTTGACAGAGAGAGAGACAGCGAGAGAGGGAACACAAGCAGGGGGAGTGGGAGAGGGAGAAGCAGGCTTCCCGCCGAGCAGGGAGCCCGATGTGGGGCTTGATCCCAGGACCCTGGGATCATGACCCGAGCCGAAGGCAGACGCTTAACGACTGAGCCACCCAGGCGCCCCTTAATGCTTGTTTTTATAATCAAAGCTTTCCAAGTCTCAGTCTAGTTTTGTGGTTAAAGTAGTTTCTCCAGTAATTGATTTCAAAAACTACTTTTTTTTGTTGTTTTAACATTTGAATCCATTATTGAAACTTTATGGTGTAACTCATATGCCAACACATGGCACATTACAATTTTGTGTTAACATTATGTGTATTAGACTATTTTCAAGGTAAGAGTATCGTGAAACTCTAAATGTCTGTTATCTTTTAAAATATATTTCAGTCCACCTCTGGAGGTATGAAGGAGGCTATCCAGCCCTCACAGAGGTCATGAGTAAACTCAGAGAAAATCAGGTAATGATTTTGAAAAATGTTTACTTATTCAGACTAATGATATCATAAATGATAGTACAGAATTAAATGACTCTTTTCTGTCCTCATTTTTTTAACAGTAATAAACTTCTTTGTAGTAAAGTTTTATTATTTGGATTCTTGAAGCTGTATTGAAACATAATTAACCAGTTGTAATACTATTAACATAACAGTTCTTATTGTAAAAGTCAGTTGTACTTTGAAACTGCTGAGCTGGTACTTCGATGCCAGTAAGTCAGCATGGTCGACACAGTCCGCCCTGGATTACCTAACGCCTGTCTGCTTCGGGAACTGCCAACCACATAGTCTCTCCCTGGGGCTGACTTCCATCTCCTCCCCCTCCCTTCAGTAATAGGTGCAGGTCAGGGAAGAGAATTTTAACAGCCATACATTATTAGGAAAGAAAACCTTTTGTGTAGATTCCCAGTCCAAATATAAGTGGCTTTTGGGCCATCTGGTATTTTGTAGTCTCTATGTCACTTCTATTAATATGTTGTCAGACACCGTTAGGAGAACTTAAAAATGTAGGAAATTAAATTTGCTTACATTGTTACTTAAATAATTAGGATGGCCATGTAGTTTGTCATCTAAATCTGGACACTTTTGAGAGTGAAAGTGAGTGCTTATAGTTACTATGTTGGTTCAACAAAATGTAAACCAGGGCTGTCTCGGGCCACCTGGGACCATTTTTTATGATAGTATTCTATTATAGGAGGAACATAAATGGTACTAAAATGGGTTTATATGTAAATATTAGGGGATATCATGAGCACTTTTTTTTTTTTCCCCTCAAAGGAATTTGTGGAATTCCGCAAGGCAAGAAGCAACATGCTTCTCTCTAGGAGGAATCAGCTGCTGTTGGAGTTCAGTTTCTGGAATGAGCCTGTTCCACGGTCAGGACCTAATATATATGAACTCAGATCTTACCAGCTCCGAGTAAGTACTGAAATACGGGATAACGGCCCTCTCATTCTTCTGTGAGGAGGCGTGAGCACCCCTTAGTGCCAGCAACAAAAGTTGAGTTTACATTTTGTGATGTGTGTTTGGCATAATATTTTGATTGGTTTGTTTTCTCCGCTGTCCAGTCCCTCTCTTCTTTCCTTTTTTTTTTTTATCTTCTTCTTTATCATTCCTTCTCTTCTGCTAAGCTCTTTTGTTTTTTATAATCTTCCATATAATGTTTATTATTTGACATTTTCCATGTAGCATTGCTGTTTTTAAGAGGAGAGACCTAACATGCAGGACTAGCTGTAACATGTGGCATTTGCTGTAATTGAACTAGAGCAACTAATAAATGTGAGACTGCTGAATAAATTACACGGCACTGTAAGAGTCAAAGGGAATAATATTTTGTAAGACTCTCATGTTTCCCCACTAAGTGACTACTAGAAAGAAAGCCCCAGATAGCAACATAGCAACATTATTAAAAGGAGGACATTGCAGCAGTAGATCTTAATAGTCTAAGATTCACCATTATATGGGAAAAAATAGGGATTCAATTAAATTGAATTTTTTAAAAATTTCACAGTAAAGTCTGAATGGATACCAAAATTTAATCATAAGTTCAGTACATCTGGAGGATGGACCTAACTATGGTTTTGATGACCATAATTGGATGACTTACTGTAAATATTGCCTTCTTATATGAAATAGAATAGAATATTACTCCCACTATGGAATAGAAATGAGCATGGTGAATAATATTAATTTGTTACCTTTTTTATTTGTTATACTTCCCATTATTAAAAGTAATTTTTAAGTTAGTTTTGTCATTTGATATTTTTTATACTATTTCCATATTTCTTCACAGAAGAACTAACAAACCAAAATCCAAATCTCTTTTCAGCCAGGAACTATGATTGAATGGGGCAATTACTGGTGAGTATATTCCCAAATGGTGAGTTTGCAATCTTATTAATAGATTATTTTAGGTCATAGTGTTAATTCTAGAAATAAAATCTGGGGATAAAGCCATGATTTGATACTAGACTGCTTTATTTGATGTTTCTATTATGAAATTTTTTGAACATATACAAAACTAGAGAGAATAATACTGTGGATCTCTCCACCTTCCATACCCACTACTTAGCTTCAGACGTTACCAGCACATGGCCAACCTTGCTTAGGTCTAACTCTCCCAACCCAGATTATTTGAAGGTAAATCCTGAATAATATATCATTAAATTGAATTTTTTAAAAATTTCACAATAAAATAATACGTCATTTCATCCATAAATATTTATATATATCTCTAAGAGGTAAGGATTCTGGGTTTTTTTTTTAAGTAAAACCCCAATGTTGCATTAGGTTATTTCATATTCTTCTTGGATATTACCTTTTTTGGAATGTTGGGGGGGTTTTTTTTGTTGTTTTTTTTTTAAAGATTTTATTTATTTATTTGACAGAGAGACACACAGCGAGAGAGGGAGCACAAGCAGGGGGAGCGGGAGAGGGAGAAGCAGGCTTCCCGCCGAGTAGGGAGCCCGATGTGGGGCTCAATCCCAGGACCCTGGGACCATGACCTGAGCCGAAGGCAGACGCTTAACGACTGAGCCACCCAGGTGCCCCTGAGTGTTGTTTTTATCATATAAACAGCACCACAATGACACAGTTGCTTGTTCTTTTTTTTTCTTCATTTAAGTAGCAAAGTACCAGTTTTTCCCCAGACTGATCTATAAATTCACCACAATCCCAGTCAAAACCCCAGAAGGCTTCAGAAATGCAAAGGACCCAAAATAGCTAAAACCACCTTGAAAAAGAAGAACAAAGTTGAAGGACTCACACTTCTCAATTTCAAAACTGACTACAAAGCTAGAGTAATCAAGACAGTGTGGTACTGCATAAGAACAGGCATAATCAATGGAACAGAAGTGCAAGTCCAGAAATAAACTCGCATATATGAGCCATTAGTTTTCAATCCATGCACCAAGTCAATTCAATGGGGACAGATAGTCTTTTCAACAAAGGTGCTGAAACAACTAGATATCTTTGCAAAAGGATGAATTTAGACCCCTCCCTTACATATATACCAAAATTAGCCATAACAGAGCTTTTAGAAGAAAACATAGGAGAGAATCTTTGTGACCTAGGGCTAAGCAGAGTTCTTAGGTATAACACCAAAACCACAGCCCACAAAAGAAAATGATAAATTACAATTTATCAAAATTAAAAACTTTTATAATTCAAAGGGCATCATTTTAAAATTAAAAGGCAAAGAAGTCATAGACTGGGAGAAAATTTTACAAATCATATCTGATAAAGGACTTGTATCCAGCATGTATTAAAAAATCCTACAACTCAATAATAAGAAGACAAATAACCCAATTAAAAAATGGACATAACACATGTTGGGGAGGTTGCGAATAAGTTGGGGCCCTCATACATTGCTGGTGAGAATGTAAAATGGTGCAGCCACTTGGGAAAACAGGCAGTTAGTCAAAATGTTAAACATGGAATTACCATATGGCCCAGCAGTTCTATTCCAAGGTATATAGCCAAGAGAATGAAAGCATGCATCCATCATATAAACTCATATACAATGATCATAACATTTTTCATAGTAACCAAATAGTGGAAACAACCTAAATGCCTGTCAGCCGAGGAAAGAATAAACGAGCTGTGGTATATCCACATAATGGAATACTATCCAGCAGTAAAAAGGAGTGAACTAGTGCTATGTGCCACAAATACTTGCTATGTGGAAGAGTCCAAAGGAGCACATAGTCTATGATTCCATTTGTACGAGATATCCAGAAAAGTCTAATTATAGAGACAGGAAGGTGAGTGGTTTCCTGGGGCTGGGGGTGGCAACAGAAAAGGATTATAGGTGGGCACAAGGAATCTTAGCATAATTGGATTGATGATTGCACAAGTCTGTAAATTTACTTAAAAAAAAAGTGTGCATCTAATTGAATTTGATGGTATATAAAATATACCTCAGTGAAGCTGCTGACACACACCTCACTAAAGAGAATTTATACCGTGAATCCAAGGATAATTCAAAATGAGGAAATTGATCAATATAACACAGTCAAGTGTGTGAACCGTGTCTGGCCTCTGCACCCCAGCACATTGCCTCCGTGCCTCTGTTAGAGCGCTTGTCACCCTAGGGAGGCCCCACTTTCCAGTTCTACGACTCTGTCTGCAAGACCTGGCACATCCTGGGTGGCTGGTAAACGCTGAATGGATGGTGGAAACTGGTAGTTACATATGAAGCAAAGGTCAATTGCCAAACCTGTGAACAACCTATGTGTCTGAGGGAAATGGATTATAGTATATTCGTGCAGTAGAATCTTACACGGTGGTTAAAGTAAAACAGACCAGGGGCGCCTGGGTGGCTCAGTCGTTGAGCGTCTGCCTTCGGCTCAGGTCATGATCCCAGGGTCCTGGGATCGAGCCCCACATCGGGCTCCCTGCTCGGCCGGGAGCCTGCTTCTCCCTCTCCCACTCCCCCTGCTTGTGTTCCCTCTCTCGCTGTGTCTCTCTCTGTCAAATAAATAAATAAAATCTTCAAAAAAAATAAAGTAAAACAGATCAGGTCACGGATAAATATTGAAAACACCAAGATGAGGAGAAAGAGCTAGTTAGAGAATATGTACAACATGATGTCTTTTAAGTAAATTTTAAAATGATACAAGAGAGTTTATAAACAAGTTTTCTATAAAAAGATATAATTATTGTTCATGGATACATACACATGAAGTGGAAATATAAAGCCATGGACAGGAAGACTTGTCTTCAAAAGACAGGTAACTGCTTCCACAAAGTGGTGACTAATGGAGATGGGGGGAGGGGATGAGGAATGCAAAGGGAGCGTCATCTGTTTCTATGGTGTTCATTTCTTTTTGAAAAGATCTGAAATATAAGAAAATGTAAAGTATTGATGTTTTTTGTTTTGTTTTTTTTTTTAATATTTATTCATGAGAGAGAGGCGGAGGCAGAGGGAGAAGCAGAAGCAGGCTCCCCACTGAGCAGGGAGCCCTATATGGGACTCGATCCCAGGACCCCAGGATCATGACCTGAGCTGAAGGCAGATGCTTAACCATCTGAGCCACCCAGGCGCCCAAGTATTGATGTTTTAAAAATCTAGGTGGCCAGAGTGTTTTAATGGGCACAAATTAACAATATAAAAATCATCTTAATACATGTTCAGAAGGCATTTGATAAGATTCAATACCAGTTTTATTTTATTCATGACACTAATTTCTAATAAGCACTTTAAAAATTAGGAATAGAGAATATTTTATTTAAATCATGGGTTGGCAAACTTTTCTGTAAAGCACCAGTTAGTAAATATTTTAGGCTTTGTGGACCATTCTTTGTCTAAAATAACAATTAACTTTGCTGTTTTAGTGTGAAAGCAGCCAAGAATGATTTGTAAATGGATGAGCATGGTTGTGTTCCAACAAAACTTTATTTATGGATGCTGAAATTTGAATGTCATGATTTTCATGTGTCATGAAATATTATTCTTTTGATGAGATTTTTTCCAAGCATTTAAAAAGGTAGAAATCATTCTTGGGTTCTGGGCCATGAAAACAAGCTACAGAAGGTGGGATTTAGTCTGAGGGTCTATTTTGCGAGCCCTGATCTATAAATGATAAAACTTTCCATTTCTTCCATCTTAACAGCTACATTAAACTTAATGGTGAAACGCAAGAAGCATACTCATTAGCATTATCACAAAACACCAACTTTTACCATCATAATTTTATATAGTTTTTGAAAATCCTATTGTGAGGAAAAAACAAATAGAAGTTATAGTAATATAAAGCCTCAGTAATTAAGAGGGATACAAGAGTAGGTTATTGGCCATTAGTCAGACATTAACTCTTTGGTTTCCTTATCTTTAAATGAGAACCTGTGACTTTTATTTTCAACTTAGATGTGTTCTCCTTTTTCAGTTATGAAATATCTTGCTTTGAACTGTATAATTTCTAAGATCTCTTCTAGCTCCAAAAAACGGTTCTGGATTTTTTTTTTTTTTTTTAAGATTTATTTTTAAGTAGTCTCTATACCCAACGTGAGGCTTGAACCCACAACCCGGAGATCAAGAGTCACACACTCTACCGACTGAGCCAGCCAGGCACCCCTGTGATTCTTATTTCTAATAAATATTTTCTTCTTGGGTCATCAAAGGCTACATAATGCAAGTTAGATTTTTTTTTTTAATTTGAAAACTAAGACATACCTATTTAATTGGATACCACTGTTATAGGCACCACTTTATTAAGAGACCTTTTTTCGGGAGGGGCCTTATAAATGTAATCATTTAGTTGCCCACAGAATAGGATCATTCATTAGTTCTATGTTTGCACGTTACTATTAAGACTTGCCCACCATGGACTTCGCAAGGAAGTACTGAGGTTATTCTTAGTTATTTAACCAAGTATTTATAAAGCCAGTTCAGCATTCAATTTATATTTTGGCACATAGGTAACTATTTAAGATGGTGATCACCTCTTCAGTACATGCTTCTGATTATTACCAGGCTAAGGCAAGTATGTTTTCTTTGCCTACTGAAACTGAGTTAGAAAAAGTCATAATGGAATGAATAATCCTGAATATTTATCACTATCAATGAAAGACAGTTTTTCCCTCTCTGAGTTAGAGTGCACGTTAAAGTGATTTGCTTAATTTCAATAATTTACCAATCGGATTTGTAATTTTTGTGAAGTTATTGATCACTTAATTCTAAATATAAGAGTTAAAGATTTTAATATCATTTGGGGGTAACCCATGGGGCAATAGCAAGAGATCCCTCCTTCACCACAGAAGAACCTGAAAGCTTGGGTCCCCCTCAGAGTTGAGCTCATGGGGTGAGAGCCGAGATGCATAAATCGATCTTGAGGAGTCTGCGTTATCCCTCCCACTCTGGTTGCCCTTGCTCTGAGCCTGTGCCCCACCACTGCCTTGACATGCGCCAGTTCAGTCGCTCTAAAGTTTGCCTCCAGGACGAGAGTGTACTGGTCAAGCCAACTCGAATCTCTTGTCCCTCAAGAGTTATGTCTCTCTGTAGATGTTAGTAGATTAGAATCCTTGTTCATATGCCTCCAGCTCCTTTAAGTTAATGAGAATGAATCCATCTTCCCAAGTCCTGTCAATTCTGGTACCTTGATGTGACAGACTTGAGGCCCAAACCTGGGCAGTGTTGATGTAAATACACTGGTGGTCTGTGGTGTGGAGTCTCTGATGGACTCCAGCCATGCTTTCCCAGGTGACCTCCTTATATCACTTCAAGCCACTTCCTTCATTTTCAAGTTTGACTCTTGAAAGAAAACTGCTTTTGGAAAACATACACATTTTTTAAAAAGATTTTATGTAGTTGAGAGAGAAAGAGCACGGATGCACACACCCGAGCTGGGGGAGGGGCAGAGGGCAAGAAGCCGACTCCCCGCTGAGTGTGGAGCCTGATGAGGGGCTCAATCCCAGGACCCTGAGATTGTGACCTGAGCCCATATCAAGAGTGGGATGGTTAACCGACTGAGCCACCCAGGTGCCCCTGTACATTTTTTAAAAACCATTTTAGGATTTCAGATGCATCACTAGATATAAAAATAAAGTACCTGGTGCAAATAAGAAAGAAGGTGTTTAAGGAGCTGATACCTTTTGCAGTAGGAAATGTTAAAAAGGAAAGTTTAAGACAAGTGCCAATTCTTAGCCAACTTAATCACAATTTCACATTAGACACACAGACACGTATATATATCACACATTCTTCCACACATAGGAATGCCATTGGGTATTCATTATCCTGATGGTTTGTTCTGGTAAGAAAACAAGAAGCAGGGGTTTTTTGTTTCATTTTTTATTGAAGTATAGTTGACACACGTTAAACTAGTTTCAGGTGTAGAGCAGGGATTTGACAAGTCTGTACGTTATGCTGTGCTCACCCCAAGTGTGGCTGCCATCTGTCACCCCACAACACTATGACAATACCGTGAGGCAGCTTCCATTTTGATAGTGATGCTGTATTGCCCAGAAGCTCCACCTTCATGGTTCTTCAGTGTGTTTTCCAGAATTTATGGTCTGCAGGTGCTTTGAAGGTGTGCTCCCTTCATCTCTGTCTTAAACCCCATTCTCTGGGGGTGGTCCCTGTCTCCCTAAGACACAGTAACTTCTGGCATCTTGAGTGGTCTGGCATCCACGTTTCCCTCACTCCCTGTCAGCACATTCTTAGAGAAGCAGTTCTTTTTAAGTTGATGGGTCTTATCCTCAGCCAATTTTCTCGACTATGTATTCTCAAGCACTGATTCTAAGAGTCATTAATTACTGTCCACTTCCCCCAAAAATGACTATTATAGCTACAGAAAAGTACATTTACATCTTATATGTTATCTACATTAAAATAATTTTCAACTGCATTTGATAGTTAAAAAACAATTAGTCTTCATATCGTACAACTTGCTCTGAGGGCAGAAGAAATCTACTGATTCTTTTCAACATACCTAGTTCAGTATCTGAACACTGTCATTTTTCCTTACAGGGCTCGTGCGATTCGCTTCAGACAGGATGGTAATGAAGCAGTGGGAGGATTCTTCTCTCAGATTGGGCAGCTGTATATGGTACATCATCTTTGGGGTATGTATTTTTTCCTTCATTTTTGTGTTACTAGGATTTCAGAGTTCATTACCAAATAAGCTATACTAGGCAATAAAGCACATCTCAAGTCAGTAACTTTAAACACCGTAGCAGGGGGCGCCTGGGTGGCTCAGTCGTTAAGCGTCTGCCTTCGGCTCAGGTCATGGTCCCAGGGTCCTGGGATCGAGCCCCGCATCGGGCTCCCTGCTCCGCGGGAAGCCTGCTTCTCCCTCTCCCACTCGCCCTGCTTGTGTCCCCTCTCTTGCTCTCTCTGTCAAATAAATAAATAAAATACTTTAAAAAAATAAACACTGTAGCAAATCCAAACATCACAGATAGAAAGTAAGTGCTGGGCTATCTAGAAGGAAAGAGTCAACAGTGAAAGGCCCATAGACTCGGGGCACATTAGTAGGCTCATTATGAGAGTGGGGATAATGGTGAAAGGAACAAGAGAAGTGAAGCACGCAGCCATGGGAGAGGGAAGATGATAAAGCTGCTGTCCCTTTCTAGACACTTCCCATGGCTCCTCAGAAATTACCCTGCATTTTATCCAGAGAGGCAGCTCTCCACATGTTCACTCACTGCCTGCCTTGTGTCTGATTCCATCGTTCCGGAGGCCCTTCTGTCACCTTTTCCATCCCCACCCACTTTTGTCTGGCACCGTCTTTGGTATCTCTCAGGGCCTCACTCGGGCGTGCCCCCTTGCCCCCCAGTGAATGTCTCTCCTCCTGAGCCCCCAGAGCCCGGTATCATGTAGGTTGTCACACTGGCTATTTGTGTCTGTCTCCCTGCTAGAACAGGAACTGGGTCTGAGTAATGGCTTGGTACATTTGGGGCACATCTGTATATGTTTATTAAAGTTAAAAAAAAAAAATGGACGAACCATGAGAGACGATGGACTCTGAGAAACAAACTGAGGGTTCTAGAGGGGAGGGGGTTGGGAGGATGGGTTAGCCTGGTGATGGGTATTGAGGAGGGCACGTTCTGCATGGAGCACTGGGTGTTATGCACAAACAATGAATCATGGAACACTACGTCTAAAACTAATGATGTAATGTATGGGGATTAACATAACATAATAAAATTTTTTTAAAAAGTTAAAAAAAATGAAGCTCAGCTGAGACTCTGGATCTCAGCTCAGGTCTTAACCTCAGGGTCATGAGTTCAAGCCCTGCATTGGGTTCCACGTTGGGTGTGGAGCCTACTTTTTAAAAAAATGAAAAGCATAACTCATTCCTAGACCATATTAATCAGCCGAGGTATTGGTTTGGCCTGTCCAGTCGCACCCCGTGCTGCACCGTGCGCCTGCTCTGTGGGCCCGGCAGGCGCCCAGAGGCTGGTGACGGTCTGCGGAGGGGAAAGCCAACGCGGGGGGCCTGCCCCGAGGCCGTGTGTGTGATCAGGAACATAGGGGCACCCCCAGCACTTAAGGGGATATAAACTTACGTGTAACTGGGGGAAATCAGTAAAAGGTGAATAGGGTCTAAATGGGCTGGCAGGTAGAGGCAGGAAGGAAGGGCCAGAACAGTGATGGGAAAACGGGAGATTATAAAAAATGGTCAGAAAATGAACTCGTGCAGACTGGCTAAATGGTAGGAGAGCTGCCGGGGACCTAAGTCTGAATGGGAATCCCTTTCCCCCCCAGATCTTCAGGGTCTGGGGAGGAGACCCCCATCAGTCACTGCTTCGACCAGGTGCTCAGCTCAGATGCACACACAGGGCTTCCCTGGCGTGTGAGCAATTGAAAACCCTGCACCAAGGAGCACCCAGGGGCTCCGTCGGTTAAGCGTCCAACTCTTGGTTTCAGCTCAGATCATGATCTCAGGGTCGTGAGATCGAGCCCCGGGGCCAGCTCCATGCCCAGCAAGGAGTCTGCTTGAGATTCTTTTCCCGTCCCTCTCCCTCCCCCTCTGCTCTTCCCCCTACTTGTGCTCTCTCTCTCTCTCCTTCTCTCTCTCTCTCAAAATAAATAAAATTTTGAAAGGAGGGAGGGAGGGAGGAAGGAAGGAAGGAAGGAAGGAAGGAAAAGTTCTCACATGTAACAGATTTGGAAACACATCTTTAAAATCTGCCTTTAGAGATTATGCTAAACATAATTTAACCTTTTTGGGTTTGAGGTAGGGGTGACATCATTTTTATTATTATTATTTTTAAATAGTATGTGTTCTGTCTGGAGAATATAAACTGAAAAGTCAGGCCTGTCCCCTTTGCTCACTTTCCTCTCAGGCTTGGCGCCTGCACGCCTTCCCAGACGTCCTCTGTACACGAGCGCAGGGACTGCACTCAGGTCAGGGCTTACAGTGTGTCTGGATGGGAACTCCCAGGTGAAGGAGGAGACAGGCAGGCACCAGGGGGTCACAGGCCCTTAACTCTGTCCCGCGGGAAGGACTTGAGGTTTCACACAGCAACAGTAAGACGCGGAGGAGTCCACCAAGATCATCCTCCGTGCACAGACGCAGAAGCTAGGAACAACGTGGTGCTTCGGCTTTGGAAAGTGGCCAGATTGCAGCTCGTGTCTTTTCTGAGGCGGCGCCTTTCTCTGCCTTCCTTTGTTGTCCCCAGTTAGTGTCCCAAATGTCCACTGCCTGCTTCCTCCTTTACAGGAAAAAGTATTGAGATATGCAGAAATGAATTTTCAATTGCCTGCCCCAAAAACTTAGCCTCACTTTCCCATACTTTTTAGAGAACCACACTGATCAGGCACCTCCAGTGTGTGGGTTATTTCAAGCATCATTCTCTTTAACCCCTACAACCACAGACCACAGTGAGGGACCTGTGACTCATGCATGATAAATAAATCACTTAGAAGCCGCAGCTGTCGAGTCACTGAACCAGGCTCAGACTTGGGCATGTCTGGCTTCAGAGCAGGTCTTCCTAGCACGTAGCACCTCTCCTTTTACCCTCGCACTTGATGCCACTCCTTCCCCACCTTCCTCAAGGCCTTGCTCCGTCCATTTGCTCCGGCACCACCTCATCTAGGGGCTCCCTCCCCGGTAATATGTATATGCTCAAGTGCCTCCCACCTTTAAAAGCCTCGCTAACAGAAAACAATAAAATAAAAGCCTCCCCAAATCCAAGTGTCCATTGACGGATGAACAGATCAACAAAATGTGGTACGTACGCACATTCATCCATAAAAAAGAGTGAAATGCCGGTACATACTACGACATAGATAAACCTTGAAAACATCAGATTTCACTTACATGAGGTGCCTAGAATAGGCAAATCCATAGAGACGAGGCCAAGTAGAGGTTACCAGGGGCTGGGGGGGCGGGGAGAATGGGGAGTTAGTGTTCAGTGGATAGAGTTTTACTTTGTTTTTTTTTTTTTAAAGATTTTATTTATTTATTCATTAGAGACAGAGAGAGAGAGGCAGAGGGAGAAGCAGGCTCCCAAGGAGCAGGGAGCCCGATGCGGGACTCGATCCCAGGACCCTGAGATCATGACCTGAGCCGAAGGCAGATGCTTAACCATCTGAGCCACCCAGGCGCCCAGAGTTTTACTTTGTGATGGTAAAAAGTTTTAGAGATGGATAATAATGAAGGGGACAATTGTGAATGTACTTAATGCCACTGAATTGTACATTTTAAAATGGTTAAAAGTTAATTTTGCTGGGGCGCCTGGGTGGCTCAGTCCGTTAAGCGTCTGGCTTCCGCTCAGGTCATGATCTTGGGGTCCTGGGATCGAGTCCCACATTGGGCTCCCTGCTCAGAGGGGAGTCTGCTTCTCCCTCTGCCTGCCTCACTCCCCCTGCTTGTGCTCGCTCTGACAAATAAATAAAATCTTTAAAAAAAAATAAAAAAATTAATTTGGCTGTGCATATTTTACCATAATAATAAATTTTTAATTAAGAAAATTAAAATTTGAAATGAAAAAATAAGAACACGGCCCTCCCCAACCTGTGTTCCCTGCAAGGGGTCAGCACACAGTGCACCGGCCATGCACCTGACCTCAGTTGGAATGCTGCTGCTTGTCACGTTAATGCTAAGTGTTCTGCTCTGGGTGGTGAGAGGTACAAGATTTGTTTTCCTTCTGTTTTTCAGCATCTTCAAAATTGCATGTAATAAATGTATGCTCCTTTACTACTTGAGGGAAACTTTATCTTTAGATGGTTAAACTCCTAGGCCTACAAGGGTAGGTCTTCTCATCAGGAAAAAGGAAAGTCTTGTGGAGAACAGGTGTGTGTCCCAGAATAGAAACTAGAAGCCCTGATTCTTGTCCTTGTCTTGACTGACCCGCTGTCAAGATGCCTAGGAGGTATTTCTCTGGTGAGTACTTGGAAGGAGGTTCCCTAGGCTCGAATCAGAAACCAAGGCACCCAGATGAGGTACCTGAATTGTACCACATGACACCGAACATTCTGATGCCTTTGACCATGTTCTTCGCTCCACCTGGAGCAGCTTTCTCTTCTGTTCCTGTCGACATTCTTTGCAACCTTCGAGACCCACCTGGTCAAATCACACCCTCCAGACAGCTCTCTCGTCTCCTCCGTGCTCTTGTGGGCTTTGTTCTCAAATATACCACAGTGCTCAGCAGGGGCTGACCTTGCCTTCACTTGTCTTTTTGCTCTCACTGCATTGAACACAGCCTGTCACGCACATCATTGTAGTGCTTTGGAAATGCTGAGCAAAATGGAATCGAATATTGCTTATCTGTAGTCTGATGGTTTCTGATTATGAATTTAACGTGTTATTGAAGAAATTCACTTGGTTTGAAAGGCAGGTCTTGGATCCACTAGATTTTCAAATTTAAAGAGTTGTTTATTTTGCTTCTCTCACAAGGCCTAACATAATTTTGCTCAGAGTAACCAGCTCACAGTTATCTCAGCTTATTGTTACATCCCCAGAGTGGTCTCTTTGAGAAAACTAGCTGAGCAGCTGGCTTGATGGACATACTAGTGGAATGCAGGACATTTTGTTTGGTTCTTTTTCAGCTTACAAGGATCTTCAAACCAGGGAAGATATACGGAATGCAGCATGGCATAAACATGGCTGGGAAGAATTGGTATATTATACAGGTAATACTTTCATAAACATAAAACTTGTCATTCTTCTCATCTTACTGTTTTATGTTCTTTCCCCCCAAGGCTAATATGTTTTTTGGGTTTTTTTGTTGTTGTTGTTAAATAGTATGTTGCTCTAGGATGGTGAATCATAAGGTTGGGGGGATGGAGAATAGTCAGATTTTTCCTTAATAGGTACATGCCTTCTTTTCAATAAGGAAATTTCATTCTTTCAAGTATGTGTGGGGGGCGCCTGGTGGGCTTGGTCAGTGGAGTGTGCGACTCTTGATCTCATAAGGTTGTGAGGTCAAGCCCCACGTTGGGTGTAGAGATTATTTAAAAATAAAATCTTAAAAAAAAATAGCAAGTGTGTATATTGTCTGGTACAGTTTTCAGACACTTGTATGTTGGAAATTTTCCATCATTACTTTTTTTTGTACTTTTCTATATTCTCTGAATATTTATTACACAATTTTTTTCTAAGCTTTCCCTTTCTCATCAAAGTTATCTATTCCCCAAAACATTATAATACAGCAATTAAAAAGTAATTTTGAAAATTAATTTGACATTTTGACTTTTTGTGTGTACGTGTGTATGCATGGGCATGGATAGCCATGTACACGTATACTATGAAATCCTGGTGGCTTGATTTTTATAAGAACAATTGGGCTGAATACGACCCAGTAATACTGACACAGGTAATAAATACCAATCATGTGGCATGTCAGGTACATTTAAGCCCGTATACTACTAAGAAAATCAAAGAGTACTTTGTTCCAGAAAATAAGTATTATCTTGTCTTTTAGTTCCAAACATCATATAATTGTATGTGACTGGCTGCTTATTCTTACATGTTCATCAGTTCCCAGAGGCGTATTTGACTCAGCAGTGAGTTTTAGAAGTGCTGGTTATCCAGTCACATGCAGTCTGATTTGATTTTATATAACTTTATTTTAGCTCAGAGTTCTCAACCTTTTGAGAAAGCACCACTTTTGTTACACATGGACTTTCCTAAGTTCCGACAAATGAAACAGATCTCCAGATAGAATCTGTTTTAATTTTAAAAACATCTCCTGGGATGTTAACTGATCTACCATTAGCTTGTATATTTCTGTCGCTGAGATCAGTTCTGTGTTTTCCGGTACTCTGTTCTGATTCCAAGCAGCATGTCTTCTGAACATTCTCAGCAACCTGTTTGTTACTGTACATTTACCATAATCTGTGTAGAAAAGAACAAGCACAATAATCTTGATCCTTGTTTTCAGTCCCACTTATTCAGGAAATGGAATCCAGAATCATGATCCCACTGAAGACCTCACCCCTCCAGTAAACAGATTTTAGATGTGCCTACATAAATTTATGTGACAAGTATTTGTCATAAATTAATTTTAATTATATATCAAGTGAAAAAGAAACACTGAAGTGTAAACTGCTGTATATAGCTTACGAGAGACCTCTTTTCTTTAAAATTTACATAATCACAAGAAAGGAAACTATTAGAGTTGGATTGTAACAGTGCTCTGTAGTCCTCTTTGAAACATCCCTATGTTAGTTGAATACACCTTAAAATACCAGCCACCCTTCTCCACCCTCTGGGAAAAGAGGGCCCAAATTAAAATTTGAATCCTCTCCAAATAGGAACCTAACCATGAAAAAAAAGTTAGCAATTTCTTTATAAAAAGCAAATCTGTTTTATAGTTACAGATTTTTAGACAAATTTCTTGTATCAGGAAGAAATATAAATTTTGTCATTTTACTCTAGCAATTTTTCTGAGCCTCAGACTCGGAACAAATTAAGAGCGTACCCAATACCTGAAAATGTTTTAATTCACTCTCATTTTTAATCAGTTGGCATAGTAAACGACATGTCATTACTAAGCTGGTGGTGGTTGCTAAGGTACACTTAATCAGTAACTCAGTCTTTACATAGTGTATTGTGATAGCTCGATATGAGGGGAAATAATGGCTTGAACCGTGTATCATATGTGATTTTGAAATGAACACCTTGAATAGCACTAATTTTTATTTGTAATATTTTTCTATAATAAAATGAGTAGCATTAGGAAAAGAGGTTTTATTTTGTAAACAATCATTTGTGACCTCAGACGTTCTGTAGTTAATGTTTCAGTAAGCTCATAGCAGGTACTTCCAAGATCATGTATGAGGGGTGGTGCATGTTGAGATTTAAGTTGGAATAAAGTGCATACTTTGTCTAGCTCTGTTTGATTTAGTTTTTTTAACACAGTGTGCCTATTTTGTGACTGTCATCATGTGAAAGTCCCGTTGAAGTGAAAAATTATGTCTGACCCCCAAATTAAAGAATTTGTGTAAAATAAAGTGTGAATAAATCTCATAGCAAATGTCAAACTTTTACATGTGAATGGTTTTCTCCAAGAACCTATAAAAATCAATAAAATCCTCTTGATTTTCACATATTACTTGTTTGCAATCTTTTTTTTTTTACTGAACTTGTGCTGAAAATGACCCTGTCCCTCTTGAAAAACAGCTTGTCCCTGCTGAGTGGGCATATGTGAGTCTACAGAGCAAAATATTAAGAAAGCTCCTCAGCGTCCCCCTAGCCATTTAGCGAAGTGTTTTGAGGACCGGGTGTTTGTAGCAGGGCTTGGGGCCTGGGGGGCTGGGTCAGCTGGTAGAAGAACAGGCGCTTCCAAGTCCAGGCTCTGCTCCTTGACGAGGTACTTCCCGTCTTCGGTGTTCAGTTCCCTGAATCCATAAAATGGGGAGGTGGAATCCGATGGCATTTAACATCCCTTGAGCTCTGATCTTTGTAACTCCTTAGTGCCACGGGAAGCGGGAGGGATGGGGAGCTCCAGCATAGAAGACCTGCATTTTAGCAGTTGTACTGATTGGATGCTCAGAGCATGTTTGTAGGATGTGAATGAATTATTTATATGAAACTGCTTTCTACACTATATAAAGAAAAATGGTAGAATTAGTATTACTGGTGAATTAGCTTTACTGGTGATCTAGCTATTCGGAACTGGGAAAAGATTGCTAGGAACGGAGGGAATTTTCACTTACAAGTTGTGTGGACTTGAACGCTGCAGAAGTCCGGAATTTTCTATCATTCACTGGGGCGTTAAGGTTCTCCAGAGAAACAGAACCAATAGGATATCTAGATAAGATATGCATAAGAAGAGACCAGGGATTGGCTCATGGTTATGGAAGCCAAGAAGTCCCAGAATCTGCCATCTGCCAGCTAGAGAACCAAGAAAACCAATGGTATAATTCTGTCCCAAGTCCAAAGGCCTGAGAATCAGGAGAGCTGATGGTTTAACTCCCAGTCCAAGGTCAGAGGCCCAAGAACCAGGAGCTCCAGTATCTGAGAGCAGAAGATGAACGTCCCATCTCACGCAGACAGCCTACATTTGCCCTTCCTTTGCCTTGTTCCGCTTGGGCCACGAATGGATCACATGCCCACCTACATCGATGAGGAGGATGTGTATACTCATTCTGTTGAATCAAATGCTAATCCTCCAGGAGCACCCCTCACAGGCACACCCAGAGATAATGTTTTAGCAGCTACCTGGACATCCCTTAGGCCATCAAGTTGACCTATAAAATTAACCCTCACAACTGAGCTCACAGTTGGTGGATGAGTTAGATGAGGCTCTCTAAATTGCATCATCCACCCAACTCCCTATCCAGGGGCCATTCGGTTGGTGAGCACCATGATGTCCAGATGCCAAACAGAATATGCAAGAATGAGGTTTTCTTTTAGAAACTTCGCTTTTCTCTTTTTGTGTTGCTTTCTTAAAGGAGCTTTCTGTTCAGAAAAGCACAGAGCAACAAACTGACTGTAAAATGGAGCTCTTTCAGAATATACCCTACTCTAGGAAGAGGAATTTCTGTCCTAATTAAGTCATTGGATTTCACAAAGCAGCCTGCCTCACGCTAGGCTTTAGTCTTCCTTCAAGTAAACAAATACTGAGTTTCTGTTAGTGCCAAGCATCAGACACAGGGAATAACATCATGAACAAAACATGATCCCTGCCTTTGTGAAGCTTACAGTCCAGTTGAGAAGAGACTAGCAATTAAAATATAAAATACCCTTAAGTTACATGATATGGTAGAAGTTGATACGTGTTCTAGTGGGGGAAGGTAGAACAGGGTAATGGAGATCAGGAACCTAAGGGTGGGCTGCGAGAGGCGGTATGCAGTATTGTCAGAGTTGGCCTCGCTGAAAAGCTGACATCTAAGCAAAAACGTGAAGGAGGTGACAAAGTTAGCCAGCGTTTGGAAGGGAATCCCACCATGCTGAGGGAATGGCTACAGCAGGGTCATGCCTGGCATGCACTAGAGCAGTGGAGACCAGTGGCTGAAACAGGAGAGGGAGGACTTGGTGGGGGAAGCCAGAGGTCCTGGGGCTGGATCAGTAGAGTGCTGGGAGCCCCTGGAGGGACCTTGACTTTTACTTTGAGATGGGATCCACTGGAAGGTATTGAGCAGAGGAAGGGCATGATCTGACTTACATTTTAAATGGTGGCTTGGACTAGGCGTAGCAGTGGAAGTAGGGAGAATGGTGAAATTCTGATTTTATCTTGACAGCAGAGCTAAGATGATTTCCTGAACGAATGATTGCGGAGTGTGAATGAAAGAAAAAGAAATCAAGTGACCGAAGTCTTGTCCTCCACAACTGGAAGGATGGAAGGCTGTAGGTGGAGTAGGTGCAACAGATCTGGGGAAGTGAAGATCAGGAACTGTTTTGCTCATACTGAGTTTGAGATGGTCTATGCAGATACCCAGGTGGAGATATCAGGTAGGCACATGTGAATTCTGCAGTTTAGGAGAGCAGTCTCACCTGGAGATAGGCATTTGTGAATTGTCTGCATATAGAATTTAAAGTCTTATGGGGAGTGAGTGTAGACAGAGAAGACGGCCAGGGTAAGGAGGAGCCAGGAAGAGAGTGAAAACCCATCAGGGAAATAGAAAAAACTCAAGGAAGTGGGATGTCATGAAAGCTAAGTGAACAAAGTCCATCAAGGATGAGACCACCCGTGTCAAATGCTGCTGCAAGACTGGGATAGAGGAGGTCTAAAAACTGACCACTAACTGAGTAACAAGGCGGTCACTCGGTGACTTACAAGAACATTCTCTCATTATGCTAATTTATCAAATCATCACTATTTTACCAATTCCTGCCCAATTTGTCAAATCCTTTTATTAAATGCCCATAGAAGAATGAACTGTATTATTTTGTCCTACGAATTTTCATTAGGAATATTCAAAACTTCCAAACTCATTTTCCATTCGTTGGGTGTAAGTCTGATGAATATTACTTGTACAAGCCCACTCATTTTTAATTACCATTTATGTGATATTATCCCTATTTCTTTTTTTTTTGTTTTGTTTTTTTTTAAAGATTTTATTTATTTATTTGAGACAGAGAGAATGAGAGAGAGAGAGAGAGAGCACATGAGAGGGGGGAGGGTCAGAGGGAGAAGCAGGCTCCCTGCCGAGCAGGGAGCCCGATGCGGGACTCGATCCAGGGACTCCAGGATCATGACCTGAGCCGAAGGCAGTCGCTTAACCAACTGAGCCACCCAGGCGCCCCATCCCTATTTCTTTTTAAAAGCCCTCTAGGACCCACACTTTGCTCTCCTAAAACCAACATTTCACGGAACCTATTTCTTTCCCCCTTATTCATACCATGGCTGCCTGTGAAAGAGCCTTTTCTTCAGTTCCACATTGTATTTATCAAATTGATACCTTCAGTTTCTGGCTGGGACACAGATGTTCAATAATGTGCTTGATGAATGGACAGAAAGAAGGGAGGGGGAAAGTAAATGGAGAGAGGGAGAAAGGGAAGATAAGAAAAGAGAAAATATGGAAGGTGCCTGGGTGGCTCAGTTGGTTAAGCGACTGCCTTCGGCTCAGGTCATGATCCTGGAGTCCGGGGATCAAGTCCCACATCCGGCTCCCCGCTCAGCGAGGAGTCTGCTTCTCCCTCTCATGTGCTCTCTCTCTCATTCTCTCTCTCTCAAATAACTAAATAAATAAAATCTTAAAAGAGAAAGTATGGAGACTGTCAGCTCCAACTGGAAAATACATGAGGCTCTCAGAAAGCAGAGCAGTGTCTTTATTCATACTATTTTTGATGCAAGTTCTAGCGATCCTTGGAAATTAAGATACATGCCTAGGTAAACTCAGTAAAAACAATTCAAAAGGAGAATAATAAACATACATCAAAATATGTTCAGAGGTGGAAACTGATCAGCAAAGTACTGAATGGTCCTCTCTTAACTAGTGCTAAAACTAGTACTTTTTGCAGAGTTCAATGACCATTAAAAATGAAACCACTTGAATATTTTGTAAAACAGGTCTTCCAACCTAGGGAATAAAATCTCATCTACTGCATTAATATACATTAACACCTGTGATCAAAGTGTTAAGTGTTAGCTTACGGTAGATTCTCCTGGCCCCAGTAAATTAACTCTCCAGTAACGCACACGATAAAGAATGCTGTGGAAGTCACTGGCCCGAGCTCCAGCTCTGAAAGTCATTAACTTCTGTGAGCTTGCTGCCGCCTGGTAAAAAGAGGACAGTGATATCTATACTGCTGACCTCAGGGTTGTGAGAATCACATGAGGACATGTGAAAACACCTGGGAAATGTGAAAGTAAGCAGTGTGACATGTGGCCAGATCACCGCCCAGGTTTTCTGAACCTGATCGTAACAATCCTGAGGGTCACAGAGGCCAAAGCCATTATGCTGGTGCCAACATTTACTGAGGCCGACCACTTGAATCTCTGGAGTCCTCTAGAATCCTCCAAGGCTCCTGCCCCAGGTCTGGGACGCTCTGCCCAGCTCTTGGGAGTGACAGCCCAGGGGGCCGCCCTAGGAGTCATGGAGAAACACTTGTCTCCAGGAGAAGAGAGAGAAGAATCATAACAGCAAACCAGAGAAGGGGGCTGGCGTAGGAGATAAATGCCATGGGGTTCTCTCTTTTTTTTTTATTTTTTATTTTTAAGATTTTATTTATTCATTTGAGAGAGAATGAGATAGAGAGAGAGCATGAGAGGGGGGAGGGTCAGAGGGAGAAGCTGACTCCCCGCCGAGCAGGGAGCCCGATGCCGGACTCGATTCAGGGACTCCAGGATCATGACCTGAGCCGAAGGCAGTCGCTTAACCAACTGAGCCACCCAGGCGCCCGGGGTTCTCTTTTTTAAGCAGATAAAAGCTTTGAGGGACTTCTACCGTTTCAATTTAATACTACGAAAAACTTCAGTTCTTAACTTTACGACCCCAAGTCTTACCTTTCTCTGTTTACATAAGCAGGGTGCGTCATCAGAATGAAAAATGACGTCACAAGGACAGGAAGCCGCGTCACACTGCCGACACTTTCCGCCTCCTGTCCTACCACCATCTGTGGCTGTTTGCTGGGAGCCGACAATTCGAAAAGCGTGGAAGAGGCTCGCGCAGCGCTGGCGTCCCCCGGACTCACGCCAACACGACAGAGGGGCGGCTGTGCGCGCTGCTCGCCCGGGGCCAAGAGCGCTTGTGTAACCGGCTGCAGAGCTTCCACGTGGGCACACGGTTTCCCGGCCGATCGGACGCCTCCGAGCCAAATCCAGTACGCACCGCCCGTCCAGGCCGCGGAGCTGGGGAAGGCCGGCCTCGGAAGCGTTAGGGGCCAAAGGCTCCTGGGTCCTCCGCCCACCGCCCGCGGCTCCCGCTCCCGCTCCCGCTCCCGCGCTGGGTCCCTGGGGGACGGCAGTGCGCAGCGCTCCGCAGAGCCGGCCCGCGCGGGCCCGCCGGGAACTCCGCTCGGCTCCAAGGGCCCAAGCCCCGGACGGCGTGCGGGCGAGCTGTCGGCAAGCGTCCTCACCGCCTCGTCGGGTGGGGTCTCGTTTAAACGTTGCCACACCTGTCACGGCTCTCCGCCCGCAACTCGGATTTGGAAGGAAATCTGATTCATCTGATTTGGTTATTTGGCTACATAATTACCTGATTATTTGACCAAATTTGATTATTTGGTTAAATTATAAGTTTTTCAAGTAATTTCCTATATTAAACCCTTCCGGCCTTTTCTACTTAATTGTCGACTGCATGCCTCTCCCTAGACCTGTGCTTTATCCTCCCCCATTTTTCTGCCAGGGAGGGTATATAACCGCATACTTTCAAAGCATGTTCTGAAATTTCTCTTGGCACTGCACAAAATAAACACAAACCTGGCTTTCAGGTCTTTCCAAGTCCTCTGTTAAGAAAGAATGGTTCATATAGGCTATTAGGAGGTATTTCTTAATTCATTTAAGGTGAAACTCATTTGGGATGAGTAAAATGTGTTTTTAGTTCTTTTACTTCATGTGATTATCAAATGCCCATTTTTTTTAAAGATTTTATTTGACAGAGAGAGAGACAGCGAGAGAGGGAACACAGCAGGGGGAGTGGGAGAGGGAGAAGCAGGCTTCCTGCAGAGCAGGGAGCCCAATGCGGGGCTGGAGCCCGATGCGGGGCTCGATCCCAGGACCCTGGGACCATGACGCTGAGCCGAAGGCAGACGCCTAACGACTGAGCCACCCAGGCGCCCCTCAAATGCCCATTCTTTAAGGTCACTACTTTTGTTTAAGGCTCCATTTTTTTAAAGCCTTTGTAACAGTCCCAATATGACAAATTCCAAGAGCTAAGAAAGCACCTCCAGCCCTCTGGCCCAGTGTGAGGGTTGGTGGGGGCTGCGCGGTGACCAGCAGGATGCCCTGTGAGCAGGGTGGGGTCTCCAACTCCTTGGTTCCTGGCCTGGAGGTTGTTTCTACTCAAACACTGAAAGTACTTGAAATACTTGATATTGAAATACACGATAGCAGAAAGTGACAATGCCACCAATCTGTACTGATATATGGATAAACTTTTATTTACCTACCAAAGGGAAAACCAACATTCACTTAAAGCTGCCTAACCCATATCTCCAATAGGGAAGGTGTTTCATTTACTATCCACCTTTAAAAGGTTTCAAATAAAATATCGCTAGGAAAATACATAAAGAACTCAGATTATAAAACTCTCCAGGTAATTAATGGCCATATTAATGCTGGGACTGCAGTTAAACAAGAGCAATTTTCCATAGTTCACTTGGAAGCACAGATAATCAGTACCAAATCTATACATTAAGTTGTAATAGGCAATTGTAAGCAAACGGTATCAAACTGTGTAACTTTAAAAAATTAACCTGAAGTTGTTATGAACCGTATAAAAATTGATATTATTCTTCCAGTTCTCCCAAAAGCTCTACAAAATCAGTGATGTACCATTCTGCATTGTCTTTTACTTGTTGTCTGATCACATTTCCTCCAAATCCAATGAAAACATCCTAAGAGGGAAAAAAAAAAAAGGAGTTAAAAAAAAAAAGATACAGCAGCACCTGGGGCAGTAAGTGTCATTTGAAAGAATACACTGTTTGTGCAAAGAGAGGTAAAGCCCAGCCTCGAGGGGGTGCCTCCCCAGCTCCCTGGGAGCCTCCTTGCCTCCCCTGTCCCAAGAATGAATGAGTCAGTGCACCACGCTGCAAATCCATTCAGGCTGGGGACATTGCAGGCTTCCAGGAGAAATCAAGCCCCTTTAAAGCCAATTACAAAGATAAAATCCCATCAGGTGGTAAATGTCTTTAGTTCTCAACTGGATGCAGGCCCAGCCAGGCAATCTCAAAGAGGGAAGATGAAAGAGAAGCCTGGGGTGCAGCTGAAGTCCCACTGCGCCTAGAACCGGGACCAGAGCAGGCATCTCCTGACAGGTGCCCTGTGTGAATCTGACGGACCTCCCTGCCAGGGAGGGTGTTGTTCTGGGCCGAAGGAGATGACAGCCCCGCCATCTGCCGGCAGCACTCCACTTCCCATCATTAAAATTATTTAATGTTACGTCTACATTGTTTCCTGAATTTCTACCAAGTGATACCTTCTTTTAAATGGTATTTTCTCTTTTTTTTTTTTTTTAAAGATTTTATTTATTTATTTGAGAGAGAGAGAATGAGAGAGAGCACATGAGAGGGGGGAGGGTCAGAGGGAGAAGCAGACTCCCTGCCAAGCAGGGAGCCCAATGCGGGACTCGATCCAGGGACTCCAGGATCATGACCTGAGCCGAAGGCAATCGCTCAACCAACTGAGCCACCCAGGCGCCCTGGTATTTTCTCTTTTTGATC
This sequence comes from Phoca vitulina, assembly GCF_004348235.1. Taxonomy (NCBI): domain Eukaryota; kingdom Metazoa; phylum Chordata; class Mammalia; order Carnivora; family Phocidae; genus Phoca; species Phoca vitulina. The sequence goes on along the minus strand of NW_022589748.1, from coordinate 9,001,317 downwards.
TTTTAAATGGTATTCTCTCTTTTTCTGCCAGGATATAGGCACATTATACCTAATATGGACATTCAAAATCCTTTTACTTGCCTTTTCTCTTCATTTTTGTTTTCAGACCACACAAGGGGGCAAAAATAACAAGAGTCTGACCTTCCAGTTAAATTTAGCCTCCTAACTGAGCTTCCTGCCTCTGTGGCAGCCCTTTCTGCGTGCACCACCAACTCAGCTGTCCCAACACACTGATGCACTCCTTCTCTGTCCAGAAGCCTTCCAGGGCTCCCCACGACCTAACGGTAACACCCAAGTGCCAGATACGTAAAGTCTTCAGCAGTTGCTGAAGGGAAAGCCCATTCCTGCCGGGTCTTGCCCCCTGACCGGCGCAGGTCCGTGCCTAGTACATCCCCACTCTGCTCTGCTGCCGCCCTCCCTCGGTCCTGCCAGGCCTTCACGCGGTGGCTGCTGACCTTCCTCCAGACCACTCACTCCTCTGCCCCCTTCTGAGGGCTACACACGTGCATGCACACCCTCGCGCCTGGTTCAGTCAGGCCACGTCACCTTCTGACGACTGCTAGGGTCCTCTGGAATTTATAGTTTTGTCATTTCTTGACATCAGGATGAGCGGCTCCCTGACAGAACTCGGCATCCTTTCCTTCCACACACGCCTCGTTAAACTAGCCCAGCTTTTGTGACTTAGTCAACCCCAGTGTGGGTTGTAAATCATCTAAAGATGTCTTACCTCGAATTGACTCAAGTCAGTTAAAAGGATCCAAAGATTCTGCGTTAATCATTTACAGAGACAACTATTTTTAGATCTCAGGAAACTAATAAAAAGTTCACCACTATATTTTTGGCTCAGTTTTTCTTTAGGATGAGATGATAAGGGCAAAGTCCTACGTGAAAGGGGCACATCTGATATTCAGGACACTTGCCATACAGCCTGTGTTTCCTGCTAGTCTCAGAAAAGAGCATTCACTCAGAAGAACAAAATGCTTTAACACAGGCACATTATCAAACCTCATGAGCCTCAGTTCCCTAATCAGTAACAAGAAGATAATGAAGAAATACTTTATCAAATATAAAAAGGACAGGGGCGCCTGGGTGGCTCAGTGGGTTAAGCGTCTGCCTTCAGCTCAAGTCACGATCCCAGGGTCCTGAGATCGAGTCCCACATCGGGCACCCTGCTCAGCGGGGAGTCTGCTTCTCCCCCCCCCAACCCCCCCCTCCTGCGCGCTCTCTCTCTCTCTCTCTCTCTCACATGCACGTGCATGCTCTCTCTCTCAAATGATAAAATCTTATATATATAAAGACATTAAGATTTGGATTACAGTTGTTTTTTTTTTTTTAAAGATTTTATTTATTTATTTGACAGAGAGAGAGATAGCGAGAGCAGGAACACAAGCAGGGGGAATGGGAAAGGGAGAAGCAGGCTTCTTGCCGAGCAGGGAGCCCGATGTGGGACTCGATCCCAGGACCCTGGGATCATGACCTGAGCCGAAGGCAGACGCTTAACGACTGAGCCACCCAGGCGCCCGAGATTTGGATTACAGTTGTAAGAGCTGTCTTATTATTTGTGGTATTGTTTGGGGAAGTAAAGCCGAACCTGGAGCTCACACCTGGGCTGAGAGGTGGCAGGAACGGGGTCATAAAGTTCTAAGTGGTTTTCTTCCTTAGGTTTGCCAAAAGTCGGCTGACATGCTGAGATTGAAGTTGTTTTATTTGTTTTGGTTTTTTACAATGATACCTAGATGTTCTCGTTTAACGGTCACCAATCTTACGGAGTTCTAAATCAGCCGTCTAAAACAAAAACACAACCAGAAAAACCAGCACACTCGATACATACAGCGGGAGGGCAGGCTTCCATGTCTGTGGCTCCATCTCCAATCATGACTATTTTCTTAAATTGAAATTTTTCCTTTAAAAGTTTAATAACTTTTCCTTTCCCACCAGATTCGGCTGTTGGCTGCATCTCATCAAAACCTGCATATTCACCTTAAAAGAGCAGTTAAAACAGTGTCAGTGATCCACAGAATTCTACCAGTAGGGCCAGCTTTGTGCATAGATGATACCCTCACTTAAATGTCACCGAGAAAGCTAAAAATGGCCCTCAGTAAAGTAACACAGCCTGGATTTCCACACCTACTTCCCCGCATAAACAACCTCTGCCTTTAAATTGCAGATCCCTCTTGTTGAGGTTACTCCTTTAGGTCATAAACGCCTTGGGGTCGATCGGTTTTATCCTCTAAGCTGTCAGAGTTGTAATTCCCAAACCTCGCTGAGGTGGCAGAACACCATGAAACAATAATATATTGACGTTTTTTAAAAAGTTAATATATAATTTCATCAAAGAGGAGATTCCAACTTATATTTGATGGATTTTCTTTCTTACAGTAATTACCACACTCCCTGTCTACATTTTTTTAATGGTCTCTGCCTGTAGACCCTTCAAAAATGTTCCACCAACACATTTAACATTTTAAAATTAACATTATTTGGTTTTGGGGCACCTGGGTGGCTCAGTCAGTTGGGCATCTGCCTTCGGCTCGGGTCATGATCCCAGGGTCTGGGGATCGAGTCCCACATCAGGCCCCCTGCTCGGTGGGGAGCCTGCTTCTCCCTCTCCCTCTGCAGCTCCCCCTGCTTGTGCTCTCTCTCTCACTCTTTCTCTATGTCAAATAAATAAATAAAATCTTAAAAAAAAATTTTTTTTAAAACCATTATTTGGTTTTAAGGATGTCAGCCCCCCATTGCCTTAACCAGAGACCCCCTGAGATGGTAGTAAACACAGCTGCAGCTCTGCAATCGTCCAGAGAAGGGCCAGGAGGCACTTCACACCCAGTGACGGAGCAGTGACTCGCTGCTAACAAACTCTCCTTCCTGGGCCTAAACTGGTTCAAATACATAAGAGCTCTCAAAAAACTGAAATATAACACATAACAAAATGAGTCACGTGGGTACCCAGGAATCAAGTGCAGACATTTATATACTGAGAGAGATTAGATGGACACACTAAAGCCAGGAGAGGTGATGGCCTAAGTCTATTTCACAGAACAAAGGATACCAAGGAGCAAAAGATACCAGTTGAGAGAATCCTCCATCTCAAAAAAAAAAAAAAAAAAAAAAAAGAGGGTATTATGCTAAGTGAGATAACTCAATCAGAGAAAGACAATTATCATAGGATTTCACTCATATGTAGAATTAAAGAAACATAACAGAGGATCATAGGGGAAGGGAGGAAAAAATAAAATAAGACAAAATCAGAGAGGGAGACAAACCATGAGACTCTTAACTCTAGGAAACAAACTGAGGGTTGCTGGAGGGGCGAGGGGTGAGGGGATGGGGTAACTGGAGGACGGGCATTAAGGAGGGCACGTGATGTAATGAACACTGGGTGTTGATGAATCACTGAACTCTACCTCTGAAACTAATAATACACTATATTTTAATTAATTAAAATAAATAAAATAAAATTTAAAAAAAGAGAATCCTTCATCTCAATATTTAACTCTGAGGCTGTCTTGCTTAAGCTGCATTCCAACAGACATTACATAAGATATTGAACAATAAAACTGACAAGAAAGGGAAAATGGTAACATTAAAGTCTTACCATTAAAGTAGAATTTCAGCCTATTGGCAAAAACATTGGTTGACGGGATATTGAGCTTTGAAGCAACGTGCTCTACAATGCTCCTAAAGCCACCAGATATTAGGAAAACCTGAACATTTCGCTCTTGGAGGCGACTTACTAGCTCCCTGAAAAAAAGAAATATAAAACACCAAAATGATTAATATAAAAGAGAAAACATGAAACATGAAAAGGAAACTAAAATACATTTTTTTCTTCTCAAAGCATTTGCCCAAATATATTGGATAAGGTATATTGCCTGGTTAATTATAATGTTTTATGTATTTTTTAAAAGATTTTTTTTTATTTATTTAAGAGAGAGAGCTACAGAGAGCGAGAGAGGGAGAGAGAGCACACAGAGAGGGAGAGGGATAGAAGCAGACTCCCCACTGAGCAGGGAGCCCGACACAGGGCTTGATCCCATCCCAGGACCCTGGGATCATGACCTGAGCCGAAGGCAGACACTTAATCACTGAACCACCCAGGTGCCCCATGTATGTTTTTCTAAATGGCACTTAGAAATTAATAGGTGGGGCTGGACTGCTTAGGAAACCATCCCACAACTCTGTTCTGCCCATGAACCTAGAAACACAAAATGAAGAGGAAGCTTAGGCTCTCCCTCGGGAGAGATGACTTGGGCAGGGCCAACCACTCAGACAGGACCACACGTAAGAGCTGAAAGAAGCAGGCAGAAGGGAGGACTAGAGCGATGATGAGATACTCTCAAGAGGACATGCCCCAAAATGCAGGTGCTGACAGAGACAGGACCCAGACCGGGGCTCCTCTTACCTTATGCCCGGGGTCAGGTGTGGGGGGTGCTCTGCTATGAGCCTTTGCACCTGTTCCCTGGAGGGCTGGATCAGAGCTAAGCGCTCTGTGAGGGCAGCCTTGAAAGGCACCGCCCCGCCCATGGCTCGCCGTGTCCTAGGAGGAAGACCCAACAATCAGGCTAGCCGTGTCAGATGTCCCTGAAGTCTACACCTTACCTCCCTAGCTTGTCCAACGTCCACCATGAGGAAGGTGCTGCCTAGAGCCCCACCATACAACAGACATGCTACAACGCCATGGGAGCAAGGCCTGGTAATACACTTACTGAAAGTTTGCTTGAGAATCATATTAGTATTTTGTGGCCACGTCTTGCAGCAAAGGCAGCCGGACATGAAATGGTCCGTGACCTGGTGACTGCAGGCAGCAGTGCGGAGGGCAGGAAGGAGGGAAGAGTCTCACCCAGGCAGAAGCTGAGAGACTCTGAACCAGAACTAGCTTTCTAGCAAACTACTAAGGCTACACATTCAACCACGACACAAAGCACTGGACGCTTGGTGATCCCCCACCTCGTCATCTTCTCTGGTTCGTTACGGCCATCGTTTCCCTGACTGAGCTAAAAGCATGTCATCCACATTTATTTGTAAGAGGCAACAATTTTTTTTTTGTCATAAGAATTTGTATAAATGGATGACTGGATGACATACACTAGCTAATTCAGCTCTGAGTGATGGAAGAAGCTTACTGTCCATGATTTGCAGTCAGGGACTAAAAATCGGGGAATTGTGGCCCTGGTCCCGCATGTCATCCGAAAGTCACTCTCTTTCGCAATTCTTTATCATTTCATAAAGTGAATAAATACTGTTCCTACATTTCTGACACAGCATCCTCAACTCCACAGAATTTGGCTAGCTCATCAATTCCTTCTTCTCTGATGACTGTGCTATCAACATCAAAGCATACTGCGTCAGCTGAACAGAAGAGTTTCCTCAGCTCTGAGTGGGAGACCATCCTTGGAAGAATCTTCCTCCTGCAACAGAAAAAGATAAATATATTTGAAGACCCATCATCATAAAAAGATCCAGTTTTGCCTACTAATGCCAATCTACTTTGATCCGTATCAAAGTCAGCACATCCCACATAAACATGGACTCATGGGCTCATTGGTTTTTTAACACAAAGTAAGCACCTTCTAAATGTCAGGCTCTGGGGATACACAGATGAACAGGACCAAACTCTTCTCTACTGAAGGTACCAACTTATATTGGTATATATATTTGATGTTCAACCAATATTCGGCTATTTTTGACCTGACAATTATTGCAATAAGGCAAGTTCTGAAGTGAAAATATGCATAAGATACTAAAGATATTATGGGTACACAGAGAAAAATGCTTAACCTTGCCTATGAGACAGGGCTTCCAGGGGCATAGAAATTCAAATCGAATCTTGAAGGGTAAGTGGCCTGAGTGGGTTGTTAAAGGGCAGGGTATCAGTTTGGTGGGTGCTGGGAGTAGGGGGCAGGGAGATGGAGGAAAGAAGAGAGGGTAATGATGGCAGAGAGAAGAGCAGGGGCAAAGGCAAGGAGCAAGCATGATGGACGACATGCTGGAAGCTGCCCAGTGGAGTCCGACTGCCAGGCGGTGCAGCAGCGGGGCCCTGGGCCAGGCTGATGAGTTTGGATTTTAACATCTAGGTGATGGAAAACCTTGAAAGGCTTTTTGCCACAGAAGAGAGGGGAGAGCTGAACTGCACATCTGTTAGTGACCAGTACAGAGGCGGTAAGTGAGGGCATGGCCTAATGAAAGTCACCAGAGAGTGGAGAGAGAGGGGAAAGAAGAGGGCTGAGAACAGAGCCCGCAGGAACAGAAAGGATCAGATCAGGAGCCTGGGAAGAAAAGGAAAAGGAGGTCAAGATGCACAGGAAGAGACTGAGAGACCACAGTGCTGCAGAAACTATGGAGGACGGAGTTTCAAAAGGAATCCTGTGGGGTTTTTTATTTTTTAAGAAAATCGCTGGACTAGAATCTTAGGGGTAAATGGGATCCTAGAAGTTGCCTAGACCCATCTCTCATCAAATATGTCATGTACGAGGCCACACAGATGATGCAAATAACCTATATTTAGAATAGACACTGGCTAAAAACAGACTCAAAGGGGCTGGCCAACACACTTCATAACTGATTTCTAAGCAGACATTTTACGCCAGGGGCTGGCAAACTATAGCCAGTAGGCCAAATCAGCCTGTTTTTGTAGAGCCTGTGAAGTAAGACTAATTTTTACATTTTTTAAACATTTTTTTCAAATAGGATCCACCCAGCATGGAGCCCAAACCAGGGTTTGAACTCACAACCCTGAGATCAAGACCTGAGCTGAGATTAAGAGTTGGACACTTAATCAACTGAGCCACCCAGGCACCTCTGTATTTTAAATAATTGAAAAAAAAATCAATAGAATAAAACTTTGTGACACACGGAAACCGCATGAACTTCAAAATTCAGTGTCCATAACTAAAGTTTCAGTAGAATACAGCCACGTTCACTTGCTTATGTGTCCACGGCTGCTTTCGTACAACAGAGGAGGATCAGTAGCTGCAAGAGGTTGAAAGGCCTGCAAAGCCTAAAATATTTACTACCTGGCCTTTGACAGAAAAATTGCTGACCCCTGTGTGGAACCCTTACAAAAGAGTGCTCTTCATGGGAAACAGGAGTTTCACAGGAGACCCACTAAAAAGGGGGAAAGAGGAGGCAATTCATGAATCCAATGATAATAGAATATTAAACTCTAAACTAATATCAGCCTCAATGTAAATGAAGTTTCCATTAAACAGAGACTCAGCTCCTTTGCTCGTTGCTCCTCTTGCAGTCTCTTAATGTTGCAATGACCACGGCCCACCTCTGATCTTCTCTAACCATACTCACTCCCTCGATGAATTCATCTGGGCCCGTGGCTTGAAATGTCATCTCTAGGAAAGGAACTCCCAAATCTGTACCTGGAGCCCAGTCCTCTCTCCCAAACTCTCAACTCAAACCACCTACCTGACCTCCACTCAGGTGCTGGGAAACACCCCAAACTTCGCATGCCTAAAACTGAACTCCTGATCTTCTTGTCCCACCAAAACTGCCATTCTTGCACCTTCCTTCTCTCTCTTGATGGCCCATATCCAATCATTCAGGAAACTATGTTGGTTCTACCAACCAAAATCTGACCACTTCTTACCCTATCCACTGCTATCGCTCTAGCCTGAGTTACCAATGTTTCTTGCCAAGACTGTACCAAGAGCCTCCTAAAAGGTCTCCCACCCATTTTTGTTCTCAACATAACAGCCAAAGTAATCACTGTAAGCTAAAGCCAAATCATGTCACACTTCTAGCTCAAAATCCTTCAATGGCTTCTCATTTTATTAAGAGTAAAAGCCAAAGTTCTTACAATTACCTATAAGGTCTGCCCCCTACCCTCATACCACTACCACCACCACCACACCCTCCCCATTACACCTCTGACCTCATTTCCTACTCATCTCCCCCTTGCTACTCTGCTCCAACCACACTGGTCCTCCTGCTGTCCTGGAAATGCACGGACCAGGCTTCCCACTCAGGGCCTTTGGTCCAGCTGTGCCCCTGGTGGGAATGCTCTTCACTTGGATACCCAGTTGGCCAATCCCTTATCAAGAGTTTGCCCAAACAACATTGTGTGTCAACTATACTTCAATTAAAAAAAAAAAAATGAAATTTTAAAAGATGAGTTTGCCCAAGTATCACCTTTTTCCATGAGCCAACCCTAACCACCCTATTTATGACTGCAACCTCTCCCTCCTTATCCTTAACCCAACTTTACTAATATCCCTCACTATGCCTTACTTTTTCTTTTTTCCATAACATCTATCTTCTTCTAACATATGATAAGATATACTTATTATGTTTATTATGTACTATCTATCTGTCCTAATTAGGATGTAAATTTCACAAGCGTAGGAGCTTTATCACCTTTGTTCACAGCTGGATCCTTAGGACTGAGAACAGTACCTAGCATACAGTAGGGCTTAATAATATTTGTTGACTTAAGTGAATGAATAAAGCTCACATGCCGTCTTCACTATAAAGTCTCCCCTGATTCCCTGGGGCTGGAAAAAATTTCTCCCCAGAACTTCCACAGTACTTTATGTAGACCTGTTTTCAATATATGAAATCCATAATATTCCTACTTATCTTAAACTTATTTATGTGCATGTCACCTCCACTCCTGGATCTCAAGCTCTTTATACTAAGATCCAAAATTTTCCAAAATACTTATTCTGAGCCTCTTTTGAGTAGATGATCAATTAATTTCTGGAGGTTGAATGAATAAATGAAATGATATAACCATGAATTACATACCCACAACTGTTTTTTTAACTTTTTACTGTAGAGAATTTCAAATACATACAAAAACAGAAATAATGAATACATGAATTCCATATATACGTCATCCTCCTTCAACAATCATAGCAAATCATGCTTCATCAACAACCCCACTAAAAAGGGTTCTGTACCCCGATTCCAACATGGAGGGATTCCTATATATCTGAGCAATTCTTAGACACCAGCGTAGTGTCCCCTATAAGTCAATTCAATTCTGACACGATCTACCCTGATAGCACCAGATTCCACAGGTTAAGGGTTCAGTTCCACAAGACTGGACCCCCCCACCACACACACACACACACACACACACACACACACACACAGACACACACAACTTATGCTCAAGGCATACAGAGGATATCTTGTTCCTTAAATATGTCATGGTTTTTGAAACCTCTACGCCTTTGCAAATGCTGTTCCCTCTGCCTGAAATCACCTAATCCCTCATACCCAGTGGGCAAATTCCTATTTATTCCTCAAGATGAAGATTAAATAACCTTCCCTATACTACATTATCTCCTTCCTACTCCTTCAGAGATTTAATTAATCACTCCCATTCCTCTCCTTGATTGAAATATCTTTCATCTCTGTTTCCAGGACCCAGCAGGTGTAAAGTAAATGTTTCATAAATTAAATAGAGTTGAATCTAAGAAGTTATTGAGAACTCAGCAAGAATTGAGATTATTGTTCTCAATAAAACTATTCCATCTTAGAGTGCTATTAGCCTAAAATTAAAATCCTTAACCACAATGACAACTATCACCAATGAAACAGAACTGACATCATAAATTCTGAAGTTGGAAGAAACCTCAAAGCCATCATCTGGGTCTGGCCCCATGCCCTTCTGCAGGAATGATATTAATGTGTCCATTTCACAGATTAACGACTAGAGGTATAAGGAAGTTAAATGATCCAAGGTCACACAGCTCCTAAGCACTGGCTAAAGAACTAAAACTTGGATCTCAAATACACAGACACAACATAAAAGGTGGTGGATAAATTAAGAGGTGGATAAATTGAGAGGTAGATAAATTAAGCAGAACTAAATAAGGTTAAACATTTGATAATAAGCTATGTGGACTCAGGAAATGTCAAAGATTTTCATGAAGAATTCAGACCAGGGCACCTAGGTGGCTCAGTCAGTTAAGCATCTGCCTTTGGCTCAGGTCATGATCCCAGGGTCCTGGGACTGAGCAGGGAGCCTGCTCTCCCTCTCTCTCTGTGCCTCTCTCTGCTCATTCTCTCTCTCTCTCATAAATAAAATCTTAAAGAAAAAAAAAAAAAGAATTCAGACCAAAGTTCTGCTAGCTGGGCAACACAATGGGTGATGATTCATTAACAGTGAAAGAAGAAAGTCTGCACATTCTTTGGGAGACCAGCAGATAGAAACAGGTTTCATAAATCGTCAAATTTCCACCAAGCCGGGGAACACCAAGGAGCTTCATATCCCACTCTCTCTGTGGCTCAGTAACCACCCATATGGCTCTGGTCCAGAGGGAATCAACACAATTCATACCACACGGCTAGGCAGGCTCGCTAACCCAGCCTAGAAGACAGCAGTCTGTCCGCGGAAAAGCAGTGCTTAGTGCAATGCAACCCCACTGAGCATAGAGAACGAGTCACATGTAGTGGAGGGAAAGCCAGGAACAGACAAATAACATAAGAAGAGCTCAAATGAGGTCAATGGGACAGGCTAAAGACTGTGCATGAGGCAATACAATGTACCTAAGAATGGGCAATACTCCTGAGAAGGACTGACAGGCTTCTGAAGCCTTAAAATTCCTAACAGCAAAGCCAGTCCACACTGGCCCCTGTGCGTCGCCGAAGACCTGGGAAGTACAGAACGGGCACCATCTCCAAGAGGCCACCAGGCTCCCTGAGATGACCAGACAAATCATTACTGTTCATGTCTGAAAAGCCAGTGGCTTAAGCCTCTCCCCAACCACTGACAATAGAAATAGCTTCAACCAGACCATCAGCCTCAAATATGAAAGGAAAGACACACCTCCTCAAATAAAGTGAGGACTGATTTCCAGATCCCCAGATGAACACGAGTCCTGACTTAGGACTCCAAAATGCTGATCCCTGCCTCCTGGGGTGCATGGTGGCACCAAAGGCAAGAAAAGAGGATGTTTGAGACAAAAGTTGCACTGAATTTACTTGGAAGGCTGATTCTGTCTCCACGCCCTCCCTAGGAGACAGAGCTGGATTATATAACCTTAACTTTGCCCACAAAATGCTCACGGCAGGGGATATGGCCTCCACCACTGGGTTTACACAGGTTTCAGCTCCCTGCTCAGACTTTAGACGGCCTCAGCCTCCTTCAGCCTTTCCCAGCCCGCACTGTAAAATGCCCTGCCTCCTGGTTCACTTCGGTTGCCTCTTTTTTCAGGTCTCAACTGGGAGCCACTCATAATTCATAGTCAAAATTCTCACGGCTACCGGGGGGGGGCGGAAATCTGCTAAGTTCAGGTGCTTCAAAGTAAATTGTGTACATTAGAATTTCACACACACAAAAATCATTGCCAGAGAATGGACTCTGGATCCCTTACATGTGGCCCTGGGAGGGGGACAGGACTGGGGGTGGAAAAAGTTCTGGTGGAAGGGTATGTGCTTTGACATGGCAGCTCCCAGGCCCAGTCCTGACCGCTGAGCCACTGCCCTTCTGTGGGTCAGAACAGGTCTCCCACCCGCCCGGCACCCAGCTGGTCCATCTGGGGGAAAGAGAGCCTCTTCTAAATGTTAAAGAAGCCTCTGCTGACGACTCCTTCTCACCCCCAGCTCCAAAAGTACAAAAGCAAGTGTTCCTTCAGAGCCAGCCTTAGGAGGTCCGATTTTAGATAAGAAAAACCTCTTCACCCAAACTCTCTTTGAACTTCTTCATCTATGTATTTCACGAAAGACATCCAGAATTGCCTTCACCAACTTACTCTTTTATTAGGACTGACCTCTTACCTTCACTTGTGTAAGAACAAATACAAGCTGGTACAGAGGTTGTGGAGATTGTGGAGATCAAGCACACCCAAGAGAACAAAACTTCCTAGGCTTAGATGGATGTCACCTTGGGTAGGAGGGCTGAGTCTGTTTCAGGTCCTCTGGGCACTGCAACAATGCACAAACGCAGCCTGAGAAGCTTCTGGATCAAAGGAGAGTCAAAGAGCCTCTGGTAACTAGGCCTAGGGTTCCTGGTCAATGCATTTATAGTACATTTTATGATTTAAAAAAAGAACAGCTGTTCTGGGGAACCTGAGATTTTATGGATCCCACATACATTATAGCAGACAATTTTATTCAGGTGAAGAGGATACTGGTAACTGATAAATAACAACAAAAGACAAATCGGACTCACGTTTCTCCAGTGCTGGATTCCTAGGAAATGACACTCTTCTCTTCCTGCTTCTTTCCTGAATAAAAACGCAGCATAAAGTTCTGACTACAAATTTCTTTACAAGAGACCTTGTGAGTTCTGCAAGAGGAAGAGCCTAGAAGGAGAGGAGGAAATGAACATCAAGGTCCAGACACAAGAGAAGAAAGAGAAACGGTCGAGCTTCCCTCTCCCCCTGCTAGACTGGTACGAAGAAGGGTCAGATGCCAAGTGCCCTAAGACTGCTTCCCTTGCGAAATGCTTGACTTCTGCCTCCTTTCAGCACTGCAGAGGGGTAAACACATTATGTTCTGTGGCTTCGATTCTGTAAAAGCGTCAGGTCTGACAGGAAATCACCCACACCTGATTAGCAGAACGCCAAGGAGAGGGAAGGGAGAGGACCTACTGAGAGAACAACATGCAGACACAGAGGAGCTGACTCAGGTGTATCACAGACTCTGCAAAACAGATCCTGCCATCTTCAAAATGAGTACACAAAGTCGCCAACATGCCAAGAACAGTCACAGAAGAGTCCCGTTGCCCAATATCAAGGGAACACAGCCAACAATTTTGAATTAATATCCTTATAATTAAAACTGTAAATAGTAGGTAAAAGTGCCAAAACTCAGAAGAAAAAAAGATAAAAGAAATAATTAAGAAGATGAGGCAAGAAAAAGCAAAGAGATTGGAAAGGAGGGGAACCGTAATGGGAATAAATAATTCAGAGGGTTCAAAATCCAGTCTTTGCATAACCTTTCTCTCATCCGATTTCTGAGTTAATCTCAAAAGCAAAAAAAGGAATGTGGCTTCCATCTTGGCCCAGCTTCCCTCCCTGCTCTAAGGAAAGGCAGTTGTCATGTTGGTAGCTGCCCGATGGTGAGGCCCATGTGGCAGAACTGGAAGAGGCCCCCAGAAACAGCCAGAAAGGAAATGAGGCCCTCGGTCCAACAACCCTCAAGGAACTGAATCCTACCAAGGAGCTAGGCAACAGATCTTCTCCAATAAAGCATTCAGGTAAGTTGACCTTGGCCAACGACCTCTTAAAAGACCCTTAACCAAAACCACCCAACTAAGCTGCTCCCAGATTTTTAACTCAAAGAAACTGTGAAAAAAATAAATGTTTGTTGTTTTAAGCTGCTAAGTTTGGGGGTAATTTGTCATACAGCAATAGACAGCTAGAATAACAGCTTTGGGGTAGGCAACACTTTCTTAAATAAAACCCCAAAAGCATGAACAATAAAAGGAAAACATGATAGAATGGACTTCATCAAGAGTAAAAACTTCTGTTCTTCAAAAGATACCATGATGGGGCACATGGGAGGCGCAGTGAGTTAAGCATCTGACTCTTGATCTCAGCTCAGAATCACGACTCAGGGTGGTGTGATGGCCACCCACATTGGGCATACTGCCTACTTAAGATTCTCTCTCTCCCTCTGCCTCTGTCCCTCCCCACCTCTCTAAAAAACAAACAGAAACAAAACAACAAAAGATACCATTATGGAAAAAACAAAAAAAAAGAAAGAAAAAGACAAGCCATAGAACAGGAGAAGATATTTACAATACACATATTTGACAAAGAACTTGTATCCAGAATAAAGAACTCTTACAACTCAGTAATAACACAAACAACTTATTAAAATATGAGCAAAATATTGGGATAGACATTCCAAAAAAGAAGATATGAAAATAAACTGAAAAAAAAAATGACTACAATAAAAAAGAGTATTGAACTCTTTGAACCCTCTTAATTATTTATTCCCATTACAAGTATTGGTGAGGACATGGAACAGCTGGAGCTGCCGGGATAGAAAATGGTAAGACCATTTTGGAAAACATTTTAGCAGTTTCTTATAAACATATATGGTAGGGTAGCAATCTCACCCTGGAGGTTTATCCAAGAGAAATCCAAGAGCGCTTTATTTGTGACAGCCCCAAACTAGAATGTCCATCAACAGATAAATGGATGAACAAATGGCGGTATATCCCTACAATGGAATACTACTCAGCAATAAAAAGGAAGGAATTAGTACTACATGCCAAAACAGGGATAAATACAAAAAACGTTATACTGAAAGAAGCCAGACACAAAAGAGTACATACAACATGCTTCCATTTATATGAAACATTAGAAAACACAAACAAATGCTATAATGACAAAAATCAGGTCATTAGGGCTAGGCGTGGGGCGACCTGGCTGCAACAAGACGTTAGGAAATTTTCAGGGGTGATGGAAGTGTTATATTGTGCTGGTGATTGTAAGTGTGTATGCAATTGTCAAAATTCATCCAAATGTACACTTAAAATGGGTGCATATTATTGCATTAAATTATACATCAAGAAAACATCAGCTTTGGGGCGCCCGGGTGGCTCAGTCGTTAGGCATCCGCCTTCGGCTCGGGTCCCAGGGTCCTGGGATCGAGCCCCACATCAGGCTCCCTGCTCAGCGGGAAGCCTGCTTCTCCCTCTCCCACTCCCCCTGCTTGTGTTCCCTCTCTCGCTGTGTCTCTCTGTCAAATAAATAAATAAAATCTTTAAAAAAAAAAAAAAAGAAAGAAAAAATCAGCCTTAAAAAAGTTATTAGGCATGTATGAAATTATCTGAAAACTTAAAACGTCCTGGGCGCCTGGGTGGCTCAGTCGTTAAGCGTCTGCCTTCGGCTCAGGTCATGATCCCAGGGTCCTGGGATCGAGTCCCATATCGGGCTCCCTGCTACGCGGGAAGCCTGCTTCTCCCTCTCCTACTCCGCCTGCTTGTGTTCCTGCTCTCACTATGTCTCTCTCTGTCAAATAAATAAATAAAATTAAAAAAAAAAACAAAAAAACTTAAAACGTCCTGACTACTTTATTTCACCAACATATAAGTGACAGCACTATTTTTTTTTAATTTTATTTTTTTTTTTTTTTTAAAGATTTTATTTATTTATTTGAGAGAGAGAGAGAGAACGAGAGAGAGGGGGGAGGGTCAGAGGGAGAAACAGACTCCCCGCCGAGCAGGGAGCCCGATGCGGGACTCGATCCAGGGACTCCAGGATCATGACCTGAGCCGAAGGCAGTCGCTTAACCAACTGAGCCACCCAGGCGCCCGACAGCACTATTATTATACTGAAAACCTACCAGGTAGTTGTAATAAAATTTAGAAATCCTGGATTTTATCATTTTCTTCCCTGATCCTCATTCCAATACCAGCCATTCAAATATTTAAAGAGTAACTACAATGTGCAAGTTGCTTAAAAAATATATATAGTAAATAACTTTTATGAATGAAAGAATATTTAATTCCCACCTTGAAGTTGTCGCTTTACAACAATATATCTGGTAAGTGCTTATTTAAAATTCTAATTCAGATGGGAAAGAAGATGACAAAGTCAGACAGACACAGCCACTCTAAATTCCCGAGATTTTCCCAATCTGTACCGATGACTCCCCTATGCAGGATTGCATCATTCATTCATGCTGTTTGGTAACAGGCACCAGTGGGATAAAACAAGGGAAAACTACTCAAAAGTAAATTGATGAAAAGAAAGCCTTGAAATCCCATGAAATTTTTTTACCTATCCCGATTAAGAAAAATGCACGTAGGTTCAGAGCCCTGGATGCGGAAAAGGCAGACTGGTAAATCAGAAAGCTGGGCACCCGGAGAGATAAACACATGCCCAGACTCACCCGGGTGCTGCTGTTCCTTCCCGGGCCGCCGCCACCGCCTCCCGGGCTCCCGCGGCTCTAACCTTGCGACTGCGGGGGCCGAGGGCTGGCTCCGACCTTCAGTCGCGGAGATCCGAGGAGGTGACCTGTGCAGAGCCGCAGAGCGTTTACCAAGCAGTCATATGAGATCTGCCGATGGTGCGGTGGATTCTGGTCGGTTTCGCATGTGCTTTTCTAAACTGCGGACTGCACATTCACACTCCACAGAGCCGAGCTGGGCACAGGCGCCGGGCCCCGCCCCTGGGTGGGGCTCCCTGAGCCCGCCCCTCCGCCCCTCCGCCCCGCGGGGCTCCGGGCGGCCGCCCGAGACTAGCGCTCGGCGGTGGAGCCCGGAGCCTCACCGCCTCCACTTTGCGGAGGAGGGGCCGAAGCGCTCCCCGCCCGCACCACTAGGGATGAGGGTGAGAGAGAGAAGCCAGGGACCTCTGTGCTGATTTTGCAATTAACGAAGGCTCCTTGGGGACCTTTTCTGAATCCGCGTTTGCCCTGTTCTTCTAGGAATGTAGGTCTCCAAGAGAATTTCAGTAACTACTTATATTCATATTATATGCCGACTATACTTCAGTTTAAAAATATATATTATCAAAAGCAAAACTACTTATATTCGCAACTAAAATGCAGAAAGCCATGAGTGACAAAATGAGTCTGCAGCCTTTTTCTTTTCTTTTTTCTTGTCATCTTATTTTCTTCTAGGTGTCATTTGCCTAGCTACTTTTAAGTTGACTATAATAAATGGGGTGAGCACCTCCAAACATTTACCTTTGGCTCAGCTGGCTGGAGCTGGGCACTGAGGTCCCGCCCTAAAACCCAACCTGAAACCTCAGATGCTAACAGTTCAGCTTCCCTACAAGTGGTCACTCAGGCAGAGGGGATGCAATTGCTGGAGCAGGACATTTGGTTACCGCATGCCTGCCCTTTGCTACAGAACCTCTCAAAAACACAATTCTATCCGGAACAGGAGTGCTGCTGCTCTTTAGTCAGGCGTGCCCTTGACATTCAGCAAGAAAATGGCGGCATGTTTGGGGCACACCTGGTTTAGTTTCTCCAAGGTGGGTCAAAGAGGCTTCTGATCTGAAGAGTGGAGAGGAGGAATTTTGGTGTTTTGAAATATGAGCTAAAAAATGATACCACTAATGGGGGAGGGCAAAATAAGGGGATCTAAAGCAAGAATCTAGTCAAGAACCTGTTTATATTTTGTAGTAATTTAGAAATAAGCATAATAAAAGAACAAGATGTTAAACACCAAATATTTGTATATAGATGTAATATAAGATATAAGTTATATGTATATAAATATATTTAAGTATATAAGTATACTTGGTATATATATATATATAAGTGGTAATTGAGTATTTCTAGGGGGAAAGAAACCCAAGTACAATAATGTGAAAAAAACTATTAATTTCTGCTATGTTCATATTTCATATATGTTTAATAATTTCAAATAAAATATTTGTACTGAATAAAATCTGTCAGCTACTCATGGTCTCTGGATCGCACCTGTACTAACACTTGTGGTCATGAGGTGGCAGTGTAGACACAAACCACATTAAAAAAAAAAAAAATGTCCAGAGGAAGCTAATGGGTGGTCACAGATACATGTAAGAATCACAAAGTAATCTTGCCTGACAAGCCGTAACTATACAAGCAGATTATAATATGCTTCATTGTTGTTCTTCTGGAATAATGTTAAATAGCACATGTGAGCCAAATACAATGCAGTATAATAAAAACATTAGCAAATTATTTGCAAAGTTTTAATCATAATTGGCTAGTAAGAAGTAATACAGGTAACACTAGTAGTGTTCCTGAAAAATTTCCTATAGATCACAGTTTTATAAGCTAATATATTGACTGATAATTAACTGTGTTAGGATCATGTACTTTTTATTTTTTTTAAAGATTTTATTTATTTATTTGAGAGAGAATGAGAGAGAGAGAGAGAGCACGAGAGGGGGTAGGGTCAGAGAGAGAAGCCGACTTCCCCACTGAGCAGGGAGCCTGATGCGGGACTCGATTCCGGGACTCCAGGATCATGACCCGAGCCGAAGGCAGTCACCTAACCAACTGAGCCACCCAGGCGCCCTAGAATCACGTACTTTTTAAAAATTATTCAATGCTAGGGGCGCCTGGGTGGCTCAGATGGTTAAGCGTCTGCCTTCGGCTCAGGTCGTGATCCCGGGGTCCTGGGATCGAGCCCCACATCGGGCTCCTGACTCAGCGGGGAGCCTGCTTCTCCCTCTCCCTCTGCCTCTCTCCCTGCTCATGCTTTCTCTCTCTCTCTCTGTGTCTCAAATGAATAAATAAAATATTTTTAAAAAATAAAATAAATAAAAATTATTCAGTGCTAATAAAATAGAGTAAGTTGGAACAATCACTCCAGAAAACAATATGATATCATTTAATAACACTGAACATGCACATTTTCTATGACCCAGCAATTCCACCTCTGGAATGCACTCAGAAGAAACTCTTGCCCATGAGTAGTAGGAGTCACATATAAGAATGTTCACAACAATACTGTATACATATAAATAGTCATTGACCAGAAACTTAAAAAAGAGAGTATCATTTAATATCATAAATGATAACTAACAACATAAAATTCAGGATGGTAGTTATCTCTGGATACAGGAAAGAAAATGAGACTGGGAAGAAATTATAGATTTCTTTAATGGCAGTGATTATATAGATTTTTTTATATCTGTGTGTATATATAAAATATTTTATGATACATGTGATATTTGTATATCAATACATTAAATACCAATACACTGAAATATCATAAATGTTTTAAAAGAATATAGTTAAAGAAAAATACAACTTAATGTAAACATTCACATTCAAAATAAGTCACACCATGGAAATATGTCTATGATGTGTCCTGTGAGTGAGGCAGACTGCAGAACAATATATATTCGTCAATTCCTATTTCTGAAAGAAGAAAACTCTGTGTATGTCAATAGTAATTCTGGCAAGCAATTAATTCTGGGGAGTAAAAGGAATGAAGAATTTACCTTTCTCATTGATTTGGTTTCATATTGGTTGAGATTAGTTTAAAAACATTTTTTACTTTTGTAATGATTTGTGAATCAATTAAAACTAAATGCTTTAGGAGTAGGGGGAGGGTGAAATAGGTAAAGGTGGCCAAAAGGTACAAATTTCCAGCTATAAATAAATAAGTTATGGGTATGTAATTAAAATGAGAAAAACTCAGTTTTTTCCTTCCCATGTAGGAAGCAAAACCCAATTCTTTCCTCCTGTGTTGTCTTTTACTACTGACACAAAACACTTCACTTCTGTGGAAGTTTTACCCCAGATCAAATCATTCTCTGCAACACCAGCTGCATATCCTATTATCCTATCATTTAACTCAGTTGTTTTTATTTAAGAGAGAGAGAGAGTGAGAGAGAGCATGAGAGGGGAGAGGGAGAAGCAGACTCCCCGCCGAGAAGGGAGCCCGATGCGGGACTCGATCCCAGGACTCTGGGATCATGACCTGAGCCGAAGGCAGTCGCTTAACCACTGAGCCACCCAGGCGCCCTAATTTAACTCAGTTCTGACACTATCTTCTTAAAGCATAATATCCCACAGGTTAAGGGCTCAGTCCCACAAGGCTGCCCCCCTCCACACACACACTTCAGATACCAGTGGATGATAAATCTGTGCTTCTGACCAACTGGCTATAGATCAGAGGTTCCGGTGACCCCCTCCTTAGGTTTAACTGATTTGCTAGAGTGGCTCACAGAACTCAAGAAATACTTACATTTACCAGCTTACTACAGGATACAGATGGGCAACCAAATGAAGAGATACACATAGGGTGAAGTCTGGGAGAGTCCCAAGTGCAGGAGCTTCAGTCCCCATGAAGCTGGGGTGTATCACCCTCCCCATGTGGATGTGTTCACCAACCTGGAAGCTCTTTGAACCCCATACTTTTGGGATCTTATGGAGTGTTCATCACATAGGCATGATCGATCATTAACTCCATTTTCAGCCCATCTCTCTTCTCAAGAGAATGGGGGGCAGGGCTGAAATTTCCAAGCTTCTAGTCATGGACTGGTCTTTCTGGTGACTAGGTCTCATCCAGAAGCCCACCCAGAGTTGCTCTATTAGAACAAAAGACGCTCAGGGCACCTGGGTGGCTCAGTCAGTTGGGCATCTGCCTTCAGCTCAGGTCATGAGCCCAGGGTCCTGGGATTGAGCACCCGGAGGGCACCCTGCTCAGCAGGGAGTCTGCTTGTCCTTCTCCCTCTGCCACCCTCCCCTGCTGCTCATGCTCTCTCTCACTCTCTCTCACACATGAATAAATAAAAAAATGTGTTTTTTTGATTTTATTTATTTATTTTTTGACAGAGAGAGAGACAGTGAGAGAGGGAACACAAGCAGGGGGCGTGGGAGAGGGAGAAGCAGGATTCCCATGGAGCAGGGAGCCCGATGCGGGGCTCAATCCCAGGATCCCGGGATCATGACCCAACCTGAAGGCAGACACTTAACAACTGAGCCCCTAAATAAAAAATCTTAAGAAAAACAACTGAGCCTCAGGTGCCCCTAAATAAAAAATCTTAAGAAAAAAAAAGAACGAAAGACACTCTTATTACCCAGGAAATTATAAGCGTTTTAGGAACTCTGTGTCAGGAAGAGAAGTCAAAGACCAATATTAAAACAAGAGATGCTTCCGGCATTCCTATCACTTAGGAAATAACAAGAGTTCTGACCTCTGTGCCAGGAACCAGGGGCAAACCAATATATATTTTCTATTATTTCACTGTAACGTACAACATGGTTGCAGAGTTAATGATACTGTATTGCATATTTGACAGTTGCTAAAAGAGTAGGTCTTGGGCACCTGGATGGCTCAGTCGGTTAAGTGTATGCCTTTGGCTCAGGGCATGATCCCAGGATCCTGGGATCGAGTCCCACATTGGGCTCCCTGCTCAACAGGGATCTGCTTCTCTCTCTACCCCTCCCCCCTGCTCATGATCTTTCTCTCTCTCACACTCTCTCTTTCTTTCTCAAATAAATAAACAAAATTTTTTAAAAAGAGTAGATCTTAAAAGTTCTCATCATAAGAAAAAAATTGTAACTATGTATGGTGATGGATATTAACTAGACTTACCATGATCATTTCACCATACATGCAAATATCAAATCATTATGTTGTACACTTGAAACTAATATAAGGTTATATGTCAACTATACCACAGTAAAAAATAAATAATAAAACAAAATCTAAAACGAATGAATAAATAAATAAATGCCTCAAATTGCTAAGTCAAATGATTACATATTCAAAAAGTTATCTAAAGTTGCTAACTGATCTCAGCCAATTGTGAATTCCTGTTATCCACATTCCCAGCTCTCCTTCAACTTAGGGTGACCATGCATTCCTGATTTGATTAGTGAGATTCATACAGAAACATGCTGAGGAGTTTGCTGGGGAAGCTTTTGCTTTCCCAATATGAGGAGAATAACATCTCTGGCCTACTCCCTTTCTATTTCCTCCAACCTCTAATATTAATGAGATGAATGGAGGTACAGCAGTCATCTTGCAACCATGAAGAAAAACCAAAAGAATGACAGCAACCCAACTCTGAAATGATTGCACCATGGTTCCCAATACCAGCAGCCACCCATCTTTAGATTTCCTTTTTTAAAAAAAATCCTATTTGTTTAAGCCAGTGCAGGTGAGCCCTCTGTTATCTATAGGTGGAAGGCTAAAGGAGGCTGAAGAGAGATTTCAGCTGCTGTCCACCACAGAGTAACAGAGTTTGTCATTTGAATCTTGTCAAAGTAGAGGGGTTTGGTACACATCTTAGGCTTTCCACTAAAACCCCAGAAGGACCACAGTTTAGGAGTAAACATTATGTCCCAGAACAAAGTATTTGCTCTAAAACTGAGAGCTAAGGATGAAACTAAGGGACCAAGTCTTCAAAGGGTTTGCTTGAGAGGTCAGGAGGGGACAGTGGGACAGACATAGGTGTTGGGCTCAGCCTAGGGAGTTTAGCCCAGAGTGGCCGAGCTTCCAGAGTGTCTCCCAGATGCTTTGTGAAGCCCTCTCAGGGCCAGCTGGTGACCTAACAAAGTAAAATATCAAGAGACCACAAGTACAAAGCAATCAACTAGTATTTTAACTTCCTGGTAGAACAAATGTACGCATTCTTTAGAAAAAGATAGTGGAAACTAAGTCCCGAAAATACTCAATCCAAAATATCCAAAATGTCCAATACCCAATCAAAAATTAAGACTTTCTAAGAAACAGGAAAATGTAACTCACAATCAAGGGGGGAAAGGCAATCAATATAATAGACCCCAAGATAACAGAGATGTTACAATTCCCATACAAGATTTTAAAGCAATGAAGCTAAAAACTAAATATATTCAAAGACCTAAAGGAAAAAATTGTCACATTGATTGCCCAGATGAGAAATCTCAGGAGGAAATGGAAGCTTTTTAAATGGAAAATATAGAACTAAAAATTAAACATACTAAATAAAAATTTACTGGATTGATTTAACAGCATATAGAAGACTACAAAGGAAAAGGTCAGTAAACTTGCAGATAGATCAATAAAGAACCAAGGTGGGGGGTGGGGGGGAGGGTACAGAAAAAGAAGAGCAAAGCAAACCCAAAGCAAGCAGAGGAAAGAAATAACAGATATTAGAGCAAAAATGAATGAAATTGAAAACAAAAAATACAGAAAATCTATAAAACCAAAAGCTGGTTCTTTGAAAAGATCAATAAAATTGACAAGCCTCTAGCAATATTGACCAAAAAAAGACACAAATTTCCAGTGTAGGAATGAAAGAGGAGATATCACTGTAGACCTTACAGATACTAAAAGGATAGTAAGGAAATACTCAGAACATATTATACACATAAATTCAACTTTGATGAAATGGACCAATTCCTTTGAAAACCACAAGCTACCAAACTCAACCAATAGGAAAAATATATAATCTGGATATTCCTATATTAATTAAAGAAATTTAATCTGCAGGGTTTTTAAAGAACCTTTTGAAAAAAAATTTCCAGGCCAAGATGGTTTCACTGGAGAATTCTATCAAACATTTAAGGAAGAATTAACATCTATTTTACACACTCTCTTCTAGAAAATAAAAAAGGAGGAAATACTTTCCAATTCATTTCATGAGGCCTATATTACTTGATACTAAAAGTAGACAAAGGTAGTACCAAAAAAAGGAGAGAGTGAAGCAAGAAAAGGAAAGGAAAGGAAAGGAAAAAGGAAAAGAAAGAAAGAAAAGAGAAGAAAGCCATAGATTGGTATCTCAGGAACTGAGGCACAAAAGTTCTCAAAAAAATATTAGCAAATCAAATCCAGCAATGAATAAAAAGAACTATACACCATGACCAAGTGGTATTTATTTCAAATATGCAAGCCTGGTTCAACATTAGAAAATCAATCAACATAACACACTATATTAACAATATAAAAAAAACACATCTTATTAACCAATGCAGAAAAATTATTTGACAAAATTCAACATTAATTCATGATAAAAGCTCTCAGCAAACTAGGCATAGAAGGAAACTTCCTCATTCTGATGAAAGGCATCTACATAAAACCTAGAGATATCCTCATACTTAATTAAGAAAATCTGAATGCTTTCTCCCTAAGATGGGGAATAAGGCAAGGATGTCCATTCTCACCACCATTCCTATTTAACATTATATTGCACTAGGCAGTGCAATAAGGCAAGAAAAAGAATAAAACTGTCCTTTTTTTCAGATGATATGATTATCTACATAGAAAATCCCAAGGGATTAAAAAAAAATCTCCTACAGCTAAAAAGTTTAGTAAGGTTACAGGATAATAGGATATGTGGTCAGCACACAAAAGTCAACATACTAGCAACGAAGAATTTGAAAAAAGAATTAAAAAACAAGACCAATTATAATAGCTTTTTAAAAAGGAAATACTGAGGTATAAATTGAATAAAGTTAATAAAACATGTCCAGAACTGTAGGCTGAAAATTTTTAAATATTGATGAAAAATTTGAAGACCTAAATAGATAGACATGCCATATTCACAAGTTGGAATATTCAATACACTAAAGAAATCAACTTTCTTCATATTGATCTATAGATTTCTTGCAATTCCAATCAAATCCCCAGCATATTCTTACAGATATAGACAAGCTGATTCTAAGTTTAAATAAATAGGGGGGAGGGGCGCCTGGGTGGCTCAGTCGTTAAGCGTCTGCCTTCGGCTCAGGTCATGATCCTAGGGTCCTGGGATTGAGCCCCGCATCGGGCTCCCTGCTCGGCGGGAAGCCTGCTTCTCCCTCTCCCTCTCCCACTCCCCCTGCTTGTGTTCCCTCTCTCGCTGTGTCTCTCTCTGTCAAATAAATAAATAAAATCTTTAAAAAATAAATAAATAAATAAATAAATAAATAGGGGGGGAAAAAGGCTAGATTAGCTGTAACAATTTTGAAGAAAAGGGATAAATTTGAAGGAATCACAGTACCTGATTTTAAGATTTATAATAAAGCTACAGTAAGGTATTAGAAAAGGTTAGGCACATACATCAAGGGTGCAGAATAGAATCCAGAAACAGACTCAAACAAATATCACCAATTGATTTTTTTTACAAAGGTGTTAAGGCAAGTCAGTGGAGAAAGGATATCTTTTTTAATGAATGGTATTGGAACAATCGGAATTTAATATGCTCAGAAAAAAAAAAAAAAGCAAATGAACCTCCAGGATCTAAAGTTCACACTTCCTTTAAAAATTAACTCAGATGGGCACCTGGGTGGCTCAGTCATCAAGCGTCTGCCTCTCTGCTCAGGTCATGATCCCAGGATCCTGGGATGGAGCCCTGCATCGGGCTCCCTGCTCGGCGGGAAGCCTGCTTCTCCCTCTCCCACTCCCCCTGCTTGTGTTTCCTCTCTTGCTGTGTCTCTCTCTGTCAAATAAATAAATTAGATCTTTTAAAAAAATTTAAAAATTAAAAAAATTTTAAAAATAAAAATTAATTCAGAATGTATCATAAATCTAAATAAAAACACTGAACTATAAAACTTTTAGGGAAAAAAATGTAGGAGAAAATCTTATGACCTGGGGTTAGGCAAATAGTTCTTAGACAATACTAAAATCCCAGTCTAGAAAAGAAGAAAAAAATAATAATAATGGACTTTATCAATATTAAAAGCTTATGCTCTGTGATTGTTTAATGAGTAGAGAATTTCAGATCTACAAAATAAAAAATTCTATATATCTATTACCCACAACAATGTGAATATACTTAGTACTACTGAATTATATATGAAGTTCCAAAAAGAATGATTAAATAAATTATATATTTCAGAGTCAATGAAATATGGTCTCATCAATAATGCTGTGTAGGATACATGGTCACCCATACCTATGTGTATAGGATACCCCCACTGATAAAGATGTTCATATTTACTAAATGAAAAAGTTAAGTTACATAAGGACATAGTTAAATTCAGTAACACCATCAATCCACTAGATATAATCGACACCTATAGACTATTTCACCCAACAACAGAACATTCTTCTTAAGTTCACATGTAAATTCACCAAGATAGACCACATTCTACACCAAAAATGTACCTTAACAAATATGAAACAATAGAAATCATACAATATCTGCTTTCAGACCACAGTGAAATTAAACTAGAAATCAATGACAGAAAGATAATTGGAATCCCCAAAAATGTGGCAATTAAACAACACTTCTAAACAACACATGGGTCAAAGAAGAACTCTCAAGAGAATTTTAAAAATATTTTTTTTTTTTTAAAGATTTTATTTATTTAATTGACAGAGAGAGAGAGAGACAGCGAGAGAGGGAACACAAGCAGGGGGAGTGGGAGAGGGAGAAGCAGGCTTCCCGCTGAGCAGGGAGCCCGATGCGGGGCTCGATCCCAGGACCCTGAGATCATGACCTGAGCCGAAGGCAGACGCTTAACGACTGAGCCACCCAGGCGCCCCATTTTAAAAATATTTTTAATTAAATGCAAATGAAAACACAACTGATCAAAATATATGGGATACAGTAAAAACAGTGCTTAGAGGGAAATTTATAGTATTGAATGCTATATTAGAATAGAAAAATAAGATCTACCTTAAGTTTCTACCTTAAGAAGCTAGGGGAAAAAAGAGCAAATTAGATTGACAGTAAGGAGAAGAAACAAAAATTAGAGCAGAGATCAATGAAATTGAAAACAGGAAATCAATAGAGAAAAGCAACAAAATCAAAAGCTGGTTCTTTGAAAAGATCAATAAAGTTATTAAGACTCTAGTCAGGCTAACTAAAAGAGAGAGGAGACACAAATTACAAATATCAGAAATGAAAGCAGGGACATCAGTACAGATCCCGTGACAACTAAAATGATAATATAGAAATATTATGGGGATGCCTGGGTGGCTCAGTTGGTTAAGTGTCTGACTCTTGATTTCGGCTCAGGTCATGATCTCAGGGTCGTGAGATGGAGCCCCAAACAGGGCTCCGTGCTGGGCATGGAGCCTGCTTAGGATTCTCTCTCTCCCTCTCCCTCTGCCCCTCCCCTACCCCACCCCCCCCCCCCACCTCCCCCCCCCCCCTCAAAAAAAAAAAAAACAAAAAAAACTAATGAACACCTCTATAAACACAAATTTGATAACTAGATGAAATTGACCAATTCCTAGAAAAACACATCCAGCAAAACTCACAGGAGAAGACAATTTGAATAGGCCTATATCTATTAAGGAAATTGAACCAATAACTGATAATTTTCTAAAACCAAAGACCAGGCCCAAATGGGGATAACTGGTCTACCAAACATTTAGAGAAGAAATTATACCAATTCACTGCAATCTCTTTCAGAGGTTAGAAGAAGTAGGAATACTTACTTCCACTCATTCTATGAGGTAAGTATTACCCTAATATCAAAAACAAAGACATTACAAGAAAAGACAACTATAGAACAATATCTCTCATGAACCCAGATGCAAAATTTCTCAACAAAATATTAGCAAGTCAAACCCAACAACATATAAAAAGAATTATATACCACAACCAAGTGGGATTTATCCAAGGTATTCAAGGTTAGTTCAACATTTGAAAATCACTTAATGTAATCATCACATCAACAGGCTAAAAAATAAAAATCACATGATCATTTCAATAGATGCAGAAAATACAACAAATAAAATACAAACACAACAATACTCATTCATGATAAAAATTCTCTGTAAACTAGGAATAAAAGAGAACTTCCACAATCTGATAAAGAATAGCTACAAAAAAATTTAAGACACCCTACAGTTAACATTATACTTAATGGTGTGAGAAACCAGTTTTCCTATTAAGATCAGGAACAAGGCAAAGATGTTACCACTCACCACTCCTTTTCAACATTGTACTAGAAGTCCTAACTAATACAATAAAACAAGAAAAGGATATAAAAGGTATACTGATCAGAAAGGAAGAAATAAAATTGTCTTTGTTTAGAAATGGCATGTTCATCTAATAGAAAATCTGACAAAAATCGACAAAAAAAACTAATAAGTAGTTAGAGCAAGGTTGCTGGATACAAGGCTAATATATAAAAGTCATCTCTTGCCTATATGCTAGCTATGAACAAGGAGAATTTGAAATTTTAAAAAATGCCATTTACATTAGCACTCCCCAAAATGAAATACTTAGGTATTAGTCTAACAAAATACGTACAAGATCTATATGAGCAGAACTACAAAACCGATATATAAAATCAAACAAGTACTAAATAATGGAGAAATATTCCATGTTCACAAATACGAAGACTCAATATTGTCAACATGTCAGTCCTTCCCAACTTATTTATAGATTCAGTGCAATACCACTCAAAACCCCATGTTATTTTGTGGGTATAAACTAACTGATTCTAAACTTTACATGAAGAACCAAAAGACCAGAATAAGCAACACAATATTGAAGGAAAAGAACAAAGTAGTAGGACTGCTTTAAGACTTTAAGACTTACTATAAACCTACTAATAACCAAGACAGTATGGCATTGGTGAAAGATAGACAAATAGATCAGTGAAAAAGAATAGAGAGCCCAGAAATAGACCCAGATTAATACAGTCAACTGATCCTCAACAAAGGAGCTAAGGCAATATAATGGAGCAAAGACAGTCTTTTCAACAAATGGTGCTAGAACAACTGGACATCCACATGCAAAAAGTAATGAATCTAGATACAGGCTTTACACCCGTCACAAAAATTAACTCAAAATGGATCACAGACCTAAATGTAAAATGCAAAACTATAACACTCCTAGAAGATAACATAAGAGGGGTACCTGGGTGGCTCAGTTGGTTAAGCGTCTGCCTTCGGCTCAGGTCATGATCCCAGGGTCCTGGGATGGAGCCCCATGTCGGGCTCCCGGCTCACTGGGGAGCCTGCTTCTCCCTCTCCCTCTGCTGCTCCCCTGCTTGTGCTTTCTCGCTCTGTCAAATAAATAAATAAAATCTTAAAAAAAAAAAAAAGATAACATAAGAGAAAACTTACATGACCTTAAGAATGGCAATGACTGTTTAGATACAACACCAAAGGCATAATCCATGAAAGAAATACTTAATGCTCATTAAAGCTGAATTTCATTAAAATTAAAAACTTCTACTCTGTGAAAGACAATGTCAAGGGAATGAGAAGACAAACCACAGAGTAGGAGAAAATATTTGCAAAAGATATATCAGATAAAGAGTTGTTATCCAAAATATACAAAGAAGTCCTAAGAGTTAACAATAAGAAAAACAATCCAATTTAAAAATGGGCCAAAAATAAATAAGAAATAAATTTAAAAGTGGGTCAAAGATCTTAACAGATACCTCACCAAAAGAAGATATACAGATGACAAAAAAGCATATGAAAAGATGCTCCACATCATATATCATCAGGGAAATGCAAATTACGAGATATGAGTAAACACCTATTAGAAAAATTCGAACACTTAACAACACCAAATGTGGCAAAGGTGTGCAAACACAGTAAGTTTCATTCATTGCTGGGAGAAATGCAAACGGTACAGCTATTTTAGAAGACAGGCAGTTTCTTAAAAAACTAAACATGCTCTTATCATACAACCTAGCAATTGTACTCCCTGGTATTTACCCAAATGAGTTAAAAATTTATGTCCACACAAAAATCTGCACACGGATGTTTATAGCAGCTTTATTCATTCATAATTGCCAAAACTTAGAAGCAACCAAGATGTCCTTCAATAGGTGATTGGGTAAGGGTGCACCTGGCTGGCTGTCAGTAGGCATGAAACTCCTGATCTTGGGGTCATGAGTTCAAGCCCCACACTGGGTATAGAGCTTACTTTTAAAAAATTAAAATAAACGGGTGAATGGATAAATAAACTGTGTGTGGTACATGCAGACAAAATATTAATTACTCAGTGCTAAAAAGAAATGAGGTATTGAGCCTAAAAAGACATGGAGGAAGCTTAAGTGCATATTAATAAGTGAAAGAAGCCAATCTGAAAAGGTTATATACTATATGATTCCAACTATATGACATTCTGGAAAAGGCAAAACAATGGAAAAGGTGAAAAGGTCAGTAGTTGCTAGGGTTTGCAGGGGGTGGTATGGGGTAGGAGGATAAATTGAATAGGCAGACCACAGAGGATTTTTAGGGCAGTGAAGATACTCTGTGTGACACTATAATGATAGATACATGTCATTGCATATTTGTACAAACCCAAAGAATGTACAACACCAAGAGTGAACTCTAATATAAACTATGAACCTGAGTGATTAGGATGCATAGGCTCATCAACTGTAACAAATGTACCATTCTGGAGAGGGACATTGGTAATGGGGGAGGTTCTGCATGCATGGGGGCAAAGGGTATATAGAAACTGGACCTTCCTCTCAATTTTTCTCTGGACCTAAAACTGCTCTAAAAATATAAAGTCTTTAAATATTAAAAAAGTAAGCCATAGTAAAATTAAAACCATTCTGAGTATATACAATAAAGGGAAGTTAAGACTAAATAGTTAAGACTAAATAGTTAGATATTTAATGGAAGAACTGAGAAGCCTAACAGGGTATGGTAAAGCAGCTCAGAGATTAACAATTGCAAGAAGCCTTTACCAACTCTGGGGAAGCGGTATTACTAGGCACAGGATTATCCGGTAGAGCTGGAACCGCAGTGACCTGCCCAGCTGAAGCAGGAGCCACAGAGGAAATACACACATTGCCACCTGAAACATGGGGGAGAAATACCCTGGTTTCTCACTTCCTCTCTTCAGGGCTTTCTCTTGGCCAAATCTAGCAAGAAGCCAGCTGACACAGGAACCTGAGGGGAAATGTATTTTTCCTAGGTGTCAGAGCAGAGCAAAGGAAGAGCAAGGAACAGATTATGACAAAGGCAGGCCAAAGAACAGCACAGATTGCAAAGAAGGCCTACAAATAAGAGGAGAAAACTAATTCCAGTAGAAAAATGGGCAAACAACATGACTATGCAATTCATTAAAGGCCAATAAACAAACAAAAGTTCTAATTAACACTAGTAAAGAAATTCAAAGAAAAATAATGAGTTACAAATTTTTTCACAGACATACAAGATTGAAAAGGTTGATAAGGATGCAGGAAAATGGGCACTTATTAGTAGTGTGAATATAAATCCACGCAATTTTTTAACTTAACTAGTTACCTATCCCAAAGAGCTCAATCAATGCATAAATATTTCTCTTTTAGGATGTTCATTAGATAAGTTAAACAATTTATGGTATATACATTTATTGAACAATAGAATACAGCATAGCAATTAAAAAGGACGGTAAATCTATATTTATTGACAAAGAACTTTGGACAAATTACTGAATAAAAATGCAGAATACAAAACAATATATATAGTATGAACTTATCCATATAAATCTGTGTGTAATTGAAAGATATTTGAAATGTTTACCAAAATGCTGAATGGCTGCCTCTCAATGATTTTCACTCTTCCTTGTACTCTTTTGTATTACTTGAATTTCCTACGTGGCTATGCATTATGTATTATGTTTGTCATTAGGGAAAACACAAAGCTATCCTTATAATGGAGAAAAATAGGAAAATTTATATTACAAAGCAATATGATACAACATAAAAAAGTGCAGCAATTCATGACTGAATCTTCCCTCTCCTCCTCCTAGAAATTCTACAAAGCAACAGAGAGATGATTGAGGGGGACCTGAAAATCCTGTATTCCACAATACTAGGAGACGAAAAGCAACTAGAGTTTCCAAGATCTGAGTAAGGGCTACCAAGAACAGCTGAGATTGGGCAGCAACTACATGGGAAGTGGCACTTGGAAGTGTTTAAGGAACCAGCAGCAGCAGATCCCAGAAAACACCAGAAAGTACATTCCCTGAGGATGAAAAGTTCACATGAAAATGAAAAAGCTTGTTGTTCAAAACACCCAGAGCATCCACAGAGATAAGAAGTGAGGTTGAACTGAAGCTACAAGGAACAGAGTAGACAGAGAAGGTACAGAGTATCCAAAAGAATGTCTTGGAAACCACATATGGTAAATCTCAGAAAGTAGATAAACAGCCCACCTCAAATGCAGGCGCTATGTTTCCTGGGTGCAATGACCAATGACGATGCCAGGGAGCACAGGTATGACAGCAGAAGCCCTACTGGGCCAGCTTAGAACAAGGAAGCAAAGGAAGAGGGGCTACACAAAAACCGCAAAGAAGAGCCACATGGGGGGCGCCTGGGTGGCTCAGTTGGTTAAGGGACTGCCTTCAGCTCAGGTCATGATCCTGGAGTCCCGGGATCGAGTCCCGAATCGGGCTCCCTGCTCAGCAGGGAGTCCCCTCCTCCCTCTGACCTTCCCCCCCTCATGTGCTTGCTCTCTCTCTCTCACTCTCTCAAATAAATGAATAAATAAAATATTTAAAAAAAAAAAAAGAAGAGCCACATGGAACGAGGCAGTCTGACTGTGGCAGCTAAAAACTTTGGCACTGTTCAGCCTGGAAAACTACCTTGGCCCCTCTTGCCCTTCCTTCACGGGAGATCCCTGAAAATCGTGGGTCCTAGAAAACACAACTCATTTAAAAATGGATTAAAAATAAAATAAAGGAGCACAAAGTGACAAATACCTTTGTTACGAGTTAAAATTGTGTACCCCCCAAAATTCATATGCTTAAGTTCTAACCTCTAGTCACTTCAGAATAGTGAGAACAGTTGGAGATAAGATTCTCAAAGAGATGATTAAGTTAAAATGAGGTCTTTAGATAGCACCCTAATCCAATCCAACTGGGATCCTAATACAAAGAGGAAAGTTGGGATGCATGGAGAGACACCAGAAATGTGAGTGCACACAGAACAAAGACCCTATGAGGACACAGTGAGAAAACAGCCATCTACAAGCCAAAGAGAGGCCTTGGAAGAAACCAAACCTGCTGACCCCTTGATCTTGGACTTCTAGCTTGCAGAACAGTGAGAAAATAAGTTTATATTGTTTAAGCCACCCAGTCTGTGGTTTTTTGTTATATAAACTAATACAACTTTTCATACAAAATTACTATGTAAGAATGGTAGAAAAGGGCAGCAAATCTTACCTACAGATAAAAGTACACACCAGAAAACTGTTAGTCACAGAAAAGATGAAAACTAAGATTGATTATACATTCTGTCTTGATATTAAAAACACATTGAATTGCCTCCATCCAAACAAAACTACAAAAGCAGGAATTCAGGGAAGAGATGAAGAGATGACAAGAGAAGAGGAAGACATAAGACAAAACATAAAATCTCGGGGAAAAGTTGAAGGGGGAAAATCAAGAAATAAAGATGAAACTAAAAAGAACACAAATAAAAATAGATACTATGAAAAACTCATTTTCCAATACAGAGGATAAAAATGAGCAAACAATTTATAATGAAAGAGAATTAAGCAAACTATATAAAATAATGAGAGAATGAAAGAGAAAATGATGCTATAGAAAACAGACAAGGGAGAGGCAGCAAAAGCACAGCTGAACTTCCCAAAGAAAATAACCAAAACATGAGAACAAAATAAGTATCTAAAGATACATAAATGGGGCACCTGGGTGGCTCAGTCGTTAAGCGTCTGCCTTCGGCTCAGGTCGTGATCCCAGGGTCCTGGGATCGAGCCCCGCATCGGGTTCCCTGCTGGGCGGGAAGCCTGCTTCTCCCTCTCCCACTCCCCGTGCTTGTGTTCCCTCTCTCGCTGTTTCTCGATCAAATAAATAAATAAAATCTTAAAAAAAAAAAAAAAAAAACTTAAAAAAAAGATATATAAATAACAGCTACTGGATTTAAAAATAAGGAGAGACGGTTGAAGAAACCATCATCAGCTTCCTGCTCACCTTGTTGGTGGGAGGCAGGGGCTGAGCTTGCATCAGCTCATTGTTCTCCTTCAGCTCCTCCCCCTCCTGGACCTAGTGTCATAGCTCCATGCCAAGGCCTTCCTGTTCTTTCCAGCATCTGCAGGACACTCATCCCATCAAGATGAACCATAGTGTGGTCCTCACTTCTAAAGGCCGTTTGAAAGCAAGAGCCGTTGCCCTCACCAGAGATAATGGTGTCTGAAACAGGCCCAGAGGAATGAAATGGGGGAGTTGTGAGAGATGCAGTCTGGAGATCCATATAGTTCTTGGGGATCTAAAGATCTCTTCAGGACAGGAGCTAAGATGGCAGAAGAATAGGGGGACCCTAAGTTTGTCTCATCCCTCGAATACAGCTAGATAGTTATCAAATCATTCTAAACACCCAAAAAATCAATCTGAAGTCTGAGAAAACAAATGCTGCAAGTCTACTAGTAAAAAAGCGACCACTAATTTGGAAGGTAGGAGGTGCGGAGACTTGAATCCAGTGTGATATAGCTAAGGATATGGTGGCGGGGAGAGAGCCTGCCTAAGGAGACTACCCCAAAGTCTTAGAAGCAGCGGAGCCAACATGGGAACCTGTAGAAGTCTGCTAGAGTGGGGGATGCGCCTGGCTTAAAGGTGCTCTGGTGGCGAAGCAGGGTGGAATCCCAGGTGTGACCGCAGGGTCTGAGATTCCCCAGGTCCGCAAGAACGGGTGGAGTCCCTAAAAGTTAGAGTTTTGGAACTCAGTGCATGCCTGAGAGAAAAACGCTTAGACACAGGCAGGGTGAACCCAGAGTTCTGGCAGAAACCAGGTGGACAACAGTGATTGATTGGTCTCCTGTGAGGGCTCACTGAAGAGTCTGGGATGCAAACTTTCAGCTCTGCGGCTGGACAGCTGGGCAAGGAGATACTCATCCTGCCCATCAGTGCTGAAAGCCTTCAGGGAGCCAAACAGCACCACCTAGTGGACCCCAGGGCTGCTTACACAGAGCCCTGCCTCCCTGTGCACTGGAGGGAGGCACATCTCCACTAGGGCAAGTCCACCTGAGACTCAGCGCAACAGGCCCCTCCCCCGGAAGACCACCACAAACAACTCACTTGCACCCAGTTTACTGATCATAGAGGGCTGCAAAGCTTCAGCTCTAAGGGAAGACAGTATCTAGCATTCTTTGTATTTTTATTCTTTAGTCTTTTAGTGTTACTTCTTCAGTTATTTTCTTATTTTTTCAATTCTTTCTTAATTTTTATTTTATATATATTTTGTATATGTATTTTTAGTTTCCTTTCATTGTATTTTATTTTACTTTTACATATATATGTTTTTCTTTCTTTCTTATTTTGGGATCCAGTTTCTTTTAACAAGCAGACCAAAACACACCCAGGATCTAGTTTTGTTTTTTGTTTTTTGTTTCTGTTCTTGTTGTTATTTTTGTTTTCTTTTCTGGACAAAATGATGAGATGGAGAAATTTACCCCTGAAGAAAGAACAGGAGGTAGTACCCACAGCCAGGGATTTAGTCAGTATGGCTATAAGTAAGATATCCAAACTAGAATTTAAAACAACAATTATAAAGATACCAGCCAGGCTTGAAAAACGCATAGAAGACACTAGAGAATCCCTTACTGTAGAGATACAAGAACCAAAATCTAGTCAGGCCAAAAGTAAAAATGCTGTAACTGAGATGAAGTCCCAAGTGGAGACCACAAAAACAAAGATGAAAGAAGCAGATGAGTGAAGTCCCAAGTCCCAAGATGAAGTCCCAAGTGGAGACCACAAAAACAAAGATGAAAGAAGCCCCAATGTGGGGCTCAATTCCAGAATATAAAACTATGGAAAATAATGAAGATGAAAAGAAGAGGGAAAGAAAACTATTAGATCACAAAGGTAGACCTAGGGAACTTAGTGATTCCATAAAGCAAAATAACATCCGTAATATAGGAGTCCCAGAAGAAGAGTGGGAAAAGAGGGCAGAAGGTTCATTTGAACAAAGTATAGCTGAGAACTTCCCTAATCTGGGGAAGGAAACAGGCATTCAAGTCCAAGAAGCACAGAGAACTCCCCTCAAAATCAACAAAAATAGGTCAACACCTCAACATAGTATAGTGAAACATGCAAATTACAAAGATATAGAGAAAACCTGAAAGTAGTTTGGGACAAGAGGTACTGTGCCTACAAAGGTAGGCACGTAGGCTGGCAGCCAACCTGTCCACAGAGACCTGGCAGGTAAGAAAGGACTGGCATAATATATTCAATGTGCTAATTGGGAAAAATATGCAGCAGCCAAGAATACTTTATCCAGCAAGACTGGTCATTCAGAATAAAGGAGAGATAGTTTCCAAGACTAACAGAAACTAAAGTAATTCGTGAACACTAAACCAGCCCTGCAAGAAATATTAAAGGGGACCTTTTGAGCAGAAAGAGAGACCAAAAGTAATGAAGACTGGAAAGGAACAGAGAAAATCTACAGGAACAGCAACTTTATAGGTAGTACAATGGCACTAAATTAATATCTTTCAATAATTACTCTGAATGTAAATGGACTAAATGCTCCAATCAAAAGACAAGGGTATCAGAAAGAAAAACAAAAACAAGACACATCGATATGCTGCTTACAAGAAACTCATTTTAGACCCAAAGTCACCTCCAGATTCAAAGTGAGGAGGTGGTGAACCATCTATCATGCTAATGGACTTCAAAAGAAAGCTGGGGTGGCAATCCTTACATCAAACAAACTAGATTTTAAACCAAGGACTGTAATAAGAGATGAAGAAGGACACTATATCATAATAAAGGGCTCTATCCAACAAGATCTAACAATTATAAATATGTATGCCCCTAACTTGGGAGTGGCCAAATATATAAATCAATTAGTAATGAACTTACAGAGGGTTCCTGGGTGGCTTAGTCAGTTAAGCGTCTACGTTCGGCTCAGGTCCTGCATCAGGCTTCCTGCTCAGTGGAGAGTCTGCTTCTCCCTCTCCCTCTGCTGCTCTCTCTCTCTCTGTCAAATAAATAAACTCTTTAAAAAAAGAGTTTAAAAAAATAACAAATTTAAAGAAACTCATTGATAATAATACAATAAGAGTAGGGGACTTTAACACCCCACTCACAGCAATGGGCATCTCACCTAAGCAGAAGATCAACAAGGAAATGAGGGGTTTGTTTTCTTTTTTGTTTTTTTGTGTGTTTTTAAAAAAATTCTTCAAAAAATTTTTCAAGATTTTATTTATTTATTTATTTGAGAGAGAGAGAACACACGAGAGAGAGCTACAGAGAGCATGAGCAGGGGAAGGAGCAGAGGGAGAAGCAGACTCCCCACTGAGCCCAATGTGGGGCTCAATTCCAGGACCCTGGGATCATGACCTGAGCCAAAGGCAGGAGCCTAACCAACTGAGCCACCCAGGCGCCCTGAAACAAGAGCTTTGAATGACACACTGGACTGGATGGACTTAACAGATATATTCAGAGCATTTCATCCTAAAGCAGCAGAATACACATTCTCTCCAAGTACACATGGAACATTCTCCAGAATAGATCACATACTGGGTCACAAATCAGGACTCAATCAGAACAAAAAGGTTGAGATCATACCATGCATATTTTCAGACCACAATGCTATGAAACTTGAAGTCAACCACAAGAAATTTGGAAGGACCACAAATACATGGAGGTTAAAGAACATCCTACTAAAGAATGAATGGGTCAAGAAGGAAATTAAAGAATTTAAAAAATACATGGAAGCAAATAAAAATGAAAACATGACAGTTCAAACCCTTTGGGATGCAGCAAAGGCAGTCTTAAGAGGGAAGTATATAGCAATACAGGCCTTCCTCATGAAGCAAGAAAAGTCTCAAATACGCAACCTAACCTTACACCCAAAGGAGTGGGGAAAAAACAGCAAATAAAGCCCAAATCCAGCAGAAGAAGAGAAATAATAAAGATTGGAGCAGAAATCAATGATATAGAAATTTTAAAAAAACAACAACAGTACAACAGGTCAACAAAACTAGGAGCTGGTTCTTTAAAAGAATTAAAAAGATGTTAAACCCCTAGCCAGACTTATCAAGAAGAAAAGAGAAAGGACCCAAATAAATAAAATCATGAATGAAAGAGGAGAGATCACAACCAACATTGAAGAAATACAAACAATTATAAGAGAATATTATGAGCAATTATATGCCAACAAATCAGGCAATCTGGGGGAAATGGATGCATTCATAGAAACATATAAACTATCAAAACTGAAACAGGAAGAAACAGAAAACCTGAACAGACCCATAACCAGCAAAGAAATTGATTCAGTAATCAAAAACTTCCCAACAAACAAGAGTCCAGGGCTGGATGGCTTCCCAGTAAAATTCTATCAAACATTTAAAGAAGAATTAATATCTATTCTTCTGAAACTGTTCCCAAAAACAGAAATGGAAGGAAAATTTCCAAACTCATTCTATGAGCCTAGCATCACCTTGATCCCCAAACCAGACAAAGATCCCCCCATAAAGGGGAATTACAGACCAATATCCCTGATGAACATGGATGCAAAAATTCTCAACAAGATACTAGCTAATAGGATCCAACAGTACATTAAAAGAATTATTCAAATGACCAAGTGGGATTTATTCCTGGGCAGCAGGGGTGGTTCAACATCCACAAATCCACATCCACAATGTGATACACCACATTAATAAAAGAGAAAGGATAAGAACCATACGATCCTCTCAATAGATGCAGAAAAAGCATTTGACAAAGTACAGCATCCTTTCTTGATAAAACCCCTCCACGATGTAGGGATAGAGGAAACATACCTCAACATCAGAAAAGCCATATACGGGGGCACCTGGGTGGCTCAGTCATTCAGTGTCTGCCTTCAGCCCAGGTCATGATCCCAGGGTCCTGGGATCAAGTCCCACATCGGGCTCCCTGCTCAGCGGGAAGCCTGCTTCTCCCTCTCCCACTCCCCCTGCTTGTGTTCCTGCTCTCACTATCTCTCTGTCAAATAAATAAATAAAATATTTTTAAAAAGGAAAAGAAAAGAAAAGCCATATATGAAAGACCCACAGTGAATATCAACCTCAATGGGGAAAAACTGAGAGCTTTTCTGCTAAGGTCAGGAACATGATAAGGACATCTACTCAACAAAGAGCAATAAAAGGCATCCAAATTGGCAAAGAAGAAGTCAAACTTCCACTCCTCACAGACAACATGAAATGTAGAAAACCCAAAAGATTCCACCAAAAAAAGTGCTAGAACTGATACAGGAGTTCAGCAAAGTTGAAGGATATAAAATCAATGTACAGAAGTCTGCTGCATTTCTCTACACTAACAGTGAAGCAACAGAAAGAGAAATCAAGGAATCAATCCCATTTACAATTGCACCAGAAACCATAAGATACCTAGGAATAAACCTAACCAAAGAGGTAAAGGATCTGTACTCTGAAAAATATAGAACATTTAAGAAAGAATTTGAGCAAGGCACAAAGAAATGGAAAAACATTCCATGTGCATGGGTTGGAAGAACAAATATTGTTAAAATGTCTATGCTACCCAAAGCAATCTACACATTCAATGCAATCCCTATCAAAATACCACCAGCACTTTTCACAGAGCTGGAACAAATAATTCTAAAATTTGTATGGAACCAAAAAAGACCCCAAATAGCCAAAGGAATGTTGAAAAAGAAAATCAAAACTGGAAGCATCCCATTTCCAGACTTCAAGCTGTATTAAAAAGCTATAATCATCAAGACAGTATAGTATGGCACAAAAACAGACAGATCAGCGGAACAGAAGAGAGAACCCAGAAATGGATCCTCAACTCTATGGTCAACTAATCTTTGACAAAACAGGAAAGAATATCCAATGGAAAAAAGACAGTCTCTTCAACAAATGGTTTTGGGAAAACTGGGCAGCTATGTGCAGAAGAATGAAACTGGACCACTTTCTTACACCATACACAAAAACAGACTCAAAATGGATGAAAGACCTAAATGTGAGACAGGAATCCATCAAAATCCTAGAGGAGAACACAGGCAGCAACCTCTTTGACCTCGGCCACAGCAACTTCTTGCTAGACATCTCTCCAGAGATACAGGAATCAAAAGCAAAAATGAACTATTGGGACGTCATCAGGCAAAAAGTTTTTGCACATCAAGGGAAACAACAAAACTAAAAGGCAACCTACAGAATGGGAGAAGATATTCACAAATGACATATCAGATAAACGGTTAATATCCAAAATCTATAAAGAACTCACCAAACTCAACACCCAAAAAACAAAAAATCCAGTCAAGAAATGGGCAGAAGACATGATCCAAATGGCCAACAGACCCATGAAAAAATGCTCAACATTACTCAGCATCAAGGAAATACAAATCAAAACCACAATGAGATAGCACCTCACAGAAGTCAGAATGGCTAAAATTAACAACACAAGAAACAACAGGAGTTGACAAGGATGAGGAGAAAAGGGAACCCTCTTACACTGTTGGTGGGAATGCAAACTGATACAGCCACTCTGGAAAACAGTATGGAGGTTCCTCAAGAAGTTAATCTATTTTGGGGCGCCTGGGTGGCCTTCGGCTCAGGTCATGATCCCAGGGTCCTGGGATCGAGCCCCGCATCGGGCTCCCTGCTCCGCGGGAAGCCTGCTTCTCCCTCTCCCATTCCCCCTGCTTGTATTCCCTCTCTCACTGTGTCTCTCTCTGTCAAATAAATAAATAAAATCTTTAAAAAAAAAAAAAAAGAAGTTAATCTATTTTTAACTTCTTGAGGAACCTCCATACTGAGAAACAATCTGAGGGTTTTAGAGGGGAGGGGAGTGGGGGGATGGGTTAGCCCGGGGATGGGTATTAAGGAGGGCACATACTGCATGGAGCACTAGGTGTTATATGAAAACAATGAATCATGGATCACTACATCAAACCCTAATGATGTATTGTATGGGGACTAACATAAAAAAACAAAATAAAATAAAATAAAATAGAAGTTAAAAATAGAGCTACCCTATGACCCAGTAATTTCACTAATAGGTGTTTACCCCTAATATTTATAAATAAATAAATAAAAATCTTAAAAAAATTTTTTCAGTTTGCATCTAAAAGTGAAACCAAACTGTATGTTGCATTATTGAGGCTCACCGAATGTGATTCAGAAGATTGAAATAGGATGACTAAAGATCTGCTAGTCAAGGGCAAATAAAAGAAAGCAGGAGCAATAATTTTAATAGAAGATAAGGTGGAGGCCACAAATCTTTAAATAAGAAATATTGCTTAGAGTTATAATTCACAATGAAAAGTTACAAATATCAATTATGTAATAACATTGTATAAATCAATTATGTAATTATGTTGTATAAATATCATACTCATAAAGCAAAAATTACCAGTGATATAGGGATAAATAAACTTACTTTTGCAGTAAAGGAGGTATTTTTAATGAGTACTTAAATTTACAAAAACATTAATAAGTTTGACCATATGTAAATAAAAATGTTTCCACACAACAAAAACACTCCATAAAGTTAAAAGACAAATCTGTTGATTCAAGGGCATGAGGAGTCCAAAGTGGTCAAGTGACAGTCTTAATTTCCAATTCTTTGGAATTATTACTGTTAGAAGCATTTCTTCCTTTAGAACTAAGATAGTAGGCTAGTAGAGCATAAGGTTGTAGGGATAGGTAGCAAAAAATTTACTGGGTTACCAGGGATGCCATTCCCATTTCCACCCCATGATTCCTAGACCAGTGAATGCTTGCTATGAGAAAAACAGCACCATATCTTGGACATTGATTCAGAGCATATAAGCCTCCTGGAGAACCTTTCCCCCAGTCCCACTAGGTACTGCTACCCGGCTGGCACTGTAACTGAGTCTGAAAGGCCATTCCACCATTCTGTCAAACCAGCTACTTCAGGATGGTGGGGAACATTGTAAGACCAGTGAATTCCGTGAGAATGGGCCCATTGCCGTTTCATTTGCTATAAAGTGAGTCCCTTCACCAGAAGCAATGCTGCGTGGAATACCATGATGGGGGATAAGGCATTCTGAGAGTCCGTGGATGGTAGTTTGGGCAGAAGCACTGTGTGCAAGGAAGGCACATCCATGTTCAGAGTAAGTGTCAATTCCAATAAAAACTGTTGCCTCTTCAATGACAGAAGTGGTCCAATGTAATCCACCTGCCGTCAGGTAGCTGGCTCATCACCCCGAGGAAGTGTCATATCAGAGACTCAGTGTTGGTCTCTGCGGCTGCCACCTGGACACTTGGCAGTGGCCACAGCCAGGTCAGCCTTGGTGAATGAAAGTCCATGTTGCTGACCCCATCATAACCTCCATCCTGACACCATGGCCACTTTTAAAATAAACTCATTGGGCAGTGACAGTGGTGGCTTGAAGAGGCCAATTGCTATCCACTTATTAAAATCCTCTTCTGCTGAGGTCACCCTTTGGTGAGTGAGCATTTATATGGGACACATATATTCATGTTTTTCACCCATTCAGAGAAGTCAATCTATGTATCTCTTTCCCAGACTTCCTTGTCCCCAATTTTCTAATCATGTTCCTTCCAAGTCCCTGACCATCCAGCCAAACCATTGGCCACAGCCCATGAATTGGTATACATAACTGCTTGAAGTTCTGCTTAGAGGATCTCCCTTTATCACTGCCTCTCATGGGTGTGCACAGCTGCCCACTTCTGGGTGGTGCCTGCATATCCTGCAGAACCATTTGTAAACCAGGGCCAAGTTTTCTCTTCCTCTGTCACCTGATTACAGGGAACTTCCTCTAAAGCCACAGGTGCAGACTAGGAGAGAGAAGGTAGGATAGCAGGAGTTGGGACCATGAATATTTGGGCCACTTCTTCATATAATTACTTGTGCTTCCAGGGCCTACGGGGATATTAGTCTAGTTACAGTTCTAGAAGCAAAGAGGGGTGGTGGGGGTGGGTTCTGAAGAGAATCAGCAGTGTCTTTCAAGGCAACTGCCTTGGGGCAGACCATTACAGTTTCCTAGTGCAAAGCAGGGTATATCTCCTCAGACAGGAGCTATAGAGACAGACTGCTTCTACTGGCAAAGTACAACAGAATTTACAGGTCCAATGTCCCCAGCTTCATCAGGGTATTCTCACACATTCCATTCCAAATATCAGGATCCCATTCCTTCCTCATCAATGCCCTCACTTTTCAATTCGCACTATTATTCGGCTACTAACATGGTGAGATTCTGGGTTTGGTTTTCAGCAATCTCAGCTCTGCAGCTATAGGGGTATCTTTCAGGATAGACATAGAAGCTTTCAATCCTTTATACAGTGCTTGGGCCGGGAATCTGAATCCCTGATCTCATCCTTTTTTCTCCCCACTTTGTTCAGTTCCATCAGGAGCAACAGCCAATCTCACTATACTCATTAGTTTGACAACAGTGTTTGAAGGTATCACGTACATGGTAATCCAGTTCCTTGCCTCTTATTAAGTGTTTGATTAGGAATATCCAATAGTGATATTTTGCATATTTCTATTTTTATATCATGTCACAGACTTTATCATCACTTCTACTCTCTTTACTACTGGAAACGGAATCATTAGTGTCTTTAAATCTAATCGGACCAGAGAGCCAATTCTAGAAACACCAGAGCCAATTCAGAGAATTCATCCTTAAGATTCTGTTCCTTTAGAACCACTCTTAGTATCAAAATCTGTATTAGTTAGGATTCTCCAAACAGAACCAACAGGATGTGTATACATCTATATATCCATCTATAGTGAGGGCATTATCTACTGTTGAGAGATTGAAAGAAATTTAAGGAATTGGCTCATGTGATTGTGGAGGCTTGGTAAATCCAAAACCTGCAGCATAGAAAGAGTTGCACTTTGCATCCAAAGGCAGTCTGCTGGCAGAATTCCTTCTTGTTATAGGGAGGTCAATCTTTATTCTATTAAGGCCTTCAACTGATTGAATGAGGCCCACCCATATTATGTAGAATAACCTGCTTTACTCAAACTCCACCAATTTAAATTGTTAATCTCTTATCCAAAAAACACCTTCACGAAAGTTTCAGCATAATATTTGACCAAATATCTGGGAACCAACGTGGCCCAGACAAGCTGACACATAAAATTAACCATCACAAATGGTTCTGAGGGGAGTTTGTGAATTTATTTAAAAATTTGTTTTTGCTACTTTTTCTATGATTATCATGTATTATCTTTGTAATAAGTAAATATATATTTTTAATAGTTTTTTAAAAAAGATTTGCTTTGGGAAGTCTTCCCTGGTAGCATGGCACTCAGAATATACCATTATAGCTGTCCAGTACATCGTATATATTGTGTGTCCTACTGTATGTTTGTCTAATAGACTACGAAGGCTCTAAATGAAAGAGCCTTCTCTTTTCATGTGCATGTTTACCCCAAGCATAGTACTCTGGCACAAAGTACACTCAAAGAATGAATGGCCAATAACAGAAAAATATTACCCCAAATCAATACTATTAGTCCACCTACCCATTCTAAACCCGCCCCACTTCTGGGATTTCTTTGACCTCTTCAGACTCCTAGACTAGAAATGGTAACCATGTAGTACATGTTTCAAAATTCTGTCAATTTTACCTCAAGAATGCCTGTAGTCCCTGGCCTTTTGGTATCTGTATGTCCACTGCTTTAATTTGAATATCCCACATATAAAACATGTGTTTTATTAAAAAAGTAATACATGCTTATTTTTGAAAGCATAGGTCAAAAGAACAGATTTTTCAGAACTAGATAATTCTATACTTCATTTAGGAAAAACAAACATGTAAAATAGCCAGAAAATGTCTGAAGAAAGACTGATGAAGAGGATCCAGCTCTACCAAATTTTGAAACATATTATAAAACTATAGTAAATAAAATATGGTGTTGCTACTTGTATGGACTTAGCTATGAATATAGTCCAAAGTGGGTCCAGATACATATGAGAACGTAGCATATGCTAATAACTGCATTACATATTAATGGTGGAAAATGTGACTTATTCTGGAAGAAAATAAAACTGGATTCTGTGTGAGCTCTTTCCAAACACAAGTAACCAATTCAGTCCTCAGACACCAACTTCCTCGATTCTCCAACACCAACTGGGTGTCCAGCAACTCAATTCAGTTCTAATTCTACCTGGAATTAGCAC
Organism: Phoca vitulina; assembly: GCF_004348235.1. Classification (NCBI taxonomy): domain Eukaryota; kingdom Metazoa; phylum Chordata; class Mammalia; order Carnivora; family Phocidae; genus Phoca; species Phoca vitulina. The sequence continues at coordinate 8,956,980 of NW_022589748.1, read as the reverse complement.
AGACCTGCAGTGAAGGGCTCAGTCCCAGACTGCCTCCACTTCAGACACCAGTTACAAGTTCCAGGCCTACATGCTACCTCCATTTCTGTCTGACTTGGCTGCAAATTTGGGGGTTCCCACAATTCCTTCCTCAGGTTTGAAAACTTTTGAGACTCGACTCAGAACTTGGGAAATCACTTCACTTAGGTTTATGGTTTATTTATAAAGGATACAACTCAGGAAGAAACCAAATGGAAGAAATGTACAAGACCAGGTATTGAGGAAGGAGCAGAGCTTCCAAGCCCTCTAGGTACACCACCCTACCACTGTATCAATGTGTTTACCCACCCTGGTTATTCAATCATTTTTATAACCTATCTGCTGCCCACCTCCACTCCCCCAGAGGATGGGGGAATGGGACTGAGAGTCCCCACCCTCTAATCACTGTGTTTGGTCTTTCTAGTGACCAGTCCCCATCCTGAGGCTATCTAGGGTTCCCACCTCAACTCACATCATTAGCAAAGACTCAGGTGTATTCTAAAGGGGATGGTTATGGATAACAATAGATACTCCCATCACTCAGAAATGGTTAAGGAGTTCTGTGCCAGGAACCAGGGACAAAGACCAAATACATATTTTCATAATACAACAGATTCTTATCACATTCCTTACTGAAATAAATTTCAAATGAATCAAGGGTTAAAATGAAAACTAAAACCTTAAAAATACAAATGAAAACATGGGAGAACTTTAAGAATACTTTTTTTTTTTTTAAAGATTTTATTTATTTATTTGACAGAGAAGAGAGATAGTGAGAGCAGGAGCACAAGTAGAGGGGTGGGAGAGGAAGAAGCAGGCTTCCCCTCGAGGGAGCCTGATGTGGGACTCGATCCCAGGACCCTGGGATCATAACCTGAGCCGAAGGCAGACGCCTAACGACTGAGCCACCCAGGCGCCCAAGAATACTTTTTAAGAGCATAAGGCCTGTCTTACACAGTATAGCACAAAATCCAAGTGCCCATAAAAGGGGGGAAAAAAATACATCTGACTACATGAAAATAATTTTTTAAACTTTTAATTGGAAAAAAGACATAAATACAAAATACTGTACAAACAGTATTGAGACAAGTTAATTGCAACACAGAAAACATAAGAGCTCCTACAAATCCACAAGAAACCAAACAGGAAAACAGACAAAAGACATGAATAGACAGTTCACAGAAATAGAACTACAAAGATATATAAGATACATGCTCACCTTCACTCTCAATAAACAAAACTTTTAAGATACCATTTTTCACCTATAAGATTGGCAAACATAGAAACAAAATGTTAAACATGTTGATGTATATTCTTTTGGTTCTTTATTGATATATATACATATGTGTATGTATATATACATACATATATATACACACACACACATACACATACACTTGGGGGACTTAATAAAAATAAGACACTGGACATACTTTGTATATTTTATATTTTCATGTATATACTTCTGCATCTCCCTTCTGTGGATACATAAATTTGGGGAGGTTTGCAAAAATAAAAATATTCTGAATTTTTTAATATATTAATATTTTGATGCATACCCTTATTTTGGTATAGATACATGGGGAGTGGTTACAAAAATGAGAACATATAATTTATACCACTTAAAACGTTTTTCCCTCTTATCAAGAACACCTCTTTATGTCATTAAATATGCCTTCATCACCTTCTGCGTGGACTTTTCAACATCCTTCTTTCTGAATGCCCTATCCTTCGTCTTCTCCCTTAGTTCATCCTCCATTCCACCTCCAGAGTAATCTTCATCACTAGTTTGTTGGGTTCCCACTGCTGGCCCAGATGTCTTAACCAGGACATGACAGTCAGGAAATGCTACTTCTCCAGATTTGTCTCTTGCAACCTTCTTCCCTCCATCCTAAGTATCCACCTTTCAATGGGCATGCCAGGTCCTTTCACTGTTGCTGTCTGGAATCACTCTCCTAAGCCCTTTTCTTCCAAAAAGGATCTATCTATCTTTCAAAATCCCATTAGCCTCATCTCTAAGAAACCTTCCTTGGTGCTCAAAGCTAGTACCTTTGTGCTCATTGTACTTCATTTATCTCTGAACTATTACATCCTACACTTTATGGTCATTTACCTGTTTACAAGTTTATCTCCATAACTAGGCCATGTGCTTTCTTGAGGATTAGGGGTTTTATTTATTTCTATACCCACTGGATGGGAATGGGGATAAGAATGAGGAGAGGAGAGAAGTGGTCCCTGAAGAGTGGTTCAGGCTGAAGAAAGGCAGGTAGAATGTTCCAAGCACTGAAAAATTCAGAATGACCAGAGCATGGAGTGAGTGACAGAAAGAGAGAGAGAAAAGGGTTTTAACCCAGAGAGGTAGGCACAAGATGTAGTTGATTCTGGAAGCAAATTAAGGCATTTATATTTCAGTCTAAGGTCTTGAGGATAACAGGGACTATAAGCAGAGCTGTGGCTTGTAGATCTACTTTTGATAGGTTGCTCCAGTAGTAACATGGGGAATAAGGCAGAACAATTACTTAGGGCACTAGAGTAGTTGTACAAGTAAGAAATCATCATGGCCTAAACCTGAGTGGTGTAAGTGGAGATGGATATATCTAGAAAGTGAAAGTGTTCAGGAAGTAAGGGGATGTGGGGGGCTGGGGCAAAGGGAGAAGTCAAGGGTGAAACCTAGGTTTTTGGCCCTCTCCTCATACAACACAGCATGACCCTGTTGGTCATTTAACCTTTCTCTGTGTTGATTTAATCATTTATGAAACCGGTTTGATTATACCTGACCTATTAAATTTCAAAGGATTCATATTAGGATCAAATGAAACACTACATGTGAAGGTGCTATAAGAATTATATAGCTAAAAAAAAAGAATTATATGCCTTAATTACACCATATGAACGCAAAAGTGGCAATTACTTCACACCTTCCATGTCAGGCACAATACAAAGCATGTTACACATGCAATCTCATTTAATTTTCTCTAAGATGTCATTTACCCCTACTTTATATATTAGGAAATAGTCAAAAAAGTTAAATAAGTTGTCCAAGTTCACCTAGTGGTAAACATTGCAAATCTAGAATTCAAACTCAAATTGTTTGATTCTAGGATTCTTTCTAATATACCACCTTGCCTCATTAGGGTTCATTCCTCAAAATTTTATTCTTTATTGAAATCCCTCCTGAATCAAATGGCTAAACATCTGCTACCACGTCATTTTTTTCAATCATGGATTGAAATGGATCTGCTCCCACAACATGACCTTTTGTGTGAAATTCTCCAAAGACATTCTGAAGTCTTCCCACTCTATACATACATTACCATATAGACAACACTCCCTTGCTACACTCTTTTGCATCATATAATGAAAACAATTAATTTGCTTCAAAGTGTGGTAACGGAGACCAGTAGAATGATATATGCAAACAGACTGCCTCTACAGGGATCATGTGGCTCTTTCTGCTTTGCTGAGACTTTGGTGTGATGTTAGTAGAGATGCCTAATTAAAATTCCATTCATTGTGGATTTCTTGCATTAATTTTGATTTTTTAAAAAATACTGCATTAAAATATTATTGATCTCAATTACTGAGTTTTATGGTGCCCCCTTTAAATTGTGTACCTCAGGAGATCCACTCCCCCTTTCTCCACCTGCAAGCACATGCCTGAAAGTTCCACAATCTTCATCTCTGCTCATGTGTCCCCTTACATCTGTAACAGTAAATAAATATGCATACTTACCAAATAAGGTAAGCACAAGTCTCCTGTGTAATGCTATTATTCAAACTTATATATGTGCTTTTGATTCTCAAATATACAAAGCCACTTAAAAGCATTATATACCAGGGTATTCACTGCAACTTCAAGAGCAAAAGATTGGGAACAACCTAAATATCAACCAGTGAATGACTAATTAATTTTGTCACTCTTACAAAGAATATCATGCAGCTGTTAATAAGAATGAGGAATCCCTATTCATATTGATATGGTACAATCGCCAAGATACTTTAAGTATAATACACCCAACAGTGTGTATCATAAATCGACATTTTGTGTGGGAAAAATGCTTATATCCACATACATATTTATAAATTCAGAAAGCATCTGGGAAATTCAGAGCATCTAAGGGTGATTATGCTTGTCTGAAGGAAGTTGAACTAGAGGGACAAGGACGTACTTTTCACCATATGCCCTTTGGCACCTTTGAATTCTAACAATTTTTGTTATTATAAAAATGAAATACTAGACGTTATCTTGTATATCTAATGAGGGGGTGAATACGGGATACTAGAAAATAACTACAGACATCTTTCGGAATTTTGTCTTAAGAAGGAGACTACTACTCAATCATTTGAGATTTAAAACCTGCTGAGGGACGCCTGGGTGGCTCAGTCAGTTAAGCATCTGCTTTCGGCTCAGGTCATGATCCCAGGGCCCTGGAATCCAGTCCCTCATGGGGCTCCCTGCTCAGCAGGGAGCTCGCTACTCCCTCTGCCTGTGCTCTCTCTCTCTGACAAATAAATAAATAAAATTGTTAAAAATAAATAAATAAATAAAACCTGCCTTGAGAGCAGTGTGTCCTGAGCGGGAAGGGTGGGCTGACCAGCTTCTCCTCAGCCGCCAACACACCGATCCTGTAGCTTGCTAAAAAGGCATCGAGCACTTTCTACCTTGCATTCATCTCCCCTAAACTTAAAACACCTACAATACTGGGCGAGCAGCCCTTATCAGATTCCCTTCTGTATCCCCGCAGCACCGAGAACCCCTCTAAGCACACAGCAGAGAGTCAAGAAGACGCTGGTGACAGGGAGGAAAGAAGCGAGGGGAGGAAGCAGGGCAAACCGCGCGAGGGGGGAAAGAGGAAGCCCACCCTACACCTGCAGCCAGAGACCTCCAGGAGAGAGCGGCCCGCTCTGCAGTCACGCCCGGACGCGCGCGGCCCACAGGCCCCGCCTCCGTCCTCAGGTCCCCGGTCTGCAAAGCTGGGGCGCGGCGGGCGGCGACACCGGACCACCGCGAACCCTTACTGCCCCGGAACAGGGCCCTCCTGTGCGCAATGGCGCCGGGGCCGGCCGCGAGGGGCGGGACCGTAGGCGCCGCGACCCAATGAGCGGCGCGGGCCGACCTGCGGCCCAATGGTAGCGGCGCACGGGCACGCTGGGGGCGGGCCGGACGCGCCCGACTTTTCCAGAAGACCCGGGCAGCGAACGCCTCCTGGCCACGCTGAGCGGGCTCTGGGCCCTCCGCACGCCGGCTCTCCTCCTCTTCCTGTGCTGGTTAGCTATGGCGGCCGTGAAGACCCTGAACCCCAAGGCCGAGGTGGCCCGAGCCCAGGCGGCGCTGGCGGTGAACATCAGCGCGGCCCGGGGCCTGCAGGACGTGCTGAGGACCAACTTGGGGCCTAAGGGCACCATGAAGATGTAAGGCGGGGCTGGCGGGGCTGGCGGGGAGGGTACCTAGCGCCATCACGGGCCTGGCGCCCCCGGGCCTCTGCGCTCGTCGCTGCGTCCCTACCTACCCGCAGACTCCCGGGTCGCTCCTGTTTCCTGCCCCGGCCGTTTCCTCTTGTAATCGATGCCATCTCTGCGGAGAACAAAGCTGCCCGCGTGCGCGGCTCGCCCCTGCGCCCTGGGACCCTAACTGAGAGTTGGGCAGGCTGTTTCTCTGAAGGGAGGGGGTGGGCACTGCACCATTCCTGTTACCGGGTGGGGAGAACCAGCCGCGTGGCCCCAGGTCCTTAGGATCTGGGTAAAGCCCGATAGTAATGGGACTCTTAGGTCTCCGTTGAAAAAGTCACACTGTGATTCATTTGTGCCCGTTGAACAGGCTTGTTTCTGGTGCTGGAGACATCAAGCTTACTAAAGATGGCAATGTGCTGCTTCATGAAATGGTGAGAGGCTGCTATATTAGGTCGAAAATGTCTTGGTTTTCCGTATTGCATGTGATTCGCAGTGAGATTTTTAATGTTCATATTCAAGATAGGAGAAATGAGTCAGCTCTCAGCAGGTCTTTCAGACAATGGAGGAAATAGAAAAGGAATGCAGTCAGTAATAGTACTGACAGTACGATGCGGGGAGGAGCCCTGGAATCTGATTACTTATTTTTGAATCCTTATTCTTGCCATGTAAGTCCTTGGTTAAAGGATTGTAGTTATTAAAATTAACTCTGTTAAAATCTGAAAAACGAAGCGATTGACATAGTTAGGTAAGCGCAAAATGGTTATACTTTTTCTCTTTTTAAAACGTGGATTTCTGTCAACATATCTCTCCACCTCCAGCTGAAGGGGAGATAAAACTCTTTGCTTTACTATTGTTAAAGTCCCACTGACCAAGAGTGTGAGACTATTGAGAGGAGCAATTGTTTTACTCATCCCTAAGTTTCCAAAATCTAGCACTTAAAATCCAAGAAAAGGAAATGATTTGCCTGTGTTTTGAGTTCAGAATAACATTTAGGGGGGTTTTTTTGTTTTTGGAGCCCAAGGCTGGGCTTGAACTCAGGACCCTGAAGTAAGAGCCAGAAGCTTAACCAGCTGAGCCACCCAGGCGTCCCTCTGGCCTAGATTCTTAAAACTGTCAGTGTCCCCAAAAACAAAAGGCTGGGAAACTGTTCTAGATTACAGGAGAATAAGGAGACTTAAAAACCAAAAGCAGTTCAGGAGCATTGTTTGCGTCCTTTGTAATTAAGAATCTATGGGTGATACTGGAGACATAATGAATATCCTGTTTTTACAGAACTTTTCAGCGATTTAGCATTCACTGATGATCTTTGTTAAAAGGTCTTTTTAATTTTTTGTTCAATCCAAGTAATACTGGAGGCTGGTGAGGTTTAATTTTAGAAGGAACCTGGTTTATTCTCACAAGAGTCCTAAGGAAGCTTGCATGGATTTGAAATTATTTCTTACGGTTAACTCTGTCATCTTCAGTAAAACTTAACTGGGCCTCAGATTTCCTCATCAGTAGAGTGGAGATAATCTTCTCAAATCTAAATGTGAAAATGTTTGGGTTACCATAGATGGATGTACAAAATAGTTAATGGTGAGTTTTAAATCAGTATGGCATGTAGCTGAACACTTGGGCAATTTATGCAAATAGATGCACTTAAGGAGACCCTTCACACATTTTAAGGTATACTTAGACTATTTCAACTTAAGTAATTTTCTTCTTTTTCTACTTTCAGCAAATTCAACACCCAACAGCCTCCTTAATAGCCAAAGTAGCAACAGCCCAAGATGACATAACTGGTGATGGTACCACTTCCAATGTTCTAATCATTGGAGAGCTACTGAAACAGGCGGATCTCTACATTTCTGAAGTATATATGATTCTTGTGTTTCCGTGGTAGTTTATATATATAGGAAATTTATTTATGTAAATTGAGGTGTTAATAGTAGCAAGGCCATATGGTAGAATGTAAAGAGCAGGGGGCTTAAATCTGGGAACCAGAGCCTATATCCTGGTCTTAATACAAGTTTATTGTGATCCTGGACAGATTAAGGAACCTTCCTTGGCCTGCAGGGTTTTTTTAATCAAGTTGCATCACATATTACTTATATATGTCTGTCTATAACAGATTGATAGTTGAGATCTAGAAACAGGATATTCAGGACTAGGCATATTTATAAGGAAAGCCAACTAAAACGTAAATTTAAAGAAGAATTACACAACGTTTTTAGCCCTGAGTTAGTTTGAAGGTTAAAGCAAACCTTAGTAGTAATCCAGTGCCAAGAAATTCTTGGGAAGAGAGAAAAAATGGACCCTTCATCTCCCTGTTTGTTTTTGTTAGTAAATGATGTGAATTGGAAAGATAAATGGTCCTACTGAGTACAGTTTTAGGTTTGGGGCATTATTCCTTGTGGTCTGCACAGTGAACACCCAAGTGTGCTTTATAGTTCCCTTGGCTTTGATTCTGTGCTAGAGTAATGTCTGTTCTTTTCCTCTGCATTGAAAGGGCTATTTATCCTTTTAAATGTATTCAAAAAATCAGCACATTATATTAAAGCATATGAATGATCCAGAATATTGCTTTAAAAATTTACTTTTTCATCTAACTGAAGAACTCCAGTTAGTGGTGGTTATGTAATTGTATGTTAACAGGGTCTTCATCCCAGAATAATAACAGAAGGATTTGAAGCTGCAAAGGAAAAGGCACTTCAGTTTTTGGAACAAGTCAAAGTAAGCAAAGAAATGGACAGGGAAACACTTATAGATGTGGCCAGAACATCTCTACGTACTAAAGTGCATGCTGAACTTGCTGATGTCTTAACAGAGGTATGTTAAATGTGGTATATGTCCGTGTGTACACCTGTACTGAAACCCCTGGCATACTTTCTGGTTGGAATTACAAGGTGCTATCTAAAACTTTCACAGTATCATACCATGTGAGATAAGTAGTTTCTTTTTTTGTGGCAATGAGCGGCTGATGTATGTGAAATGAGAAAATCAAATAATAGTATACCTGACCATACTATAAAGATATATTGGAGTTTTCATTAAAGGTGTATAAAATTGAGATTTTTATTGTGAAAAAACTTCCTGTTATCAATATTTTTAATAGAATAGTAGGGATGTCAGTGATTCTTTACATAATTATGAATTGAGATGTCAGAAATGTAAATGACTTCAATCCTTTACGAGTAATGTATTCTGTTACCTCATAGAAAAAGGCGAAGATTGATTCAGATTTTAAAGAAACGTATATTTCTCTGAAGAACAAGCAACGTAAGTGTCTGGACTGCAAATCAAATTCATCTAATGGTTCTGCTCTTATTGTAGGCTGTAGTGGACTCCATTTTGGCCATTAAAAAACAAGATGAACCTATTGACCTCTTCATGGTTGAGATCATGGAGATGAAACATAAATCTGAAACTGATACAAGGTAGGTGGTAGAATGCCATGAAATACTTACAAAGTGTGTTTACAGATTTACAGGCACTTTATATAATACATATTATTTGGCTGATGTCTTTTTCTCTGAATTTATGTGTATTGCTTAGATGAATATTTAGTTTGCTCAGTAGTGTTTCCTCCTGAAATGAGGTTATTGTTACGTGTTTATAGTCAGTATGATTCTGAAAAGCGAGCTATGTCAATGATTTATTAAACTGTAGGTTACAAAGCATAGTAGGAGACTGTTTCGGAATTTAGAATATATATTACATTTCAAAGACCTAGTTAAAAAATAATTTTTAAAGGAGGTGATGACATTTGAGAGCCTACCAGTTGCAACTGTTTCTCTGCAGAATTTTCTTTACAAGATAAGCATTGTTACTTTTGTTTGAATGGCTTGTTTTTGTGCTGTATTCTGGATATTGCTTTTTCATAATTGAACCTGCCTAGGTTTCACCCAAAAGTCTTTTTCAAAAACTCAAGAAATAAAGTTGTGTGAAAATTATCAATACACTCTCAATTCAGTATTTGAATTTCATTAGTGTATGTTATTATCTGGAAATCAATAACAGCACGACTTATTATGTGTTTCAACAGCTTAATCAGAGGTCTTGTTTTGGACCATGGGGCACGGCATCCAGATATGAAAAAAAGAGTAGAAGATGCATACATCCTCACATGCAATGTGTCATTAGAATATGAGAAAACGTGAGTTTATAGCCCGTTACAAATGGAATAGAGAGGTGGAGGAGCTTGGTATTTTGGGCAAATCACTTATGAGACTTAAGTTTCCCCACTGTGAGGGCAGTAATGCCTCAGTTGGGTTCGGGTGAATTACAGGAAATAACCTCTGAAAATACACCAGGGGCAGGATTGGAGCTCAGTGGCTATTTGTTAAATCTCAAGACCTGTTTCTGAGGCTACTGGTTTATCTTCTCAAACAATAAACATTCTCCCCCACTCCCCTTCTGTAACTTTTTTTTTAAATAGAGAAGTGAATTCTGGCTTTTTTTACAAGAGTGCAGAAGAGAGAGAGAAACTTGTAAAAGCTGAAAGAAAATTCATTGAAGATAGAGTTAAAAAAATAATAGAACTGAAAAAGAAAGTCTGTGGTGATTCAGATAAAGGATTCGTTGTTATTAATCAAAAGGTGAGAATGAAATGAGTCTATATTGTCCATTGTTATTTTTAAGGTGACTTCTGTTGTAACTAACTTTTGTTTTTGTTATAGGGAATTGACCCCTTTTCCTTAGATGCTCTTGCAAAAGAAGGTATAGTAGCTCTCCGTAGAGCTAAAAGGAGAAATATGGAAAGGTACGGATAGCATATTACCTTAGTGATGTAGATTTTACTTATTTTGCAAGTTAAGTGGGATTACTTCTTTTCCCCCCGTTCTTATTGTGTTTTTCCTTTTTTGTTGTGATTAAAATATACATAATATAAAATTTATCATTTTACTCATTTTTTCAAATGTACAATCTAGTGGGCATTAAGTTACATTCACATTATTGTGCAACCATCATCATCATTCATCTCCAGAACTTCTTCATCTTCCCAAACTGAAATTCTCCTCATTAAACAGTAACTTTGTTTCTTTCCCCTGCCCCTGGTAAATACTATTATTCTATTTTGTCTCTATGAATTTGGTACCTCATATAAAGGAATCGTGCAATATTTGTCCTGTTATGCTGGCTTATTTCACTTAGCATGATGTTTTTAGAGTTCATCCATGTTGTAACATTATTAGAATGAATGTCATTTCTTGTTAAGGATGAATAATATTCCATCGTATGGATGTATATCACCTTTTGTTTATCCATTTATCAGTGGACATTTAAGTCTCTCCCTTTTGACTGTTGTGAATAATGCTGCTGTGAACATTGGTGTATGCTTTAGTTTTAAACCATGACACGTATATGTACGTTACCAACCATGTCAAAAGAGCATCAAGGGGTTTCAGAGAACTACTTTTCCCCCGGATCTCACCACGATAAAGAGCTCTTGTTCATCTTTAGATTTCTTATCAGAGGAGTATTTGCTGACTTTGAAAGAGTGGGTTAGGGCGCCTGGGTGGCTCAGTCATTAGGCGTCTGCCTTCGGCTCAGGTCATGATCCCAGGGTCCTGGAACTGAGCCCCATATGGGGCTCCCTGCTGGGTGGGAAGCCTGCTTTTCCCTCTCCCACTCCCCCTGCTGGTGTTCCCTCTCTTGCTGTGTCTCTCTCTGTCAAATAAATAAATAAAATCTTGTAAAAAAAAGAAGAAAGAAAGCGTGGGTTAAATGTCGAGTTAGGAGAAAAGACTGGTTTTTAGCTGGTTGGTGGTGAATGGGAAGGTTCAAGGTTATTTAAAAAATAACTTTAGGATTTTAGTATGTAATTCTGAAAGGTTGCTTCATAAAAATTATTAATGATCTTTTTAAACATACATAACAAAGCTGCTTATACATCTCCCAAAACACACTTCAATATTTCAGGCTGACTCTTGCTTGCGGTGGAGTAGCCCTAAATTCCTTTGATGACCTAAATCCTGATTGTTTGGGATATGCAGGACTTGTCTATGAATATACATTGGTAAGTGTATTTTCTTTCTGAAGATAATATAATAAATAATTTTTGGTTCATGAATTCTTTGGTAGTAAAAATTCATTCAAACTTAGGATCAGATTTTTCCTTTGTTTACATACATTTTGAAGGTTATGTGTAATAATGATAAGCTATTGATGGGAAAAATCACTTCTATATGCAATTTTTTTTTTAAGTGAAGTAATTTGCTTTAATGTGATTGGTGTGTTGTTCCCTTATTAATATGCTACTTATTCTTCCATAAGCCCTCTACTCTTTTCATTCTTTGTACAACCATATCCTGTTTTTGAAAATATTTTCCCTTCTTCCTTCACATAGGGAGAAGAGAAATTCACTTTTATTGAGAAATGTAACAATCCTCGCTCTGTCACATTATTGATCAAAGGACCAAATAAGCACACACTCACTCAAATCAAAGATGCAATAAGAGATGGCTTGAGGGCTGTTAAAAATGCTATTGATGATGGTAAGATCTTTACTGTATTTATATTCTTTGGCTAGTGTGAAAGGCATGGCTGAATACTGTGTTCTTTTTATCAGTAGTTTACACAGCCAGACACCATGCAAAAGTAGTCTTCCCTTTAAAATGCCTGTGATGGTGTGCTAAGCTTTTTCATAGCATACCATTTTTAAAAGTGGATACAAGTAAATGAACTAATACTAAGAGCTTGCAAGTACTAGTTGAATTGAACCATTTTGCTATTTGATGTGTTGCTTATAATGCTTTCAAGTGCAGTATTAACATTGTGGTGGCTATACTACATTCTTGGGAAATTAATGTTTTTTATGTTATGTTTTATGTCTTTCCTTAAAATGATTCTACAGTTTTATTTGTTGGTTCAGCACTTCTTTCCTCCTACCCCCGCCCCCCCAGGCTGTGTGGTTCCGGGTGCAGGTGCAGTGGAAGTGGCAATGGCAGAAGCCTTGATTAAGTACAAGCCCAGTGTAAAGGGCAGGGCCCAACTGGGAGTTCAAGCGTTTGCTGATGCATTACTCATTATTCCCAAGGTATGATTGCTTTAACAGTCAGTGTTCTTAACTACATCAAAATGAGTTAGCTGATGAAAGTATTTGATAATGTGGGGTCTTTTTCATAATGTAGATTTTGAGTAAACAGGTTTTATCAGCTTTCTCCTGAACATAGCTAGAGCAGGTATCTCTCATCATCCAAATGTATTTGGTTCCTCTGGAAGAGAATTGAATATCTGACGTTTCAGGTGCAGGAGATAAACTGTTTTTAGAGGGTTTGCAGTGTAGGGGTTATACTAGAGTACAAGCTTGCTTTTTGTTTTTATTCTATTGTGTGCTTATTTGGGGGTATTGCTTATGATCGGTGTGTTGCTGGGCTTGAAATGGATCAAAGAGTTAGTAACAGATGCCTATTCTCTGAACATGAATACTGGTCTGTCTTCATTAAGGGTTTTGTTTTTTTTTTTTTTAAGATTTTATTTATTTATTTGAAAGAGAGAGCATAAGCAGGGGGAGCTGCAACCAGAGGGAGAGGGAGAAGCAGGCTCCCCACTGAGCAGGGAGCCCAATGCGGGCTCGACCCCAGGACCATGGGATCATGACCTGAGCTGAAGGCAGATGCTTAACTGACTTAGCCACCCAGGCGCCCCTTTGTTTGTTTTTCTTAATTGGAATTATGGTTCATTTATTGTAGATTGACTATCACTTCTTAGATTCTGTCCTTAAAGGATTAAATTTGTTTGCTTTAGGTACTTGCTCAGAACTCTGGTTTTGACCTTCAGGAAACACTAGTTAAAGTCAAAGCAGAACATTCAGAATCAGGTCAACTTGTGGGTGTGGACTTAAACACAGGTAAGACAATGCAGCTATTAGTAGGGGGAGAACTAGATTCAGGTGAGATGAAGCCAGGAAGAATAAAAAATGGAGACAAACGAATCTTGGAGAGATGCTTTGCAGTTTGACACCAGTGTTATTAGGGAACCCTGAGTTCTAAAAAATGATATAAAAATGGAATGACTAGATACAGTAATTAATGGAATAGAGTAGACATTTGTATAATTTCAAAGATGAATTTTTGATATTGCTGAGTAGTGGTAGGTGGTTAAGGTTAATATGGAAGGATTTCATGTTGGGCTGGCTTTACTCAGTCTTTTATTAGGGACTTTAATAAGAAAATACATTAGATGATCATATTCATGGGTGAAAAAAGGCTGAGGATAGCAAATGCTGGAAGATGGGACCAAGTCTTAGTGAAATAATTTAAAGCCCTCATCTTAAATGCAATAACACAAAATAGACAAATACAATAAGTGGAAGAAAGAGAACTGAGAGAGACACCCATGCAGTATGTGTAAGACCTATTGTTGTCAATAACATCATTTACATTCAAGTTAATAGAAAAGGTTTCTGGGATGAGGGAAATGATAAGCCCATTTTGGCCAGATTATATAGTTCAAGTGCTTTACTTTAAGATGGACAAACGAGAATGTGTCCTGAAAAATAGAGATGTTCAAACATTTGGTAACCAAATAGAGCATTACTATTACTAGAAGTCTTCTGAGTAGAGATCAGCCACGTAATCAAAGATACTGTATACAGGAGTCATGGTTTGGAGCAAAATTGGGAGGAACTTTGGATAATGAGAATAATCAGTGATGAGCAAATCACAAAATACTCTGTTGTCGTAGCATTCTGATCTTATAACCTGCTATGTGTGATTTTAAGAATACTGGGTTACTTTGCAGGTGAGCCAATGGTAGCAGCCGAAGTAGGCATATGGGATAACTATTGTGTAAAGAAACAGCTTCTTCACTCCTGGTAAGTTTGAGAAAGCCAAAACTAAAATAACCTTTAGGGAATCATCATACTCTTAATTTGGTATGTTCTGTTTAATTACTTGTGTTTGGTTTTGGTTTTTTGGTTTTGCAAAAATTGTGATCAACTGAAAGTATAGAAATAAAACTAGCCTTCCATGTTTTGGAGGGGAAAGGAGAAACTTACTTGGATATAATTTGCAGTTTGTTTGGAAATTGAGTTGAATTAGGGTTCATATCTCAAACCTGAGCCATCTGATTTTCCACTCCTTTCAGCACTGTGATTGCCACCAACATACTCCTGGTTGATGAGATCATGAGAGCTGGAATGTCTTCTCTAAAAGGTTGAATTTGAAGCTTCCCTTGTGTCATCCAAATCATGAAGACTCCACAGAGTGATCCTAAGAATATAGCGGCGGAAGTTTTGTCCAAGCCTCAAATAATTTTCAAAAGCATTTTCTTTTCCCGTATAAAAAAAAGAGAACACTGACACTTAAATTCTGAAGTTCTGAAATTACAGTATTTTTTTAAATTGCACTGCAATGTACACACATTAAGCAGGCCGTTTTTACCCAATGAAAAGGATGTTTTGCTTTAGCTTCAGTGATATAAAAGTACCATGTGAGATAAGTGTATGTTATCTACCTTGTTATTAAATGTTCCTTGAAAAACAAATTATAATGGTTTAATAATTCTTCTAATGGATGTATTTTAATTTATCCAATAGGTCCCTATACTGTTACACTTGTAAGTTTTTATGATAATATAAATACTTAAAGTAACTTAAAATTTTGAAAGCATCCCTGTTTTAGTATAAATTCCTATGAGTAAAACTATTGGATCATTGGGACTTGTAATGCTTTCAAAGTAGCTGTGCTAAAATGCTCCCCAGAAAGGCGCCTGGGTGGCTCAGTCGTTAAGCGTCTGCTTTCGGCTCAGGTCATGATCCCAGGGTCCTGGGATTGAGCCCCGCATCGGGCTCCCTGCTCCGCGGGAAGCCTGCTTCTCTCTTTCCCACTCCCCCTGCTTGTGTTCCCTCTTTCACTGTGTCTCTCTCTGTCAAATAAATAAATAAAAATCTTTAAAAAAAAAAAAATGCTTCCTAAAGTTTTAGTGAACAGCAAGATGGGTGAGGTAGAGGCAAGGGAGTTGAATAAGCTCAAAGTGTGAAGTGGGGAAAATAGAAAAAGGAGGCAGAGGTAGAAGACCTTTCAAGCATGGGGGCTTAGGGATAGGAGATTTTCAGTGGACCATGTTTTCACACCCCTGCACCTTTGCTTATGCTGAAGTACCCATCCCAGACCCTCCAGTGCCCTTTTTCTCCCACCTGTTTGCACAAAATTTTTATATCTCTGCAGTCCTTGACCGTGAAGTTGTGTGTTGCAAAGCTTTGTATTTTTGAGGACTTGGCAGTTGCGTACAATAAGTGTGCAATAAACGTTAAGCTGAAACCTTTTCTTTGATCTTGAAATGGTATTCCAGCGCCCAAAAGGCGTTTGAATATAAAAGGGAAGGAAATCAGTCAAAATGTTCTGTTCATGGGGTATTGAAGGGGCTTCTGGAATGGCCTGGTCCCTCAACGCTAACCCTGAGAAAATTGCACCTATCTGGCTCCACACACGTTAAATTCTAGACCCAGCTGTAGCCTGGGACCAACCAAACCCATCGGCCAAAAAAAAAAGAAAAAAAAAATCAGGCAGTGCGCACGCAGTACGGCGGCCGACGTGGTGCACGCGGGGCGCATGCGCGGCAGGGCCCACGGTGTGTGCGCTGCTCGTGTTCCCGGCATGGGCCCCTCGCCGCCGCCGCTGACCCTGCTGTTGCTCCTGTCTGGTCCGTGGTTCGAGCTAGGTCAGTGTGCTGGCCTGGCCCTGTGTGCCCCGGGAAACATCAGGAAGGGGGTGGGTCCCCCGCCCTGGTCGGGGAAAGAGACCGTGGCCCCTCCGCCCGCTTCCTGGGTGGGCTTGCAGCGGCCGGAGGCACCTCCCAGAGGCGGCCAACTTGGTCAGGTGGTTAACGGCTCGTATCCTATCTAACTTCTTTTTTACTTTTTTGAACATAAAGTAAAAGAGAACATAAAGACACCCCCTCCCATGTACCCGTCGCGCAACTGAAAACAGTTGCCAGTTTATAGCTAATCTTGCTGTTTCGGTATCGCTCCCACTTTCCCATTTCCCTGGGGCCTTTTTGAAGTGAATCCAGGCATTACACAATTTTATTTGTAAATACTCAGCTTGAAAAGACAAAGAGTCATGAAAAAAATGCCGTCCTCTTTCCCTGCCTTAAAAAATTAACAGTTCTCAATATCATTAAACGTCGGGTTAGTGTTCAAATTCACCTACTGTGTTTGTTATAGTTGTTGAGTTAGTGTCAAAATAAAGTTCATACATTGCAGTTGTATGTTGTTTCTTAATTCCCTTTTAATCTGAGATTTCCCTGCTTGCTCCATTTTTTTCTCCCTTGAAGTAGATGAAATCATCAGTGTGAGTGTGTCAGAGTGAGAACAAGAGGGCTAAAGATAGAGAAACGTGAAAAGACGGTGGACTCTGCTGCCATTAAGGAACTTTGGTACTTAGATATCCTTAAGAAGAAACATAACATTCTAAAGTGTGAAGACAAGTGTGGGTTGGAAATAGCACTGACCTGGAACTAAAGAGACCTGGATCTAGTCCTTATTCCTTGTTAACTAGCTCTTCACGTGATTTTCCTTTTGGGGTCTTGGTTTTTTCCTGTTAAATAAGGGGGTTGAGTTAATGATCCTTTTAGTTCTGATTTTCTGAGGTGTTCAAACAGCAGATATGAAGGATCTCAATCGTTTGCTAATTATTGTGCTCTTGTGCTAGATGCTACAGTGGCAAAATAGGTATTTTCTGGAGCATATGATATAATGGTGAAAATCATTAAGAAGTGGGGAGGAAAAGGCAGAGAAACAACAAGAGCAGAAGTATGGATAGAAAGGTGCTAGAAGTATTTCAGGTTCTTAGTGTCTATATTTACCTAGCTGGGACAAAGAGTTGTTGTGTACAGGAATAGAGCAGTAAGGACAGAAATAAACATTTGTTGAATAATTACCATCTGCTCACAACATTTCACACATGTAATTTTAATTTATACAGCTACCCCTTGAAATAGTTAGATGTTGTCTCCATTTTGTGGAGCGAAAGCAAAACTCAAGATTAACTAATTTGTCTAAGGTCACCCAACAAATTAAGTGGCAGAACAAGAATTTAAGGCCAAATTTTTAAGCCTACATTTTTTTTTATTACACCATTATGAATATTACATATAATCCAAATATTGCCACTTGTTTTATATATATTCATGTGTTACTGATGATGCTTCCTTTTCTCTGCAGGGAATGGGCAGACTACTAACATGGTCCAGCTACCAGGTGGGAGATTCCAGATGGGAACAAATTCACCAGATGGCAGAGATGGTGAAGGGCCTGCCCGAGAGGTGACAGTAAAACCCTTTGCCATTGACATATTTCCTGTCACCAACAAAGATTTCAGGTACATCAGGTGTTCTTCCAGGAGGGGTAGAGGCTCTTTCTAATTTTCATTCCTAATATCTAAATGGAAAGTAGCTTGTTTACTATAACATATCATCTTTGCAATAGTACTGTGGGATAAGTATTACCTACATTTTTCAGATGAAGAATCAAGTCTGGAGACTCACTCTCTGTTAGTGGCAGAGCTGGGCCTGGAACTGAAATCCCCTGACTCTTCAGCCAGTGGATTTTCCATTACATTGGGTATAGCACTGAGAAATATGGGCAGAAGTCAAACACTCAACAAAAACCTCTTCCACAGGGGGGAGGGATTGGGAGAAGGGTCCTAGTAGCTGAGAGTCTCTTAAATTCCCTTTATATTTACTTAGGGAAATGGCGTTAGTTTAGGACAAACATTATGGTTCCAGCTCAGTCTAAGAAGCCATGTTGAGCTGTCTCAGTCTCCTCAAGGCGGTATGTTTTGTGTATGTTTGTGTAGGCTAAAGCAGAAAATGATCCAGGAGACATCTGTAACTTAAATGATACAGGGGGACTATAGAAAGAGGAGTGGGAAAAGGAAAAGGAGGGAACAGAAAGACAAAGCAATGTGGCAAATGACTTAAATGTTACATTGTGGATTTAAAACTCTTTAAAATAAAAAGTTATGGGGGGCGCCTGGGTGGCTCAGTTGGTTAAGCGACTGCCTTCGGCTCAGGTCATGATCCTGGAGTCCCGGGATCGAGTCCCACATCGGGCTCCCTGCTCAGCAGGGAGTCTGCTTCTCCCTCTGACCCTCCCCCCTCTCATGTGCTCTCTCTCTCCTCTCATCCTCTCTCAAATAAATAAATAAAATCTTTAAAAAAAAAAAAAAAGTTATGGGGAAAGATTGATTCAGGAGACACAGACTGAAGTAAACATAAGGATGGTTGGTGTACTTCTCAGGCCCTTTGACTTAGTGATTCCATCTTTAGAGATTTTCCTTAAGGAAAGAATTAAGGTCTTAAAACATTTAGCTAAAAAGATGCCATTGTAAACAAATATTAACAATATAAGGATCGCTTAAACATACTGTAACAACATCACAGAATATTTAGCAGCCATTAAAATCCTGTTGTCAAAAAGAATTGTGAGATGTTAAGTGAAGAAAGTAGCTTACAAACAATATACAGGGTATGATCCTGTTTTTAAAAAGTATGTGCATGGAGTGTATATGCATTTAAAAAGAACTGGAAGATGTAACATTGTATTAGGTAACAGATTTTACCCATGTTTTGTGACTTCCAAAAGAAAATAATTCCAGGGAAGCGTCCCCCTTTTTTCTTTTCCCCCCGGGAAGCACCTTCTTAAAGCTATTTAAAAATTCTTGCTGGGGGGCAGAACAGGAAGGGATATGCAGGGCTATATCTTAGTTGATGTGATAATGGATGATTTCAATTTTTTTCTTTTTATCTACTTGTATTTTCTCATTTTTCTATAATACAATGTGCACTACTTATATGTGCTTTTTGAAAGAATTTTTATTAAAATTGAAGGAGAAATCACTTTTGATCAGGCTTGAGCTATATCATGACAACCAGAAATAGCTAGCTAGCTAGATGCACAGTGTGCACTTTTATATATTTCAAGTTATGACATATTTTATGATAGAAATCTTTTATATTTCAAATTATGGCACTTATGTATTTAGTTATTTTTATGACCTTTTTATGATAGACTTCCAGCAAGCCCCTAAACTTTGCTTAGAACCCATGATTTGTCTCTGCTTCTCTGGTAAAAGATTTTCAAACCGTTCACATGCTCTGAGGTTGGTAAATAGCTATTGCTGCCAAATCTGATCACCTCCTCCATTCTCAATGCCCCTTTGATGGGTGAACACTGTCTTCTCATATCAGAGGGCTGGCACAGATGGGGTACTTTTAGCCCAATAAAAACAATCCATCTTACCCTGGCAGTTTGCTTGCTGAATTTGCTATACCATAGCAAACTATGTGAACATCCATTCTAAAATTTCAACACATTATTTTTATTTGATTCCGTTTTTTTCATCTGTTAGATGGAGATAGTAACACACGTTCTGCCTCCCTCTCGTGATTGTTGTGAGAGTAGGTATGTGATGAAGACCTTTCAGAAAAGAGACCCATTCCCACCCTTAAATCTTCTCAACAGCTTTATTCATAATCTCCAAAAACTGGAGATAACCCCGATGACCTGCATGTACCTGGTGAATGGATAAGCAAAATTCGGTACATCCATGCAATAAAATGCTGCCCTGCAACAAAGAGGGACAAACAACCAATACTGGCAACACATGGACGAATCTCAGAAGCATTACGCTAAGTGAAGCCAGACCCAAAAGCTACATAATGTATGATTCAATTTCTGTGAATTTATATTCTGGGCAAGGGAACACTATAGGGACAAAAAACAGATCAGTGGTTGTAGAGGCATGAGGGAATTTTAAGAGGTATTTGATAGACTTGCTCTGTATCTTGACTGTGATAGTGACTATATGCTTTGTCAAAACTCACAAAACCATGCACTAAAAAGAGTGCCTTTCTATATATGAATTACACGTAGAGCAACAGATTTTAAAAGAAAATCTCCTGCTCAGGCTTTCATGTTAATTGCTTGTTGTTGATGGAAACTCTGTGATGTGTGGCTTTGAGGAGAAAGATATATGAGGTTTTCTGGAGCAGGAGGGGGTGAGAGTGGGACATGGAACCTTATCAGCTTAACCAAGTGAAGTATCTCTTCTCAGGGAGTTTGTCAGGGAAAAAAAGTACCGGACAGAGGCTGAGATGTTCGGGTGGAGTTTTGTCTTTGAGGACTTGGTCTCCGATGAGCTTAGAAACAACATGACCCATCAGATGGAGGTGAGAGAACCTGGGCTTGCAGCCGAGGGAATGTGAGCGGGTTATGGGCCCACCAGAGCCACCATAGAGAATCCCACCTGAGAGCTGCAGGCAAGGAAGGAGCAAGAGAGATCCTCTGTGGAAGAGTCAGAGGGGCATACACTCCTGGGACATTAACCCTGAGCTGGTTTCTGCATACTGAGACTCTGTAAGGAACCAGATACATGTAGGGTTCAAGTTACTCCCTGAACTGACAGGAGAACAGCTTGACATCCCTCTAATAATGGTAGTGAGATGTCCTGCTTTCCAGGGTCCAGAAACAGCTGCACTTGGGCCACCTGAGTCCCTGTCTGAAGTATTTTCTGCCTCGTGTGTGTCAGTCAGGAAGGTGCCCTGGCTGGGTCAGAGCATCTTGCAGTCATACTTCTTTTTTGCAGTCTCTTCTCTGGTGGCTTCCAGTGGAAAGGGCGTTCTGGAGGCAGGTAAGGGTTGTTTCCTCTGCCTCATTTTCTACCCCTGTTGACTCTTATTCTGGAGGCCTGGCTTCCCTGGAAGACCCCTTGCCTATCTAGAGACACTAAATTAAAAAGGGTGACAGAAATTTCAAGGCAACAGCCAAGCAGCCCTGTTTCCTCTGCCCTGAGCTCTTTTCCCATTGCCCATCCCATTTCTCCCTTGGCTCATATTTATGCTCTTTCTGACTCTAGGCCTCTCTTCACTCACCAGGCTATCTCCTCCAACTTCCTTGCTCCATCTAGTGGTAAAAGCTGAACTCAGGCACCCTAAGCCTAGCCTTCCTCAGACTTCTGTGCGCTCCCAGAAGCCTGTCTCACTTCATCCTGGCTGTCAGCCTGCAGGTCCTGGCTCTGGCATCCGAGAGAGACTGGAGCTCCCAGTGGTACACGTGAGCTGGAATGATGCTCGTGCCTTCTGTGCTTGGCGGGGGAAACGGCTGCCCACCGAGGAAGAGTGGGAGTTTGCTGCCCGAGGGGGCTTGAAGGGTATAGAGATGGCACGGCGACTTCCCTTTATTCTTCTCCCCATCCTGTCCTGCATGGGGAGCTTTGAAGGGTGGGAAGGGTCCATACTCCCTAGAGCAGTACTTCTTAAACTGTGTGGTGGAGGGCCAGTTGTTACTGTTTTCAATTCTGATCCATCTCAGATCAATACTTGTGTAAAATGCCAAAAAAATTAATAACTGGAAAACTGGAATAAAGAAACAGACATAAAATTTGTTATTCTTGGAGATTCCACCCAGGCATGTTACATTTCAATTAATATAATCAGAACAACATAGCACAGGGAAGAAGAAAAGAATTACCCAGACTGCTTTTTCCGTAGGTGTGAAGGGACTCGTACAAACAATGAAGTTTTGCAATCCTAACTGAACAAAAAGTTAGGAGAAGGAAACAGCAACTCCCCATGTTCCACACCTCTGCTACTCTTTAAACACCAGCTATACCAATAGTCAAAATTCTTGTGATAAATGAGGTTGCTTATTTATCCAATCTAAGTCCAATTGCCAAGTTTCTGAAATCTTACTCTCAATTTCTGTACTTATCTGGACATGATCTGGTAACAGATAGCTTACCAGACTGGCATTAGTCAGAACCACACCTGGGATTGCACTGTCCTGGAGCAGATCAGGAGACCAGGGGCTCTGAATGCAGGACAGTGAGTGGAAGGGACAGGCATGGGAAATAAAAGTAAGTAATCTCTCTCTCCTTTTCTCATCACCTCCTGACTTCCTTTTGGTTCCCTCACTCTCTCTGTCTTTCCCTCTTCCACGACCCTTCGCCTCCCCCTCCCCCACTCTCTCCTTGTTCTACTGGCAGGTCAGCTTTACCCATGGGGAAACCAGTTCCAGCCAAACCGCACCAACCTGTGGCAGGTAAGACATACATTCCTCACCCCTGTCCTTTCTCAAAGCACTGAATGAAACCTCCTGAGGCTAAGCATCGCGTTGGGCTGTGGGACTGCAGGGGGCTTTGTGTTCTAATGGGACTGGTAAACTGGTAAAGCAAGAGACAGTGTGGTGGGGCTGCATCCTGAAGAGTTGTAGAAGTAAATGACTGCCTGCGAATGGTGGGGGTGACTTCACAGAGAAGATGACATTGGTGCTGCTGGAATAAGAGTTTGCCAAGTGAAAAGTGGAGGAAAGGGCGTTCACAGCAGAAGGAACAACGTGAGTGTCAGCACTGTATTAGGAAAGGGTACTGTGTGTTCAGGGATGGGACAAATTCAGAGAGGCTGGAGCACAGGGAAACGGGAGGTGTAGGAGATGAGGTAGACAGTGGGTTGTAGGCGGATTATGAAGGAGCGGGTGTGCCAAGATACGGTTTTAGATTTTCCCCTGTAGGCAGTGGGGAGCCGATGAAGGTTTTTAAACAGGGGACTAACAACGTAATTTGATTTGGGGAGGATGCTAGTTGCTAATTTGTGCAGGCCTAAATGAAATAGAGCTGCAGTGGTGGCGGGGTGGGAGGGGTCTCTGAATTTGAGGCTGTGGCAATGGCCCAGGGGATTATGAACATGTGAGTTAAGTAGAAATGGAATGGGGAAGAAGCCAAATGGGAGAGGCATGCCTGTAAGATAGACGGGGTTTGGTAATAATCAAAGTGGAAAAGTGGGAGGGAGTTGGATTCAAGCATGAATCTAAGCTTGGGCAACAGGGTGACGGTGCTACCATTATCCAGAACAGATGATATGCATTTGGGGTCAGAGGGATAGAACTTGACGGGGTTAGCATCAGCTTAGTTTAAGGTGCCCTTTGTCATTTATATGCTCAAACATTGAAAATATGAGTCTAGATCTTAGGACAGAGGTCTGGGTCAGAGCAAGTGGTTTGGGAGTCATCAGCATATATCTTAGGCAAGAATGTTATCCCCCAAGGAGACTCTGTAGAGTAAGGGGCAGGGCACAGCATCAGCATTTCAGGGGGAAGCATTAAAAAGAACCCAAGGGGTAAACTGATCTTTTAGATGATCTTGGGATCAGAGCTTTGCAAAAAGACAGATCTGATTCACTGTGTGATCTTTGATAAATTAACCACTTTGAGCCTCAGTTGCCAGTTTTTTAAAGGGAGAAAATACTTGCCTCACAGCTTTGTAAGGATTAAAAGAGATAAATGTGGCAGCCCGAACACATAGTAGCTGTTGAGTAAATAATTACCTCTTCATCTTCCCTTTAGTGAGATCAGTTTCCATAGAGTAGGGGGAGCTGAACCCCAGTTTTATTGAGAAGATTGAACAAATTGCATCAGCAAATATAGGTTCCTTTTTCAAGCATTTTGGTGGTAAAGAGCAGATGAGGACACTAGAGTCAGGGCAGATGAGGGAGAGTTAAACCTGTTGGTGGTAGAAGGAAAGAGAGGGTATAGGAGAGCACAGGGCAGGCATCAGTCGTCCTTGAGAAGGCAGGTGGTGCTGAGCACAGAGGAGGGGAAGAGGAGCCTTCCCAAGGCACTGAGGCACATGGGGTTCAAGGCAGGGGGGTGGAAGCTGCTGAGAGTGGAGAAAGTGGGAGTGGGATGGGCTTGACATAGATCACTGTGGGCACAGGGAAACCACACATTTCCTAATCTAGCCGGGAGGTAATGGTGGAGGACATGAGGCGACTAGTTTGGGAGCTCAGGATGGGCACCTCAGTGCACTGCCTCATGCCCTTCATCCTACCCCAGATGACACAGCAATATGACCTTGGTTTTCCTCTGGCCAAGCAGGAACACCCACCTTGGAACAGGATGGTAAATTTTTTAGCTTAAATTTCTCCCCCTTAGGGAAATTTCCCCAAGGGTGACAAGGCTGAGGATGGCTTCCATGGAGTCTCCCCAGTGAATGCTTTCCCCCCACAGAATAACTATGGTAAGATTTCCTATCATGTTGCTGTCAACACTCACAAACTGGTTGGTGGGATCACTCTGCCTGAAGGATGAGGCAGAGAGAACCACCACCAGGGAGGCGTTTGCTTCCCGAAGCCTTTGATACCTGGGGGGGCAGGGGATGGGGGATGGTACTGCCCAGCCTGGAACTGACCGACCTGCTGTGCTGCAGGGCTCTATGACCTCCTGGGCAACGTGTGGGAGTGGACAGCATCTCCATACCAGGCTACAGGGCAGGACATGCGTGTCCTTCGGGGGGCATCCTGGATCGACACAGCTGATGGCTCTGCCAATCACCGGGCCCGGGTCACCACCAGGTGAGGAGACTGGTAGCTGGGGGCCGAGGGTCTGGGTCCTGGTCTCCCAGAGCTGGTGTTAGTGCTGCTTCCACTCCTCTATCTGCACCCCAAGTTGTGGGGACAGAAGAGAGCATACACAGCATTCGCCATGAAAAGCAAAAGGGCCTCAGGCAACTTGTGCCTTTTCTTGCCAGCTCTCGGTACCCGGAGAGACTGTGTGTCCAGCATCATAAGGGTTTCTCCCCTCGTCCTCATAACTAGTGGCAGAGGCGGGGCAGTGGAATGGCCACATCAGTATTGGTCATGGAAATACACACCCTTCAAACTGGAGAGCACGTGAAAAACCTTTTTTTTTTTTTTTTTAAAGATTTTATTTATTTATTTGACAGAGACGGTGAGAGAGGGAACACAAGCAGGGGAAGTGGGAGAAGGAGAAGCAGGCTTCCCAAGGAGCAGGGAGCCCGATGTGGGGCTCGATCCCAGGACCCTGGGATCATGACCTGAGCTGAAGGCAGACGCTTAACCACTGAGCCCCCCAGGTGCCCCGAAGAATCATTTTCTATAACGATGTTGTTTTACAGTCAAGGAAAAATAGGTTCGCAGAGGTGCTGGGACCCGCTCATGTCACACAGATGGTTAATGCTGGCACCTGAGTGGTAGGGTCCCAGGCTCCCAAGTCCCCTGCTGGGACTCTCTCTACTTTGCTCATCTGTAGGTTTATTTTGATGATTTCCCTCTGCCTCCTCCCATTCCTGGGTTCCAGAAGGACTAGAAAGAGACCACGGTTTCTGTGGCCTCAGGAAGTCAGGTTTGCAGATGTTTCTTGGATACATTGAGGCCCCTGCTCTCCCTCACCTCCTTTACTAGGACAAAGTAGTGGAGAAAGTACTGGCCTGGGAACCAGGAAGCTGGGTTTGCCACTAAATCTCTTGTGCCCATGAAGCAGTGGTTGGCCTTGGCCGAGACATTTAAATATTCCTAGTATCTGATTCTGGGTCTGTAAAATGGTGAACAAATCCTGCCTGCCAGAGGTGTGGAGAAAAGGCAAATGAAGGAATATATGTGAAAGTCTTTTGGAAAGTATGAAGTACTCGTTGGCACTATGGTATTCTCACTTCTTACTGACAGGTTTTTTTCGGCTGAGTTATTCTAAACTATGAGCAGTTGAAGTTACTAGTCATTGCCTTTCTTGCCTTCCAGAGCAGACTCTCATGACTGCTCAGTCACACTTCCTCCACCCTGTCCCAGGTCCCTTCTTATCCCCTTTTCCCCAGGAGTGCCCTCATACCAGGCTTCTTTCTAGACCCTGCCCTCAGTCCTCAGGCACCCTGGACCAGAGCAGACCCTAGGAGGTTGAGCATGAAAGTTGGGTAAGGCTCCAGGCCCCTTTCTCAACGAATGTCCATTCTCTTTCCTCTTCTCTGGTGGCAGGATGGGCAACACTCCAGATTCAGCCTCAGACAACCTAGGCTTCCGCTGTGCTTCCAGTGCAGGCCGACTGCCTGGGGAGTTGTGAACGGCCATGCAGAGCCAAGAAGAAGAGCGCCGTGGTACCCGTGTCACTCCCTGGCCACATTCCCAACACAGCCAAACTTTAGCCTCAGGAATGACTTCCTCCCCCTTCCGCCATCCCTCTGTGGCAGGCATCTCTCACCAGGCCAGGAGAGGACTCTGACCTCAGAGGAGGGGTACCGCTGTCTCTTGAAGAAGGGACCTGACTTACTGATGGTGGCTGGGGAGCTGGGCGTTTCTCTTAGAGGTCAGATATTAACCATGTAGGGGCCAGTCCTCAAACAGTTTGGGCAGAGTGCTCTGAAAGGCACTTTGTTAAAAATTTTTAAATCTGTTCCCTCTCCCTTTCTCAGTGTCTGATGCAGGGATCCGACATTGTTTTTTCAAGGCAGAATTTCCCCATTTTTCTTTGTTTTCCCAGCAAACTGCTGTAGAAGGAAAATACTTCCTTCATTAGTCTCATTTATAGTGTTTCGTATGCCTCTGAAAGAACCTAATTTCTGTTATCAGTATGTAGAATGCAGTAGCTGGGCTCTCTAAAGCACAATGTGAGTCTTCAAAGGGTCTAGGAGAACCGAATTATGTGCCAGACAAAACTACATTGTGGGAGTCACAAAGTAAATAATACTCGAGAGAGACAAATACCAGAACCTTCCCTTTCTATTGTTAATTATATGAGGGCATCCATATGCCTGTAAACACATGTCCCTGGAAAAGAACCTGCTCCCATGGTGTCACTGGATGCTGTGAGGTCAGTAAAATCTCCATGATTGTGTGTATCAGACCGTCGTCTCTTTTATCCTCCTCCCGGGACCCTAAGGGAAGTACGTGTGAGTGTCAGGAACTCTGGTCCTCCCATGAGAAGGACCCAAGATGGTGGTACAGCTGGGAAGTAGAGAAGCAGGAAGGCTCTCAGACCACCTCTGGTTCCCTTTCCATGGGGCCTGGCCCTGAGCACACTTACCAACATGTGATGGGAGCACCCTGCTCTTCTTGTGCAGAGCCTCTGAGAGGGGATAGTGGCCCTAGTTCCAGGGGTCCTTGCCAGGGCCAAGGGCCCCCTCTGGACAGAGGCCTGGACATGATCTCACTCCTCAGCTTATATTTCTGTGACTTTGCCTCCTCGCCTGCCCCCCACCCTACCTTCCCGCCTCCCAGCCCCTCAGTAGTCCTCCTCAGCCAGGGAGAGGAGCACAGCCTTGGGTGTGTTCTCGAAGAGGGCAGCCCGGTTCTGCTGCTGTCCCTTCTTCACCCAGTGGCCATAGATCCGGAAAGCATAGGCATCGATGAGTCGGCGCAGAGGCCGGAGGGCATAGGGGTCACGGATGATGATCTCCCGGCTCACAGGCTTCACCCGGCGGTACTGGTAATAGATCCGCACTGAAGCCAGTACAGTTAGAGCGATCACCTGTGGAGAGCCAGAACTGGGAAGCTGGCCCAGCCCCTGCCGGCCGGTCTCCTCCCCCTCCGGTGCCGGGAGTCCCTGAGCTTGTTTGCTTGTTTGCCATGAAGCCTTGTGTGCCTACTGCTGGGCCCTTGCTCGTGTTCCCCCTTCCATCCCAACCCCTCCTGCATCTGCAGAGATGTAGGCTGTAGGAGCCAGATGGGTGATGTCTGCCTTCTCTGAAGCCAGAAGTTGAGCTGGAAGCATCACAGGTGGGTGGGGAGGGGAAGGGCTGGTGCTCTGGAAGCCCTGTGGGTGAAAGGAGGAGTCCCTGGGGGAAGGAAGGGGACTTGGGGGCTTGGACTTGAGGAGTCCTGCCCCAGGGCCCTGGGTGGGAGGGGAGCTTCAGTACCTTGAACTTGCCCCGGGGACTGAAGTGACGCACTTCTTCCACCACATACTGCTGGAAGAAGGGATGCGCTAAGGCCTCTTCTGCTGAATAGCGGCCCTGGGGGTTCACCACCAAGAATCGGGAAACCTGAGAGAATAAGGAAGGGGAGCTGAAAACACCAAGGCAGGCTCCCCTCCAGCACTTGAAAAGACATAGGGTCTTCCCAGCAGGGTCCTCCGTTCTATAGCACAATATGCCCCCCACCCCTGTTGGGGACTTCCCCTCGCCTGAGTGGAGGAGCCAGCAGGCCTGGCCTCTCACCAAGTCCTTCACAGTGTCTGAATAATCATCCCATTCAGGTGAGCCAAACTGGTAGTTGCCACTCATGATCATCCTCAGCATCAGCATCTGTTTCCGGTGCCAGAAGGGCGGGGAGCCAGCCAGCAGGGTGTACATGATGACCCCGGTGCTCCACCTGGCACCAGGTGGACAGGGAGGAAGGCAGGAGGGCTGGCTGCAGCTCCTGCCATTTCCTGCCCTCCCCAGCCACGTGCTCCTAGCCATGGGGACATCCCTGTCCCTATGGGTCACTGCCTTCCCCAACACACTCACATGTCCACCTCCTTCCCATAGCCTGGGTGGTCATCATTCATGGAGCATTCAATGATCTCGGGGGCCAGGTAACTGGGGGTCCCACAGACCTCTGCAGGAACAGTTACCATCAGGATAGGTCAGCCGGGGGCACTTGGAAGACAAGGGTC
Source organism: Phoca vitulina (assembly GCF_004348235.1). Classification (NCBI taxonomy): domain Eukaryota; kingdom Metazoa; phylum Chordata; class Mammalia; order Carnivora; family Phocidae; genus Phoca; species Phoca vitulina. Next base: position 8,928,149 of record NW_022589748.1, on the reverse strand, counting down.
CAAAGAAAACAATGGAGATGAAAGTGCCACGGTGCTTGGGCTGGGACTCAGATTCTAACACTGACCAACTCCAGGACCAAGGGTAGGGGCTGAGTGCTGGCTTCTAGGACCACCTGCCAGGGCCGGTTTCCTGGCCTGGAACTCAGGTGGTGGGAACCTGGCCCAGCCCTGGGAAGAGGCTTACCTGAAGAGACAGCCTGAAACAGTAGGATTTTTATCTTGGGGGGGGGGAGGAGGGGAGAGGGGAGGGGGAATTGGGGAAGAAATGCAAGCATTTTCTGTTCCTGGGAGCATGGATGAGAGAGCCTGAGCCCTTGACATGGGCCAAGGTCATGTTACCAGACCTCGAAGCTTCTCTCCTGGCTCCACCTCGCAGGAAAAACCAAAGTCTGTGAGCTTGATGTTCATGTCATCGTCCAAGAGGATGTTCTCGGGCTTCAGATCCCGATGCACAATGTTGAGTTTGTGCAAGTTGCGGATAACCTCCAGCAAGGCTCTCATGATCTTTCTGGGGTGGGACAGGCACATGTTACTCTTATCTCCTCCTCTGCAGGCCAGGTAACAAGCAGGGAGACCAAAGCCCATATACCTACCAGACTGCCAGTGAGGGAGGACTCAGGACAGGCTGGGGGAAGGCTACAAAAGCCTGCAGGGCACACCCCCAGCCCAGACAAACGCATGCTTTGCCCCCTCCAAGACCTTGGTGGCGGTACCACTCATACTCGGGGGCAGGGAGTGGTGATGGGGACAGATGGATCCTTACCTGGTTTCCTTCTCACTCAGAGTGACCTTCTCAGTGAGGTAATCAAAGAGCTCCCCTCTCTTCATCCTGTGGGGACAGAGTGTTTGTAGCTGGATTGGTTCCAAGACCACCCCCTCCTTATCCTGCTCCCAGAGACCTATTTCCTTCCTCATATCTCCAGAGACAAAGTGGGCCACAATGAAGGACCCAGGGCTGTAGGGAAAAGCTGGGGAAGTGAGTGGAGAGGCTATCTGAAGATTAGAAGAGCAGGGGATGCTGAAGGGGTGGGATGGCACCAGTGTCGGGGTCCCCCCATCGTGGAAGTGACAGCACAGACTGGGATCTGTGAGGGCCAAAATCAGGGCTGGGAGGTGAAAGAGGGACCCAGAGCCACTGGCCCAAGGCCCCAGATCCAGATTAGAAGGACAGGAGTATCCTGATTCTTCCCAGGAACAAATGGTAGAAGCAATAGTACAAGTGCTGGGGGAGCAAAGCTTGCTTATTTTAGGATTAAGAATTACGGTTCAGTCTTCTCACTTCTTGGGATGACGTAGAAAGAGGTCTCTGCTAGAACAATCTAGTTATACTCTGGAGGGCAACTCAGGACAGCATTAAAAATAGCTTCCCCAAGCAACTTCTTCAAAGGTTAGGGATATTCGAGCTGCCCCCACAGGCTCTACAGGACCATGCCACTGAGCGGAGTTGGGACAGCTGCAGCTGGTTAAGTCTTGGGGGTCCTGGGAGAGTCTCCCGTGGTTAAATAGGAAAGGTATGTCCTGCCCTCCCCCACTCACCCCTCCAGGGAAATCGGTGGGATTCCTAAGGCACAAGGGATTTGGCTGGTGGCACAGAGGCAAGAAAACCCTTGAGCTTAGCTGGTGGGGTGGGGAGGGGGTTCTGTTTGAGGAGATAACCTAGAATTTACAGAGGTGAGCCTTACTTATACAATACCTGTACTGTGTTCCTAAAAGGTAATGTGTGAATCCAGTTTTTATCATTTTTTTAAAGATTTTAGTTATTAGAGAGCACAGGAGGGGGGAGGGTCAGGGAGAAGCAGACTCCCTGCCGAGCAGGGAGCCCGATGCAGGACTCGATCCTGGGACCCCAGGATCATGACCTGAGCCGAAGGCAGTCGCTTAACCAAACAAGCCACCCCCAGTTTTTATCATTCTAATTCCATATTAAATACACGAGGAGAATTCACTGTTAGCAGCTGCAGAAAGATTTACCAGTAAACACTGGGTACTGCCTTCCTGGAGTTGGTAGTTTAATTGAACACACAGACCAAGTTACCTTGTGTCTCCAAGTAAAATAACCCTGCGCATACTCAGTATGGCTACAGTATGAAACGTTCACAATCAGTATGAACAGTATGAAACAATACAAAATCTACTTGAATAATTTCAAGTAAATCCAGTCCCTAAATTAGCTGTTATATATGGAGAAATCAAGACAGCACCACGACATGATTCATGCAGCTGAGATTTGCATTCTTTAGTGAGGACTCAGCGGAGTGGGGGAACAAGGAGCTGGAGAGCTCCCTTCTCTGGCAAGCTTTTCTGATAAAAATCATTATAAGTCTGAATGCATTGTTCACAGAACACTTTGTGTTGTTGGAATTTAATGCTGAGAGCCTGGTTGGTGTCATTTTTCCTTTCTTGAGAAAACAGAGGCTCCCGGAGCTAAAAGGCCCACTGGGAGCAGGGCCCTTGCTCTCTGGCTCTCCCTTCTGCCCTTCTGCTGAGCCTTCTTCAGGTCTTGGCTCTGATCCCTCCCTCACTTCATCTGGGTGTCTGCTCAGGTCACCTTCTGGAGAACATTCCCTGACCATTTAAAGAAGCCCCACCTCTCTCTAACCCCTGTTCTGCTTTATGTATCTGTACGTGTACATAACTGTGCACGTAGTATGGCTTATTTTATTGCTTTCTGTTCGCTTTCTGTGAAAATTGTTACATGAAGTCAGGGACCTTATATGTCTTGTTCATTGCTGTATCCTCCATGTCTAGAATGAGTATTCAATGACCACCTTTGTCATCATCATTGTAGTTAATAATTTATAGCATTTACATCCTGCCATTCACTGTGCTATTATTACTTCTGTAATACCCATGAGAAAACAGATACTTAAAGAAATCATCTAGCTTCCAAATGGCAGACCCAGGATTCAAGACCTGGCAGCCTGACCCCCAGGGCTGATCTACCTAAAGCATTGGTGATCCTACTTGGCCTCCACAGTGTAGAGAGCTGGCTGTTGGTCTCCAGGAAGCACTGGAAAGGGGACCACAATAGGAGGTTCTCCAACAGGCCCTAGGGTGTGGCTGGCTCCGGGGCTGGGTACTTACAGATCAAACACCAAGAAGAAGAAAGTGTTGGTCTCATAAGTGTCCTTCAGCTGTACTGAAATGGAAAGGACTAACTTGTAGCAGGAGAGCTTGGGCAGAGAGGCAGCAGGGGTAGAGGGCAACAGGATTAAAGCTGCTTGGACCCACCCCAACAGCTGGAAGCCGTATCAGAATGGCGTTCAAAGGAGGACCCCAAGGGAGGGACCCGCCCAGGGGCTTCACTTTCCCATTCCCCGACCTGCAACCAGCCCCAGGCCTGCTTGCAACCCCTTCTGTCTGGCTGGAAGAGGAGGCTTAGAGCTGAATCTCCACAGCGGTGAGCATGGAGCTGGGAACTCAAGCCTCAGGGCACTGGGCTGGCAGGGCTTCAGGGGACACGAGACACCCTGGGGGTTCTGGCTAGCTGCAGAGTGGGGCCGCACTCCCTGACTTGGGTTATTAGAGCAGAATCATGGTGGAGCACCCTGCTGGGGTGAGTAGGGCCATTACTCACCAATGTTGGGGAGCCCCGAGACCTTGCGCAGGATGTCCACCTCCTTCAGCGTGGCCTCTCGCAGCTCCCGCACCTCCTCAGAGCTGAAGCTGCCTCCACCAGTGACGTCAATGATCTTCACAGCGTACTCCTTGCGCGTGGGCTTGTGGATGCAGCGCCTGACGACGCTGCTAACTCCTCTGGGGGTGCAGAGCACAGGTGGTCCCGGGGGCCCCTCACCCCAGGGAGAGCCCAGGTCCGAGCCCCCACAGAGATGTCCTGCCTCATCCACCAACTCCCTGGGAGCTTTGGGGGATGGTAGGATGAAGGCAGATGGAGGATGATTTGTCTGGAGCTGATGAGTAATAAGCCTGGTCTTAGGACTCTTGACTCCTAGTTCAGTGCTCTTTCTCAGCATCTAAGGCCATAATCTTCCCTCTGACCCCTGATCTCTGACACTTGGCACAAAGCTGGGTTTGGATGTGCTTGTCAACAGCACCAGGAGAGCTGTGCTGGGAGAGGTCTCTTATCTGGGTGCTTTTATACCCTTCTCATCTGTCCTGGTCAGGGCAAGACCCCAAACTAAGGGTTTCTCCAAGTGGACAGTGCTTTGGGGATGGAAAAGGGTCAGTGCTCAGGGCCCATGGAACTGGCTGGAGCCTAAGACAGCACTTCCTGGGGAAGGTCTGGGCCTTACCTGCCCAGGATCTCCTTGGGCTCATAGTTCTCATAGAAACCCTGTGCTGAGTATGAGTCTGGAAGTGCCTCGTCCCGCGTCATGCTCAGCAACTCTGGGGTGATTCTGAGGGGCTCTGAGAGAGAAATAGAAAGAAGCTGTCAGCTAAATTCTACCCCTGAAACTAATAATACACTAGGTGTTAACTAAATGGAATTTAAATTAAAAATTTAAAATAAAAAAAGAAGAAGAAGCTGTTAGCCATCCTGATCTAGGTGATGTTTGAGGGCTGGAACCCTTTCTTGCTCGTCCGTATCTCCTGGCACAGAGCAGGTCTATTGTGAGTGTTCAAAATAAATGGAAGCCTGGCGTCCCCAGTGCTGGTGCCTGGTTACCAGAGGAAGAATTAGAATAACAACAGTGTCCTCTGCCAACAGCCGGTGCCTGGGCCGCTCACAGCCTTCCCAGTCAGCAACCCCAACCGAGCACCGAAATATCTGTTCCTGTTAAAACAAGCCCATTTCCTCGCAAGTCCTTTTTAAGTTCCCAAGATGGGCATCTGTGCCCCCCACTTCCCCAAACTGGGTAGCACACGGTCTCTCCCTTTCCCCAGCCCACTACAGGTAGAGGGTATATCTGGACCCACCCCAGGAAGCCATCCAGGCTGGGGGCTCCATTCCCTGGCATGCACTCACCTCTCTGGGGCGGGGCGGAGGGCCAGCCCCTTGCTCTAGGCCTAACTTGGGGCCATCTTTGTGCTTCTGTCCATTGCCTCCACCCACACTCCCCACACCTTTCCCAAGACTCCTTTGGAAAGGGTCCCCAGATGGGAGTAGGTAACCTGGTTCTTTCTGGAACAAAACATCCCTCCCCCAAGCTCAGAGAGTCTGAAAATACAGGGAACCCACTTTCTGTAGGCAAATACCCTGAGGGGGCTTCAAGAGTCAATGGTGTCACTCTGCATCCATCTGCCTTCAGAAGGGAAAAGTGGGTCTAACAGCTCTTGGGGTTTCTGTCTTCTCTGCCGCAGAGCCCCTCCCTCTCTCTGCCTGTCGCCTGGCTTTTGTCCATCACTGGCCCAGCTACTCACTGTTAGGTCCTCGCAGGCCCTTGAGTGAATGTGACAGGAATCCCAAAGGTCTCAGAGCCCCTTGGGGAATGGGGACAACTGAGGGCTGAAGCAGTTCCCCCGCAGACACTCGTGGCCACAGTAGGATATCTTGCTGCTCGTCCTTTGGGCTTTGCTACTTGGTGACGGAAGGCGGACGTACCAGAAATAAATCACAACTGCAAAGCTGGGATGCAGGCCAAGGCCCGGCAGGGGCCAAGTCTCACCAGGAGGTGACCTCTGCTGGAGGGTGAGGGAAGCTCAGCAGAGGTGACCAGTCCCCTCTTTGGAGCTCTGTTGGCCTCCAGGCACAGAGGAGACAAAGCCAGCCTTGGTGGGAATGCATTCACTTCTCTGGGAGCCATTTCTGTACGTGCTGAGAGCAGGGCTCTGGAGAAAGCCCAGCACACCCACAGAGCAGCCCTGGCTGCCATGGGGACCCAGAGTTGGTGCCCACCCAGGAACAGTTTGTGTGGCTGACCCGCAAAATGCAGGCTTGAAGCGTTAGGGAACATCCCCGTTAGGAATCCATCTCTGATCTACCTCCGTGATTTCATCCTTAACCCATTTGGTGTTCAGCCTGTGGGCCACTGGGAGGAGCTCCGGGTGCCAGGAAAAACGTATGAGCTCTGACAGGGTGCACCTTTGGGCTGTTTGGGTGAGGGTCCTCATCAGAATGATGAAGAGGTTGACAGAATCGGAAATAATGTATGTGACGTGCTGGCACAGTGTAGATACTTACTTGTTCTAAAGCTACTTTTCTTTTTTTTTAAGATTTTGTTTATTTGTCAGAAAGAGAAAGCACACAAGCAGGGGGAGCGGCAGAGCGAGAAGCAGGCTCCCCGCTGAGCAAGGAGCCCGATGCGGGGCTCGATCCCAGGACCCTGGGATCATGACCTGAGCCGAAGGCAGCCACTTAACGACTGAGCCACCCAGGCGCCCCTAAAGCTCCCTTTTTCAAACCCCTAATTCTAATATAACAAATGAAGGGAGCCGTAATACAGTGCTTCACCCAGCGGCTGGGCCCACAAGCACCCATTTGATTAGCATTTCACAAAGCACTTGCACATCTTCACTTGCACCCTAAAACTCTGGTATTAAGCCCATGGTAAAGAGAATGTGACTTGCTCAAGGTCACGAAATAGGTGAGTAGGAGGGCCCAGACTAACCCCAGGTGTGGGCCCAAGCGCTCTTTCCATTATTCATGCTGACCACCTATTTCTTCCACTCTGGGGAGGTACTTTCCTGGAATGCTGCATAGACAGGAGTTGCACATGACTTGGGGTCTATGCATAAAGGCCTCTGCTTGCTGAGATGCAACATCTGGCTCCAATGATGGGAACACTTCCATCTCGTCCTTTCACTCACTGTCACTAAGCTCCCCGATCCCTTTTGTTGTCCTCATGTTAAGCTATAGACTTGACTTCTGCTTTATACCTCAATGTTTATAAAATCCCTTCTAACCTCAGGGCAAAAGGCCAATGTATCTAGTGGATTATTCCCTGGGTCTATCTCTGTGTAGCCATGGCTCCTACCAGGGAGAGGCCAGGACAGCCAGACTCTCGCATTTTATTGATGTCAGCAGTTCATTTTCCTTTTACTTTTTACCTTATTTAAATTCAATTATCATATACTATATTATTAGTTGCAGAGGTAGAATTCAGTGATTCATCAGTTGCATACAACACTCAGTGCTCATTACTTCAAGAGCCCTCCTTAACGTCCCATCACCCAGTTACCCCATTCCCCCTCCCACCTCCCCTCCAGCAACCATCAATTTGTTCCCCAGTTAAGGGTCTCTTATGGTTTGCCTCCTTGTTTTCATCTTATTTTTCCTTCCCTTCCCCCATGTTCATCTATTTTGTTTCTAAAATTCCACGAGTGAAATCATATGGTATTTGTCTTTCTCTGACTTATTTCACTTAGCATAATACCCTCTAGTTCCATCCACGTCATTGCAAACGGCAAGATTTCATTCTTTTTGATGGCTGTTTACTTTTTTTTAATGGAAACTCTACACTCAATGTGGGGCTTTAACTTATAACCCCAAGATCAAGAGTGACATGCTCTACCCGCTAAACCAGTCAGGTGCCCCATTTTCCCTTGATTCATTGATTCAACAATACATTATTAGGGTACCCACCACACACCATCACACCTTGGACATTAAGGAGCAATAGCACTATGAACTTAGAAGTCCTGAGCTTTCCCGGAAATGAGCAAGGGAGCCCACTGATGAATCCAGAAGGAAGTATGGTGGGGGATTTGCCAGAAATGAACTTTCTGTGGTGATTCAGGTAAGGTGGTCTTGGCCCCTTTCAGGAACTCAGTAATACTGAGTGGGGCCCTCTAGGGGCACCTGGGTGGCTCAGTTGGTGAAGTGTCTGCCTTTGGCTCGGATCATTATCCCAGGGTCCTGGGATGGAGCCCCACGTCAGGCTCTCTGCTCAGTGGGGAGCCTGCTCCCTCTCCCTGCCGCTCCCCCTGCTTGTGCTGTCATTAAATAAAATCTTAAAAGAATTAAAAAGAGTGGGGCACTTTTAAGAACACAGCTGAGAACAGGAGACAGCAACTGAAAAATTTACTCAATAGCACTTTTCCTCACCTTGTAGTAACACAGGTCTCTGAAACTTACAGATTGGAAAAGAAATGAGATAGCCTCGGAAAGGTCCACTGGAAAGTAAAAAAGTGCAGAGCACAATGTAGGCTGGAGATAACTTCCAGAAGTGAATGAAATTTTGAGTTGTGAGGAAGGGAGCTGGGTTCATTTTTAAAAAATGATGCACCCCAAATTGAGTCCATCTCAAGACAACATGGAGTGGGCAGTCGCAGCTAGCTTGAGTCTTTCAGCAAAGGGAAGCTACAGTGCCTTACATAGAAGAAAAACATTTGCAGGGGGACTGCCTGTATTGAGAGGCTGGTTTTCATCTCTGACCAATTAACTGGATACAGTAGGGGAAGGGACATGTAGTGCTGACCTGGCCAGAGGAACCCACTCACGTAATAGGTCTATTTCCACATTTCCTGTTACTGCTCAGTTTACCAAACACTGGCCTTCCACCTGGAACCTGGAACCTTTTTAATAAGCACTATGTTTACTAGTGAGCTACTCCGTACAGAACTACTTTTCTACAAAAGCTCAGGGAGCTCGGCCAGATCATCCAGATGGATGCGAATTTAATACTGAGACTATAAAACGGATACGCTTAAAGACAATGTTAAGACAATTGGGTACTTTTGCAAAATGCAAATACCGTATCTAACTTATAATCTTACACTTCAAAGACACCACATTTTGGGAGAAAATCACTTTATTCTAATTAATTCACAAATGAGAACATCACAAAAGGTGATATAAGGAGGCACACAAACATTTGCCCAACCCCAAATTCAAACCATCTCAATGAACTTCTATACAGTAAGAACAACATTTTTCATTCCAATTCTGAAGAAAGCTGTATTTAATGATGAAGGAGAAGCTTAACTGGTGGTTTTACACCTTACATATTCACCTTCAATTATATTTTTATGCTAAATTAACTTGGTTATGGGAGATGATTTTCCATATCTTCAATTTGAACTTCTTGATTAGGCTAATCCTGCAAACAGAAAAGATAAGTTAGAAGAGAAATAGCTGTATATTCTTAACAAAGCAGAAGCCCTCCAAACGATAAAAGGAGGGATGAAACCCCAAGGTTATCAGTTTCTTGCCTAAATGAAGGCAGGAAAATGAAAACAGAACATTTTAATAGATGGTGAATTCTTAGGTCAATAGGGGGAAGTTACATAAAAACAAGTTCACTGCCAACATTCCACACAGCCCAAACCTCAGAGTTCCACTGAGGGACTGAATACACTCATCTCTCAAATAATCTGTGAAGAATGTCAAGGACTTATCAGTCTTTATACCCAACCTTGGACTTCAGTGAAAATGGAATGTAATTTTTTATTCACAGCTTTAAGGCTGTAACACCCACATCCTGTAACCAGAACAAGACGGGGCACGCTAATCTACACCCACTTAAGGAGGAATCAGATTCACAACATAACTGGTAAAAGCGTAAGATAATGACTAGAAACCTCTGGACCAGCTCTGTTAGAAAAACTAGTTTTTAGAACGTAAACAAAATCTCCTCTAGGGCCCAGGAGTATCATGCTGTGAATTGCACAGATGCAGGTTCAATCAGGGATTGATGTTATCACCTACCATTTGCAAATCTGCACTGTTTCAGCACCTCGCTGAAACCTTCACAAAGCTTCAGGTCACCCTGGTTCTGGGCGCACTCCAGAAACTGTTTCATCTCATAATGGCATGGGCCAAACTGCTGCTGCTGCTGTGCGGCCTGGGTTCCCTGAGGCTCCTGCAAAGGCGTTAACATTCAGGACCGTTAAGAAAGGAAATTAGATTTACGCCTGAACAAAGAACAGTATCCAATGTCTTTGAGGTCAGCTGGGGAAACATAACTAGAACTAGATGCAAATTAAAGTTTCCATCTAATAACATGGAAAGTGAAAATTTTTAAAGGCAGAAAGCAAATCTGTGTCTTTGGGGCGCCTGGGTGGCTCAGTCGTTAAGCGTCTGCCTTCGGCTCAGGTCATGATCCCAGGGTCCTGGGATCGAGCCCCGCATCGGGCTCCCTGCTCAGCGGGGAGCCTGCTTCTCCCTCTCCCACTTCCCCGCTTGTATTCCCTCTCTCGCTGTCAAATAAATAAAATCTTAAATATATAAATAAATAAATAAAGGCAGAAAGCAAATGGGCTTTAATCCAGTTATAATCAGAAAGATTCAAGAACAAAGACGCAAAATACCAGTGAGGTTTCATGGAGGAGAAAAGTGGGACTATTCTAGAGAAACAGATGGATGAGAGTATCAAATACACCAGAAATACAACAGAGTATACGCTATACACTCATGCTCATCAGAGGAGAAAATTCACATACTTCAGAAAGAGGGGCAGTGGCAAATATCGTAAGAGGTCAGAGAGCATAGAGCGACTAAAGAGATTTTTAAATACTTAACTAAGATTGAGACTAAACTTAAAATAAGGGGAAAATGGCTGTTTTACAGTGAAATCAGGCCGAACTGCTATTCTACTCCTTGGAAACAAATACAGTTTGTACAGTACTTGATGATGCTGGTCTAAGGCACTAACTCAACTGCCAAACATGGCTTTTGATAAACCATCTTCTGCTAAGAGCACTGTGGATTCTAAAATTAATAGTTCCTGAGGCGCCTGGGTGGCTCAGTCGTTAAGCGTCTGCCTTTCAGCTCAGGTCATGATCCCAGGGTCCTGGGATCGAGCCCCACACTGGGTTCCCTGCTCAGCGGGAAGCCTGCTTCTCCCTCTCCCACTCCCTCTGCTTGTGTTCCCTCTCTCGCTGTCAGATAAATAAATAAAATCCTTAAAAAAATAAAAAAATTAAAAATAAATAAAATTACAGACAGTTCCTATACATTAAGGAACTTACAAATAACTAGGTTTTCTCGTAACATACCACTGAATGACAACACTGCCCCAAATCTTACCTGGTAAGTGATGTCAGGCCTCGAAGGCTCAGCACTGCCTCCTCCACTGAAGCCCCCGGTGATGGCATGACCTACCGTGTGCCCGACCGCAGAGCCCACAGCCACGCCAGCTGCGGTGGTCGCCATCTGGGCCATGAGACCTGGCTGCCGGGGCGCAGCAGCGGGTGAGCCGACAGCAGCTGGTGGAGCCGCGGCCGGAGGCTGAGCGGCCGGCGCTGGTCTAGGCGCCGCTCTCATCTGAGGTGGCCGGCTAAGAAGGAAAAGGACAAAAGTATGAAGTGCCCACTTCCTACCAGGTTTGGAAATCGTCAACCTAAAGAAACGGTACTGCTGACCATTTAGCAACACAGGTTTGAATCGCATGGGTCCACTTACATGTGGATTTTTTTCGATAAATACACTATAGGTATAGCACTGTGTTTATCTTCTCTTCCTTCTGATTTCTTAGTAACATTTTTTCTTTAGCTTACTTTATTGTAAGAATACAGTATTACAGTAATATAACATAGAAAGTACGTGTTATTGCGACTGTTTATGTTATCGCTAAGGCTTCTGGTCAACAGTAGGCTTTCACTAACACGTCCAGTACTGCTTTAAAAACCTTCACCTATGGGGGCGCCTGGGTGGCTTAGGTCACGATCCCTGGGTCCTGGGATGGAGCCCAGCGGGGAGCCTGCTTCTCCTTCTCCCTCTGCCTGCAGCTCCCCCTGCTCCTGCTCTGTCAAATAAATAAAATCTTAAAAAAATAAAGTAAAAATTTTCACATGTTATGTTCCCTCTGGCCATTTTTAGATTGTCTCCCTGGGTGCTCATCCCCCAAATAAGGCTAGGCCAGAAGTTTATGACTTTGCTTCCACCACCTGATTGGCATCACTTTACAAAAATGTGGTTTTCTGTCCTTTGCAAAGAAGCTTCTTTCCGTTAAGTGAACCACTTCCCTACACTCCTAGCGTATCATTTGAACACAAGCCACTGTACTCCAGAGAAGCAATGTGGTACCATGCTAAACGTCCTAAAGTGGTCACCGGAAAACTCGGGTCAGACCTGGCTTTCGTACTTACTGATAGAGCGACCTTGGACAAGTCACTTACTCCGATTCTCGAATTTCCTTATTTCCGGAAAAGAGGAATAACATCTATCCCTAACATCACTGGTGTTAAGGTTAAAGTATAATTAGCAGTATATTTTTAAAATATTTTAAGAACTAGAAAACAGGGACGCCTGGGTGGCTCAGTGGGTTAAGCGTCTGCCTTCAGCTCAGGTCATGATCCCAGGGTCCTAGGATCGAGTCCCACATCGGGCTCCTTGCTCAGAGGGGAGCCTGCTTCTGCTTCTGCTGCTCCCTCTGCTTGTGCTCTTTCTCTGACAAATAAATAAATTCTTAGGGGAAAAAAAAAAAGAACTAGAAAACGTCACGTACACGTGAGGCTTTACTTTAGTAACTGCGTTCCCAACTGGGCCGAGCCCCTGTAACGCTCACTGCTGGTGCTCAAAGATTATCCAGTTTATTGAAATGCGATCATTTTCCCGATTATACTACCTTTCTACGACACTGGTGTTTTTTTTAATCTTACTTTCTTTTTGGGCTACTTTTGAAGTTTCAGCCGTTTCACACTCAAAAACACCCACTTCTTTATAGGATATGACCGTTTTAATTTAAAATGAGCTCTAGGAGCGCCTGGCTGGCTGAGTCGGAAGAGGAGCGTGGGAGTCTCGATCTTGGGGTCGTGAGTTCCAGCCCCATGTTGGGTGTACAGATTACTTAAATATGAGCTGTAAAGTATTTCAAGTGCTCATGGGCGTTCGAAATTAGAAAGTTTGCCACTAACGGGAAATCTAGCCAAAGCCCATTTACAACCAGCCTACGGCAGGCGGAGGCTGGCCCCCGCCACACCGGCCTTCGGACGCCCTCGCCCGCGGCCTCCACCGGCCTCCGCCAGGCCGCGGCGAAGCCTAGCGCGTCCTCCGTCTGCGTCACGGCGCCGGCAGCGCCCCTAACCCCCGCGGTGGCCTTACCTGGCCGGAGGGGCCATGCGGGAGGTGCGGCTCCGGCTTCCACGCGGCATGGCGACTCGCAGAGCAGCTCGGCGTCTACAGGTCCGAGGTTCCGCCGAGACCCCAGCGACTTCTGCAGCCCGGAAAACAGGCGGCGGGATTGGCCTCGGCTCGCGACCAATCAGCGCACAGGCAGAGGCCTCTCGCGCGCCGCCGTCTCCGCGGGACCTGAAGGTCACTGGAAGAACAGGACGTCACGGCGGCGCCTGGTCGTACGCGGTTTGCGTCATGAGCTCCGCGCCAGGCTCGTGCCGGAGACCGGAAGTGCCTGAAGGGAGCCCGCGCGGTCTTCGTCCTCCCATCCTAGCCTGGGTCAGGACCGCTGGCTGTTTGCTTCCTGCGGCGGGAGGACGTCGTTGCTTCCTTCCAGACGTTTGTATTATTAACACGGTAGACAAATCCAGCCTTGAGAGTGAGGCAGATACCTGGCGCGACTGCCACTGGACCTTAGACAAGTTAACTTCTCAGCATTACGTTACTTGTTTGGGGAAATATTTTTTGAGGACCAGTGTGGGCACATAATACGAACTGAACGAAGGAAACCGAATACTTGAGGCAGGATCGACAGAGCTGATTGATTCTATTTGTATTTCTTTTATCTGGATTCAGGCAACTAAAGTTGAGATTGTAGTAATGCCTTAACATTCATTACTATACATTTTTATTTTTTTATTTATTTATTTTTAAAGAGTTTATTTATTTATTCATGAGAGACAGAGAGAAGCAGAGGGAGAAGCAGGCTCCCAAGGAGCAGAGAGCCCGATGCAGGACTCGATCCCAGGACTCTGGGATCATGACCTGAGCTGAAGGCAGACGCTTAACCATCTGAGCCACCCAGGCGCCCATTACTCTACATTTTTAGACCCTTTTCATACGTATCATAGTACCAGCCCATAATTGGGATGGTATTCATTCACTGATAATTAAAAATGTTCTGAATGATTTTCAAGTGCTGGCTAGGTTCTGGAGATAGATACATTCCAAATAAAACAAGACTCTGCCTTTTTTTTTTTTTTTTTTTTTTGGTCAGAGAGAGAGAGCACAAGCAGGGGGAGCCCCAGGCAGAGATAGAAGCAGGCAGAGGAAGAAACAGGCTCCCCTCCGGGGCAAGGAGCCAGATGAGGGACTCGATCCCCTGACCCTGGGATCATGACCTGAGCTGAAGGCAAACGCTTAACCCTCTGAGCCATCCAGGCGTCCCAACAAAGCTCTACCTTAGTGGAATTTAAATTCAGGGAGGGGGAGACAGAAACGCCTACATAAATCAGGTAGTGGCGACATGAAGCAAAAGCAGGGTAAGTGAGATGGGGGTTAGAGGCTGGAGAGGCAGGACTCTTTGAAGAGGCAGCATTTGAATAGACTCCTTGAGGAAGCACTGGAAGAACCAAATGTTTATCGAGGTTAAGAGCATGGCAGGCAGAGGGAACAGCAATTGCAAAGGCCCCAAGGGTGTGTGTTTTAGTGACTGTTGGTGGGACATGCTTGTAACAGTACTGTTTTAGAACCTCAACAGCAGGGGAAAAGTTGGCTAGTGGCATTTCATGGAGGGTTTCATGGAAGGTCCTTGGGATGGGGTGGGATTTATGGAGGAGGAAAAGCAGGGGTGTTCCCTCCATTTCCGCTTGGGTGTCAAAGAGGAATTTCCCCCTTCCACCAGAGGTAGCAGAGTTTAACGCATTCTTTCCAGTAACGCATTCTTTCCCCCTTCCACCAGAGGTAGCAGAGTTTAACGCATTCTTTCCAGTAATGTGGAACCAAAGTGTAAATAATGCAAAAACCTTTCATGAAAAAGTTTTATTTTCACAGAACTTAATAAATGTTTTACAAATGATATGACATTGTACTTGCCTTTGGATAATTCATAAGCAGAGACGGAGTAAAGGAGCCTTATAAAGGATATCCTGGCACCAGAAGAGCTTAGAATAAACATAACTTCGGACAGTTTAGACAAGCATCCAGAACAGAGACAATTTTAATCATACCTGGCTAAGTCATTAATTCCTACACTGAGGAGAGAATATTAGATATTTGTACAAGGTTATTTTGTAATTGTATAAGATTGGAAACAACCTAAATTCCTGTCAGTAGAATACTGATTTTTTTAAAAAGTCACATCACATAATACGCAACTATAAAAAGGAATAAAAAAGCTGCTCCAGGCAGCAGCTCTTTCTGCCCACGGGTCCTGTCGCCGTGCTTTAATAAAACCACCATTTTGCACCAAAGATGTCTCAAGAATTCTTGCTTGGTTGTTGGCTTTGGACCTCACCCCCCCCCCCCAAACCTCACCTCTATTCCAAAACCACATCATTTGGCGCCCGAATGTGGGGCTTCCAAGTCTTTTCATCTGGACTCCGAGCTTTGGTGCAAACTTGGTGAGTACTGTACTTTCTCTCTTCCTTTACTTTCATTCCAGGGGCCCTTCAAGGAGTATGGGACACATGAAAGTGTTATTGGAACACTTTCATGCCGATTGCTCAGACCACAATCCTCTAGCCCGTGGCTGCTCTACGGGGGGGAGAAAGCCTGCCTTTTGGCTGAAAGTTAGTACCCTGGCCAGAATGGTAGTAAGACCCAGAAACTTGATGCCCTCTCTTTACTGCTGTCCTTATACGAAGTTGTTTGTCCTGGGCACGGGACACCACCTAAGTCATCAGGATAGCGCCAATCTTAAGACTCCTGTGGTGAGGTTTCCTCCTGATTGATCTAATGTGATCCCCTTCACATCCCTGGTCTAGCCACTTCTGGCCACAGGACCTCCACTGGGAGCCCGCCGAAACCAGTACCCGACTGAATTAAAACCCAACCAGGGACTGTTTCCTAGGGAAGTTGGCTGTAAGGACTACATGTGTTGGAATGTCGCTTAGATCATGATGGATTTCTATCTTTACTGTTTTCCATCAATGTCCTCTATTAACTAAAGCTACAAAATTCGGTAATTTCTTGTAAAACTTTTCTAGTGTTCTCCATGGGTTAAAAATGGCAAGTTCTTCAAGCCAAGTTAAAATAAGACATGACCTTCAAGGCACCCATCTGTAGCCTGGGATGCAATGGGGAAATGGGGGGACGCTAGCATCCCTCCTACAGGGGCCTTTATTGGCAACGAATGGTTATAGCGATTTTGTTCGGGAAATGCCTCGGGTCGCTTTGACACCATGAACCTCTGACTTACCCTGGAACGCCACCTGGGAGTCAGGAGTGGGGGGCAGGGGGATTTTCTAGGTAATGGACCTTCTCTTTTCTTCAGTTCCCAAGGACTCTCCCTTGGGGTGCCTTTTAACCCCCTGGAAACAGATTGCAAAACTTAGGAAAGGACTGAGCTCCTGTAACACTGCATGGCCTCAGCGGGATCTATTAGAGCTCCTCTGCAGGAAATAGGGCAAATAGATCTAGGGTAACTTCATTGCTCATACCTAGCCTTCATTGCTCTACACCAAGACCTCGACCTAAAAGGGCCTCTTGCAGAATTTTGCCTGAACATTCTGGCTAGTAAGCCCCCTCCACACGCTGACATATTGGATGATAGTTATCTAAATAAGCCTCCGAATTAACCCAGGTTGCTGGAGGAAACACAGGCCCTCCCTAGTAAAGGGGACTCTGACTCTCTCACTGTTCTTCCTCCTAATAGATGTGAGGGCTTCTTCTTCACTCATTTCCCGGGTTAATGGCTATAACTAGAGCCAACTGTGGTTAGTCTCCCTCGGGACGGGAACTTTGAGGGATATTCCCAAGCAGCTGCTGAAACTCCCTTTGTTTCGGGGAAATTCCCTGTCTTCTCCAGCCCAACATGGACTGCCTATTCCCACTTGTTGGCAGGAAAACATGGCGTCTGTGCCTCTGTTGGAGCTGATGAGCTCTGGAACCGGGAACCCTTTCTCTGCCTCTGGCCGCACTTGGCCTCTTCTGTCTCCCGGTCCCCCTTTCTATTTCCACACCACCTGGGTGTGGCCTGCATAACTGGCTTCTAGACCATCCTCTGGGCCTCAGGCATCATGGCTCCTTCCCTCGCTATAAAGGAGCAAGAAGAGCACCCCCTGGACCTAACACCGCCCACTCCAGATTTCCCCACCAGCGTCTCAGGTAAAAACTGACAATGGGAAGGATCCAGGTGGAACATAATTTAGTATTTAAACTAAGTTAAATTTGTTGGTTTAAGATAGACCTGTCTTTAAAGTTAGCACTAAATGTGAGACTTTTATTCTATCGAGGTTTGCTGAAGGTCAAATAACCTCATGTTATCTCTGTTGCAATTTGTTAGTAAAAAGATGACTAAAATGATGGTTAATTGTCTTATCAAAATTTTCATGGGTAATTGCTTTCAAAGTCTTTGGTAACCTGAAACTAAAGTTTTGCTTGGATGATGAGTGGGATTAAATTCATTGGGCATCTAGGTCTTTTCCAAATAGGATAAAGTGCTAAATCATTGATTACTGAATGTAGGTTTGCACTTTTGACTTCTTATTGCAAAGAAACTAAGGATATTTGAGTCTCTTGGTAAACATGCTTTGTGCTTAATAGATTCATAAAATTGCCGTCTAGGGGCGCCTGGGTGGCTCAGTCGTTAAGCGTCTGCCTTCGGCTTGGGTCATGATCCCGGGGTCCTGGGATCAAGCCCCACATCGGGCTCCCTGCTCCCTGTTCTTCCTCCTAACAGATGTGGGGGCTTCTTCTTCACTCATTTCCCGGGTTAATGGCTATAACTAGCAGGAGGCCTGCTTCTCCCTCTCCCACTCCCCCTGCTTGTGTTCCCTCTCTGGCTGTCTTTCTCTCTGTCAAATATATAAAACCTTTAAAAAAAAAAAAATTAAAAATTAAAAAAATAAAATAAAATTGCCGTCTAAAAAGTTTGGGTGAAACAGTTCCTAGTTGGTTACTACTTAGTTTTCACTGGAGACTAAGATTTCTAAAAGTGAAAAAATTCTACTAACTGTAAGACTGATGGAAATAAAAGCAACTCTGTATGTGTAAGAAAGATATAAGTGATGTAGGAGAAAGAATTCTTGAGACGTCTTTGGTGCAAAAAGGTGAATTATTACAGCACGGGGACAGGACCCATGGGCAGAAAGAGCTGCAATGGGGTCATGAGGAGTGGCCCATTATATACTTTCAAGTTGGGAGGTGGTTAGGGATAGCGTTAAGTGTCTAAGGAATTTTGGAAGCAAGGTTTCCAGGACCTTGAAGGGGCTAGCTATTGTTGGGAAAAGGTCATTTATTACTGTCTAATAAAACCTTAGTCATGAGACCCTTCAGGTATATATCGGTGGGCCATATGCTTGGGGGGTTTAGTGATAAAGGAAATTTCTAAAGGAATTTTTATATGTTAAAGTAGGCTTACAGGATCCTGGGGGTTGGGGGGTCAGGCTAGGATTGTCTTTTGCCCTTAGCAAAGTGTCAATATCAAGGCACTTGAGTCCCTAGAGAAATGTCACTCTACCTGTTTCAAGGACTTGTCAGTGGGTAGTAAGGAAATTTAATAATTTTTCTTCTGCTTTTGTTTCCCACATCATAAGGAATGGAAATGCATTTTTGTTGAAGGTAAACGAAGGTAATTTTGTCCTAAATGAGACTGGTTGGAAAGAAATGGCTTGGGACAAAATCTGAATGCAAAGTAAAGTTGTAGGTTGTGATGGGAAACCTTTGGAAAGGAATTTTAGGTGTAGTCAGGATGGACTACGATTGAAATGAATGGATTTTAAAAGTACATTGGTATAAGATTGAAAGTCAGCTTTCTCTCTGTTAAAAGGACAAAGTTTTCTTGAATTGTTGGTCTGCTCTTGATAAGAAAATGTAAATAGTTGTTTTCTCTTTGCCTGCCCAGAAAAACCATTTTCTATGTTTTGCCTTTATCAGGTCTTTGAACATCCCTAATCCTATTTAGGCATGTGCTTTAAAACTTTCTAAGGTTTTAACAAACTTCCCCAAGATTTAAATCAGAACCAAAATCTTGACTAATTAGACTTGTTTGTTTGGTATGTTACGTTCTGGTATAAGGTCATTATCACTCGATGTTCTGGCTATTGAATTACATGTCACAGAAATAACTGAGTTTCCCAGTCAATTGCATCATAATGAATTCTCATATCAGATCATTAACAATGTCCATTTCTGAGTTTTTGTCATTTATAATTGTTCTAATTCTCTTGCAAAATGAGTTTCATCTTCAAGGAAGTCCATAAAAAGGACTTTTAGGACAAATACAGGTATTCAGTATCCTTAAGATCAAAACTGAAATGGGTAACAATTTCCAGAACTAACTAAAAAGCTGCATTCAAATTAAACAAGAATTAGTAACATGGGACTAAATGAACTAAAAGGATGATTATAGTTTTGTGACTCTTGTTTGAAATATTGCTGGTTCTCTAATGTTTACTCTTTCACATTAAGCAAACTTTCTCTTAAGATGTCTATGACTTACAGAAACATGATAAAGTATTCATTTGTGAACATATTGAAGCATTTAACTTTTCTACCTGGACCCTTTGAAATTCAAAAAGGTCTCAGTAAGTATTCCTTCTTCCAATCATAGTCATTTGCATAAGTTCAATAAGAATCTGTTCTCCATGGAGCGCCCGTGTGGCTCAGATGGTTAAGCGTCTGCCTTCAGCTCAGGTCATGATCTCAGGGTCCTGGGATTGAGCCCCTCATCTGGCTCTTCTATCTCTCTCCCCTGTTCATATTCTCCCTCTCCCTCTGTCTCAAATGAATCAACGACAAAAAAAAAAAAAAAAAAAAAAAGACTGTTCTCCTTGTAATAGGACACCATT
Source organism: Phoca vitulina (assembly GCF_004348235.1). NCBI lineage: Eukaryota > Metazoa > Chordata > Mammalia > Carnivora > Phocidae > Phoca > Phoca vitulina. The sequence goes on along the minus strand of NW_022589748.1, from coordinate 8,908,463 downwards.
GGAAATATTGGTTATTTTACCGAGGCTTTGACTGGAATGTCATATTTGAGAGAGACATGCATAGATTCAGATACGACCAAACAGCTTTCAGGAACTAAGGTTGACTTTATGAAACCTGGAGCCATAAAGCCCCTTGGAAATGTTGGCCTGATACCTTGCTAAAGAGTTCCCAGCAGCCTCACCAGGTGAGTAAAGAATATCACCTCCTGGCAGGTGCAGGAGCCTCAGGATACTTTGGGCACCTTGCAAAGAGGAATTCCCCCTACAGGTATTATAAGGCATGTCTGATGGCAAGTACTTGGCTTGGCTTCTGGCCTGGAGAGGCTACTAAAAGTTCAACCTAGAGATTCCTTATAAAAGTTCCAGCAAAGCAGATTCTAAAAGATCTATATGATCATTATTCTTGCTGAACTTATGTAAATAATTAGGCCAAGTTTGTTAAAATTGGACTTGTTTTGCAAACAAATTAGTCTTGACTTGGCTATCTCTGGAAATGAGGGTTATTTTAGAGGGAAAAATTATGTTTCAATAACCCAACTTTGTGGATGTTAAATCCTAGTTTTGATTGTCCTTAGATGTTGTTTGCTTTAGCTAGACAACTTGAGAAAAACTTCAAGAGAAATTGCCACAATAGCTCACGTATAAGCAGTCGTCTTGCTTGTTATTCTGTGGGGCTAATAACAGGACCCCATGGGCTTATGATTATTTGAACAACTGGGAAATGGGATAGATTCCCCAACAATTGTATAACTCAGCTATCATCTTGACCAACTCTATGTGGCTGGGATGACAAAATCGCTCCTTGAAAGCCAGAGCATACCCCACTCTATGGGGTTAACTATGGACTTGTGGAGATAATGGATGACCCTACTTTCTTTATGATTAGATTGGATGATACACTTGGGGATGCCCTTATCTCTTGAGACAAGTCTTCTCCCACTTGCTAGTGATTCCTTGTAAATAGGATATTATTAATGCTGGACCTCAAACAGAGGTCTTCTTGATGGTATTATCCCTTAGTCATATTTATCCTAAAAGCCACCTCTATTGAGGTACAATGGCAAACAAAGCCTTTAGCCACACATACAACAGTCCTCCTGGTAAAAGGAGCCTCAAAGCTCACTATGGGATAGCCCCTGACTATAATGACTTCTCCTCAGGCCCAGAGTGTCTTAGAGACCAAAGGCCACCAATAGATGATGGGAGGCCAACTTATTAAATACCAGGTTATGCTTATAGATATGCCTTAAATAATACTTGAAACCTGTCAGACTTTAAACCCAGCTACCCTTATGCCTGGACCTGACCATCATACTTCTATAGAGCATAACTGTTCAGAGGTTATTGATCTTATTTATTCTAGTCAACCAGATTTAAAAGATTCCCCTATTGAAAATGCCGATGACAGTTGGTTTACTGATGGCAATAGTTTCAAAGAAAAGGGAATAAGAAAAGCTGGGTATGCTATGGTGCTCACTCGTGCTTGCAATTGCCAAAGCCTTAAAAATTAATTTATACTGACTCCAAATATGCTTTCCTAGTCCTACATGCCCACAGAGCAATTTTTTAATAAAGACTTTATTTATTTATTTGTGAGAGAGAGATCACAAGAGAGCACACAAAGCAGGGGGAGCGCCAGGCAGAGGGAGAAGCAGGCTCCCCGCTGAGCAAGGAGCCCCATGAGGGATGATCCCAGGACTCTGGGATCGTGACCTGAGCCGAAGACAGACGCTTAACCGACTGAGCCACCCAGGCGTCCCCCACGGAGCAATTTGGAAGAAAAGGGGGTTATTATCAAGCCATAACACCCCAGTCAAATATGGGTCTGAAATTATTACTCTTAAGGCTGTACACCTACCTAAGGAAGTAGCTGTAATTCACCTCAAAGGACATCAAAGAATATGACCTTAGAATCTAAAGGAAACAGTTCACTAGACCGTGCAGCCAAGCGGGCAGCACAAAATAAACAAATATTAAGTCTTTTACCAGCCTTAACTCCAATAAAGTCTGTAAGTCCAGTCTATTCAGACCAAGAAATGCACAGGACTGGCTTGTTAATAATGAGGGAAAAATCTTTATACCCAAAAATAACCAATGGAAGGTAATACAGGGTTTACACCAGGCTCCTGATTCGGGTAAAAAAGCCATGGAGGTGGCAAAAACTTTGCTGAGAGAAATTATCCCTAGATTTGGACTCCCTTGGTCCCTACAAAGTGACAACGGACAGTCTTATTACACAAATTCAAAATATGGCCCTCCAAAACTGAATAGCCCTTGATATCTTGACCGCCGTTAAAGGGGCCCAGAATTATATGACTGTGTTCTGAGGGGACCCAATGGCTATGTGGCTCTAACTTGCGGCCATGGCTTCCCCCACGCGAGATAGGCTGCTGAAGATCACTCTTTAGTAAAATTTATGTAACAACTTCTCATTCCATAGTGATTTCAGTCATTCTCAACAAATTCACATATAGTGATCAAAATTTGAACAAATAACTCTTGGAGGAATTGTTACATATATGTGATACCAACATTTGGATGAATGGACCCCTGATGATTGCAATAAAATTCTAGTCAGGTGGTAGGTACCAGAAGTTTTAAAATTGTGCAAACCTGTTCCAGAAATTCCACATCTAGGAATTCAAGAAACAGTCATGAATGTGTAAAGAAATTAGCTATAAAGATGTTCATTTAACAAGTTGTATAAAATAGGGAAAATCAATAAATAACTTAAGTGTCCTACAATATAGAATTATATGTTATGATTCATACACATGATGAAATGTTATACAGCCATTTAAAATATTATGAAAGAATACCTGACATGAAAGTATCTTCACAATATATTAAATGGAAGAGTAGGTATACATAGTATGTTTATATTCTGAGAAAGTTCATACATATTTTAAAGACTTGAATTATGTACACTTAAGTAGTGATGTTACCGATTGGATAGTGATTGCTTCCTTTTTTTTTGTTTGTTTTTGCTGTTCATATTTTCCAATTCGTCTAAAATGAACACACTTTTAGTAATTAAGCATACCATGGTGGTTTAAAATAGGTCCACAGATTCTTTGACACTTCTTTCAAAAAGTGGAGCCTAATTCCTCTCCAACATCATGACCCTAAGCTAAAACCACCCTGTTAGCCACTTCTGAATTCTTTACCTCTGGAAACTAAGATAAGTATGTTGCTGTAAACCACTAGGTTTTGGAGTAATTTATTACACAGCAATAGGTAACTAATACACAATTTCTACAGTTACTATATTTAAACTATGAAAGTTTTAGTATCTAAGGTGAGCAAAATCTCGTTAGAACACCTACAGAGTGTTGCTTTAACATGGCTTATGTCTGTCTGGGATTGTGATGAATTGGGAATTGTGTACGAACTGACATTAGCCCTAAGGTCCTTACACTAAGGTCCTTACACTCTAAATCTAATTTTTTCCATTGGATAACTAAGACATACTTATGTGAATGCAGTGCCTTGCACATACCAGACAAAAAAGAATGAACCAATGAATGAATTTTTAACTGTTGATCTAAAAATACAAAATACGGGATGCCTGGGTGGCTCAGTCTGTTAAGTGGCTGCCTTTCGCTCAGGTCATGATCTCAGGGTCCTGGGATCGAGTTCCGCATCGGACTCCCTGCTCAGTGGGGAGCCTGCTTCTCCCTCTCCCTCTGCTTGTGCTCTCTCTGTCAAATAAATAAAATCTTAAAAATAAAAAATAAAAAAAATACAAAATACTATATACACAAGTGGTTAGGTGGTGTTTAAATGAAGTTCTATGGATTTCAAAGGGATGGATATTCACTGTGGGTGAAAGATTCGGAGAGAAAGTGGCACTTAAAATAAGTACAGGTGGAATTTATTTTAGAAAGATTAAAATGATAAAGGGGAAAAGGGCATGCTAAGTAGGACAGCACAGATTCACATGAAGAAGCAGAATCGAATATGGTGAGGACAGGACAGAAGATCTGTGTCAAGTACCAAGTGTGTTTTTGGAAGTTGTGATACAAAATTGAAGAAAATCTAATAGATGATTTCCAGCACAATGTAAGGAACCTAGGCTTTTTATCCTACAGGGTTAGAGCAGTCCTTGAGGGTTTTTTTTAATGTTTAAAATGGTCTTCAGGAAGATTAATCTGGACATGGTATCTCTGAAACACAGCAGGAGAGTAGGAGTAAGGAAAAATCCTGAAGGCCAAGACAGTGGCAATGGAAACATTACTAACAATGTAAGTGCTGTGCTTGCTTCAGCAGCACAAATACTAATCATGTGAGGGCCTATTATATACCAGGCACTAAGAGCTTTACATGTATTATTTTATTTACACCTCACAAGAACTTTTTTTTTTTAAGATTTTATTTATTTGAGAGAGAGAGAACGAGATAGAGAGCACGAGAGGGAAGAGGGTCAGAGGGAGAAGCAGACTCCCTGCTGAGCAGGGAAGCCCGATGTGGGACTCGATCCCGGGACTCCAGGATCATGACCTGAGCCGAAGGCAGTCGCTCAACCAACTGAGCCCCCCAGGCGCCCGACACCTCACAAGAGCTCTTGAAATAGGTACAGTATTATACCCATTTTATAGATAAGGGACAGATAACTTAAGAGTTTAAGCAGCTTGCCCAAGTTCATACAGGTGTTTGACTCGTCAAAGCCAGGACTCCTACTCTAGCAAACTCTATTCATTCTTCTGAATATAGTAAATGAAGAATATAACACTTTGACTAGAGAGGAAGAAGGGATTGTGTTCTGTAAACTTAAAAATAGTTGCTATTTATTGAGTTCCTCTTATGTGCCATGTGCCAGGCCCTTAACTGTGTGAGATGATTTATATATTTAATCTATAATCCATAATTTGGTACAGTAATCCGGTATCATTCCCATTTTACAAATGAGAAACCAGAAGCGTGGTGTAACTTGAAAGTAGTTATCTCAGAAGTGTGCCGAAAGCCACAGCGATGAATAGTCATAGTGGGGATTAAAATTCAGGTTGCTCCTTCCAGTACACAGCACTCTTCTCTCCTTAGAAGAGCTCACCACTGGGCACAGAGGCCTAACGGAATGCAGGCTGAAGAGAAAGGACAGCCACCATGACACTGACATTGTGTGTGTAATTTTTAAGCCACAACTCAACTCTTGTCTTTGAACGTGGAGTTTGTGGGTGGTTCTGAACAGAATCTTGCATATGATAGAGGAAAACTGTGATGCTGGAAGGAGGGAATGCTTTCGAGTATCTGCTATCCCTGGTGTCCTTTGTAACTAGCTGTATGACCTCTGAAGAGTGACTTGAAGTCCTTTGCCTCAGAATCCCCTCTATAAAATGGGAGATAGCAGCGTCCACCTGAAAGGCTTGTTGTGAGATCAACATTGCAGAGAACCTAGCAAATGTTCAATGTACACTATTACAACGGAAAATATTCCTGTTCTGGCAAATATTAAACTTGCACACCACATCTATGAAATCTTGTACAGATTCCTATCTTCGTTCCCCCCTATTCATCTTGTTTACACATAAGATGAACTTATTTGTTCATTTGCGGACTTGAAACGAGTTACCGTAGCAACTGAAAAAAACAAAACAAAACAAAACAAAACCACCAGAAGAGTTCAAATGCCGTTCTTGCTGCTTTTAATTAAAAACCCTAAAAGGGCATACCCACTTGGACACTTGGATGTTACTTAATTAACAAGCAGTAAGGAAAAGATACTGAAGCGGTAAACTTAAGCGACGTCGAAAAGAAGTCATGTCGACCAACACGGATTCTCCCCCTTACGACCACAGTTACAGCTGGAGTCAGAGAAAATACTTTTATCAGGGCCTTCGGGTATCCTGCAGAAAACTGACAAAAAAATAAATTATTCTCTTTAGCCCATGCATAGGCACTGGAAGTAAATTCTTCACTTATATTTTTTTAAAAAGATGTTTTCTGCATTTCCTAGCCTCTTCTCCCAACTACAAAATCCAAAAGGTAGCGGTTTACACTATTCTGACTGCAGCCCAGAGAGGAGCTGGGCGTTTAGGGGGTTCAGCTGTGACTCGCCAACGCGGAGCGGCCTCGGAAGGGGGCGACACTGCCCGGCTGCAGGCGGCCGACGCGAGAGGCGCGCGGGCGGCCAGGGTGCTCGCGGGGCTTCCCAGGGCTCCGGCCGCTTGCAGCCCGCACGCACCTGCGCTCAGCCGAGCCGAGTGCGCGCCCGGGGCTGCAGCTGCCGCTGGCGCCGCTTCCGCTGGCCGTTGAGGAGCTTCTGCGCGATCTTGCGCTCGTGGCCGCCGGGCACTGGCCAGTTGGTGCGCAGTTCCCGCTCGCGCCGCGTCCGACCCTTGCTGCGCCCGGCCCCGCAGGCCGGGAAGTCGCGCAGGTAGTAGTAATCCAGGCACTCGTAGAGCTCCTCCTCGGAGCTCACGGGCGGCCACCTCTCGGGCGGCTGCGGCCGGAGCTGGGCCTGGGCGCTGAGAAGGAGCGCGTCCATCGCGCCGCGCCCCGGGGCCGCCCGCCCGCGCGCGCGCGCTTCTGGAGGGACCTGCCCCGCGTTTCGATTGGCTCTGCCCGCGGGGGTGGGGCTGACGGGTGACGTCACAGAGCCCGGAAGGAGGCGCACGCCAGGCTCCCGGCACTGCGGTCCCAGGAAGCGTGACGCTTTTCTCTGGCAGCCTGTGCGCTGCTGGCGGGAGAGGGGCGTTTGGCAAAATCCGACTGAACGTTTTGTATCTGTCGGCCCGAACTGGAAGACTACCCAAGTGTCAACAACGGTGAGGGACTGCTTAAAGAACACGGGCCATGCATTCCTCCGGAGGACTTTTATCGGCAATCATTTGTTAGGCTGTTTGATGACATGAGAAAGTGCTCAGTAATGATGTAAAGTGAAAAATTCGCTTTGAAGACTATCTCTGGTATTCCAGTAACGTATTTTTAAAACATCTACCTATATAAAAGATCGAAAGGAAAGCCATCAAAGCGCTAAAAGTACTTGTGGCTGGAAAGACCACACATACATTAGCTCTTTCTCCTTCCCGCCGTCCCCGTTTTTGGTAAGGAGTATGAATGAATGATATTAAGCGAGAGATTATAAAGGCCTGCTACAGAGCCTGGAACGGCGCGCGATTTCGCATTATTCGCGGATGCCCAGGTCCTCCGGTCAGGGGACGCCAAACTTGTTAGCTTGGCGCGCCGGCAATTTGGGGTGAGGGCCCGGAGTAGGGAGCGGCGGTGCAGGGGACTTAGCTGTGTCCGGCCCCCGCGGGCTAGCCCGGGGGTGCGAGAGCGATCAGGCCGGGTGACGGCGCCCGAAAAGGCCGGGTCTCCCCCCCTCGCCGAGGCGGCAGCTGCAGCGCAGGGCGGGAGTCTTTGCGCCCCGCGGCACTCCAGGCTCCGCGGCGACTCCCAGGTCTCATTACCTAGTTACTGTCTCTCCAAACGCTGCTCTCAGGGAGTTACTGCGAAGAACGCCTTCGTTTGGGTGAGGTTTAACTAGCCCAGATAATTCTCTTCCCACAAAAATTGCAGCTATCGTCTCGGGGATTTTCTTTTTAATAGATCAAAAATAATTCCCTACTTAAAAAAAAAAAAAAAAAAAAAAAGGCCTTCCCAGATATTCGATCTTGCTGAGTTTGTTGCGCGATTTGAGATTTTTTTCTTCGGCGCTGTGAAGACCTCTCCCTGGTGGGGCGTGGCCTACATACCACGCTCTGAGGGCAATTTTGGTGGTTCCTTAAATGAACAAGTCCCGGGAGAGTGTTTTTAATAAAATACCGAGAGGATTTTCTCTTCCACCCAGGTCTTACATTTGCTATTGCGAAAAAGAGAAACTAATATTTATCCTTTTACTTTTCTCCGACGCATGATCTTTTTTAAAAAAATCTTTTCAGTTTGTTATGAAAATATTCAGATATCTTAAAAGTGCAAAGAATAGAACAATGAACTCCCATATCCCATCACACGGATTCAACAATTATCAAGATCCTGTCACATTTGCTTTATATATATCCCTTTCTGTTTTCCTCTGCTGCAGACCTAATGTCATTTCACCATATACAGCTCTACAAAACTAGACTTACTGCAGTGTTATTTTCACACCTGACAAAATCAACCAGTCCTGTTATTAGCTAATACCCAGTCCAGAACATTTCTCTGATTGTCTAAAAGACATCAGAATACAGTTCAGAATATACATGAACTCTATACATGAAGCTGGCTTGGAAGTCTCATATTCTAGGGCAGTCTCCCTGTCCTTTTCATTTTCCCCTGACATTGACTTGTTGCAGAAACGGGGTCAGTTGTCCTGTAAAATGTCCCACTTCGTGGATTTGTCTGCTTCTTTGTGGTGTCATTTAACTTGTTCCTCTCTCTTCCATATTTCCTATAAATTGAGGTTGGATCTAGAGGCTTATTTATACTCAGATTCAATTTTGGGGACAAGAAAACTTCCTAGGAAGTAAAGTGTGTTGGCATCACACCAGGATATCCACCATAGTTCATTGTCTCAATTTTAGTGATGTTATGACTTATCAGTGAACTCAGGTGGTAACAGCCTTTCCTTGAAATTGAGGTTCCACATAAACTTTTATCTAATGATTTCATCTATAGTTCATTGCTTTATTTGCTATTATGTTCATTTGCTATTATTTCATTATGGGCTATGAAATGTAATTTTCTAATTCAATCATTCCTTCCACATTTATTTGCTAGAATTCTTTCTTTCATGAACCTAGGCCATTTGGTTACCCTGAAATACATTGTGACAAGAAAGGCAAAACAAATGTTTAATTCCCTTTAATTTTTTAAAGTTTGTTTGTTTGTTTGTTTAATCTCTACACCCAATGTGGAGCTCGAACCCATGACCCAGAGATCAAGAGTCACATGCTCTTCCAACTGAGCCAGCCAGGTGCCCCTAATTCCCTTTTAAAGATGGGTTTTCAGGGGCGCCTGGGTGGCTCGGTCATTGGCCGTCTGCCTTCGGCTTGGGTCATGATCCCAGGGTCCTGGGATCAAGCCCCGCATCGGGCTCCCTGCTCGGCGGGGAGCCTGCTTCTCCCTCTCCCACTCCCCCTGCTTGTGTTCCCTCTCTTGCTGTCTCTCTCTCTGTCAAATAAATAAATAAATAAATCTTTAAAAAAAAAAAAAAAAAGATGGGTTTTCAGGGTTCTGATGGACATGGCTCTTTTTAAAACACAATGTGTTCAATCCATTTCATTCATTTTTATAATTTTTTTAATGCTCAAATTGTTCCATCTTTGGCCAGTGGGAGCTCCTTCATGTAATTCCTATGTTCTATTGGCATTAATCTAGTAGTCTTGGAGAATGCCTTTGTTTTCTGGTAAACCAAGATGTCCATCCAGGCTCATCCTATACATTGTATGCCCCAGACCTGGAATCAGCCATTTCCCCAAGGAGTCCTTGATCTTTTTAGTGTAGAGAATGGATTTAGACACAACAATCTTAAGGCTATGTATTATGTTTCTTGGTCTTTACAAAAGCCCTGTGAAATATTACTGTCCCAATTTTCCAGATGAGGAAACAGTTTAACAAGTTCCCCAAGGTTATATAACAGAGCCGGGGGCGCCTGGGTGGCTCAGTCGTTAAACGTCTGCCTTCGGCTCAGGTCATGATCCCAGGGTCCTGGGATCGAGCCCCGCATCGGGCTCCCTGCTCGACGGGAAACCTGCTTCTCCCTCTCCCACTCCCCCTGCTTGTGTTCCCTCTCTTGCTGTGTCTCTCTGTGTCAAATAAATAAATAAAATCTTAAAAAAAAAAAAAAAAAGCAGAGCCAGGCTAAGAGTGAGATCTTCTGATCCCTAGGTAATTGTCTCTTCCATATTACTATGCCTCTTCATATAAACTCCTTAGTTGTTGGTTCACAGATTCCTAAACATTCCTGCCCTCCTTGCTTCTGAGATGATATTTAAAAGCAGGTGCCACCATCTGTCTTGCTCTCTTGCCCCAGAACTCTGAATTGATTCTGATGATATCATTGCAGTAAGATTTTAAAGTGGACTTTGTACCTTATTTAGTGGTTTGACTCCAGATCCAGGGGATTAAACAACTAACAATCATACTCCAGGAGCAGACTTTAATTCTTCATGTTAGCATAACCATGCACACACAGTTTATAAAGCTCTATCTCATCACTTTCTAAAGAATTATGGCAACTACCTCATAAGGTAGTGGAAAGAAAAATGGAGATTCAGCCCAGTCATTTGCAAACTCAGAGGTGACTACAGCTTATATTCAACACTTCTTTCTCTTCCCCATTTATTCATGCATTTGCATTACTTGTGGATTTTTCTAGCTCCCCTATAAGATTAGAAACACCTTTGCCCCCACCCCTGTCTCCAGCTCACAGTAGGTATAAAATATATGCCTATTAAATAAATACATATATGTATGTATAAACAACCAAAACCATTAAAAACTGTTAATGAAAGTGAGTGAAATTTAAATAATTTAAACCTCATTCATTCATTCAAAATATATTTACTAAACGTGTATCATGTGCTAGATATTGTTTTAGACTTTTAGGATAAAGTTCCCTGCTCTCATGCATTTTATTCTAGAAGAGGCAGACCATAAAAAATATGTAATATATGATCTCTCAGTGATAAGTGCAATTAAGAAATATGCAGCATGAAAATGTCATGAATGTGATATTTTAGACACAGAAGTTCTTTTTGAGGAGGTGGTATTGGAGCAAAGGGCAAAATGAAGACACCAAAAGTGACACGAGCAATTAGTAGCCTAGGAAGTGCCAAACTCTTGTTCCCACACAAGACATTAAAACAAACGAACAAATAAACCAAAACCAAAAAAAAAAAAAAAAAAAACAAAACACCCAGAAACTGGCTAAAATAATCCTGTAGGAGTTCTGGTAAACAGTTAAAATAAATACCCAATCAAGAAAAAAAATCACATTCAAAACAGTAGGAGATTTTATACTGTTTTTACTTGTTCTTGCCTCACACCTTTCATGGCATAGCAATGGTCTTGGCCAGAAAGAGGCAGCAGCCCAGTCCCCAATTCCCTCCTTCAAACCAGAGAGAGCAGAGCAGAGCTTACTTGCTTTTTTTTTTTTTTTTAAGATTTTATTTATTTATTTGATGGAGAGACAGAGACAGCGAGAGAGGGAACACAAGCAGGGGGAGTGGGAGAGGGAGAAGCAGGCTTCCCGCTGAGCAGGAAGCCTGATGTGGGGCTTGATCTCAGGACCCTGGGATTATGACCTGAGCCGAAGGCAGACGCTTAATGACTGAACCACCCAGGCGCCCTGAGCAGATCTTACTTGTAACAGTCTAACCTGCCTGGGGACTGAAGGACTTGTATCTGCTTTGTCTAACCCAAAGCTCAGGTGGAAAAGTGGTGGGCACTGCTCAAGAAAGCTGCAGACGGACTACAGACCTACAGATGCCTGAGGGAAGAGATTATCTAGAGCCCCGAGAAGCTGGGTGAGACTGTGGAAAATTAAGACATTCAAAAGTAGCCATGTATATGGGGGAATTAGTAAAGCCACACAAGCTGAGGGAAGACATCTACTCAGAAGGGACCTCAAGCTGATCTCAAGGTCTAGAGAAGAGCCAGATAACTAGAGAAGGAATGCTTGAGTGCAATACCAGTCTGCAAAGACTAGGAGAGATGGGTTCTTTCTAATGCCCAATTTTCAACACCAACAGAATTACAAGACATGCAAAGAAACAGGAAAACATGACCCATTTAAAGGAAGAAAATAAACTGGCAGAAACTATCCCTGAAAAAGCACAGCATCAGACTTACTAGATAAAGATTTAAAAAAAAAAACTATCTTTAAATACCCCGAAAGAGCTAAATAAAAACACAAAAAGCTAAAGGAAATCATGAATATTATATGTGAACAAAATGAGAATATCAAAAAGGGGTAGGAATTATAAAAAGGAACTAAAAAAATCTTGAGCTAAAAAATACAATAACAATTTAAAATTAATTAGAGGGGCTCAACAGCAGATGTTGAGCAGGCAAAGAATCAGTGAACTTGAAGATAGGACATATGGAATTATCCAATCTGAGGAGAGAAATGAAGAATTGTGAACAGAGCTAAAGGAACATGTGGGGTATCATCAAACGGATCAATATATGCATTATGGGAGTTCCAGAAGGAGACATGAGGAAGAAAGAGGCAGAGATTATTTGAAGAAATAATGACCAAGAACTTCACAAATTTGAGGAAATATATGGGTCTACAAGTCCAAGAAGCTCAGTGACTCCAAATAGGATTAAACCCAAAGAGACTATACCAAAACAAATTATAATCAAACTATCAAAAGAGAAGACAAAGCAGTGAGAGAAAAGTGATTCATCATGTGCAAGAGATCCTCAATAAAATTTGCAGCCTGGGCACATGGCTGGCTCAGTCAGTGGAGCATGAGACTCTTGATCTTGGGGTTGTGGGTTCAAGCCCCACATTGGGTGTAGAGATTACTTTAAAATCTTTTTAAAAATTTGCAGCCAATTTATCAGCAAGAACTTTGGAGGCCCAAAAGGAGTGGAATTAAATATTTAAAGTGCTCTAAGAAAAAAAAACTGTCAACTGAGAACTCCATACCCAGCAAAAATGAGGGAGAAAATAAGACATTTCCAGATGAATAAAAGCTAAGGGACCTGTCTTCCAATAAATGCTACAGAGAGCCCTATAGGTTACAGTGAAAGCATTCTAGACAGTAACTTGTAGCCATATAAAGATTTAAAGATCTCTGTGAATGGTAAATACATGGGCAAATATAAAAACCAGTATTGTTAAAATTTTGGTTTGTAACTCAACTTTTTATATTCTACAGGATTTAAGAGACAAGTGCATGGGGATAATTATAAATCTATGTCAATGGGTATATGATACATAAAGATGTAATTTGTGATATCAATAACAGATAGTGTTAGTTGTATCCAGAGCAGTTTTTGATTGTATGTGATTGAAGTCAAGTTGGTATCAATTTGAAATAGATTGTTATAACTTTGATATGCAATCCCCATGGTAACCACAAAGAAAATATTTATAGAATACAAAAGGAAAGGAGAAGGGAATCAAAAGTGTCACTACAAAAAAATTAAACATAAAGGAAAGCCATAATAAAGGAGATGAGGAACAAAAAAAGCCATAATATGTGTAATTTTCTATAATACATACAAAAACAAATAACAAAATGATAAAAGTAAATACTTCCCTTTCAGCAATTACTTTAAACATAAATGGACAAAACTCCCTAATCAAAAGAAAAAGATTGGCAAAATAGATTTTTTAAAGATTTTATTTATTTATTTGAGACAGAGAGAACACGAGGGAGAAGCAGGCTCCCTGCTGAGCAGGGAGCCCGATCCCAGGACCCCAAGATCATGACCTGAGCCGAAGGCAGACGCTTAACCAACTGAGCCACACAGGTGCCCCGGCAGAATAGTTTTTTTTTTTTTTTAATGAGCCAACTATATCCTATATTTTATTTTATTCTTGAGTTTAAATGCATTTTATTTTTAGACAACGTACATGACTTTTTTTTTTCTTGAAAACAGTGCCTCCACTCCAAATAAATCAAAGTCAAGTTAATGAAGAGTTTAAGATGACATCAGATGTCTAAGTCCTGGTGTTGTGTGGATGAAGAGCAGCAGCCAGTTATGACAACAAGTGATACATCCAAAGCAATAGCCAAATTAGTTGACATTTTTCCATTTCTAAACCATTCTTAAAGAAAATCATACGTGGAGTCACACCATCCTCACAATAGTCCAGCAGAGCAACCATTCCATCTGGATTCATGTTTTCACCAATAAAGAACTGGTAGTTTTTGAAATTAGCAAGGATGTGCTTGATTTATTCTGCAGCCCATCATAAAAGTTTTTAGTCTTTTTGGTCTTCGTTCTTAAAGTTTGCCTTTGATTGACTTCATGTAATCTTTTATGTACTTCTATCTTTAAAATATTTTTTTTATTTAAGAGAGAGAGCAAGACCAGGGAGGAGGGGCAGAGGGAGAGGGAGAAGCAGGCTCCCTGCAGATGCCCCCCAAGATACTCATTTTAGATCTAAGGACACAAATAGGTTGAAAATGAAAGGATGGAAAAAGAGACCAGAAGAGAGGCACCTGGGTGGCTCAGTCAGTTAAGTGTCTGCCTTCTGCTCAGGTCATGATCCCAGGACCCTGGGATTGAGCCCCATGTCAGGCTCTCTGCCCAGAGGGGAGTCTGCTTCTCCCTCTCCCTCTGCCTCTCTCACCAGCTTGTGCTCTCTCTATTTCTTAAATAAATAAATAAAATCTTTTTTTAAATGGTAACCAGAAGAGAGCTGGGGTAGTTATACTAATATCAGACAAAAAAGACTTTAAGTCAGTAATTGTTGCAAGTGACAAAGAAGGACATTTATATTGATAAAAGGATAAATTCACAAGAAGATAGAATAATTGTAAACATACATGTATAAAATACTAGATATCCAAAGTATATGAAGCAAACAATGATAGAGTTGAAGGAGAAATAAACAGCTTTACAATAATAGCTGGACATATCAATACCCACTTGCAATGGATAGAACAACCAGAAAAAAGATCAATAAGAAAATAGAAGACTTGGGGTGCCTCAGCTGGTTAAGGATCTAACTCTTGATTTCAGCTCAGGTCTTCATCTCAGGGTTGTGAGTTCAAGCCCTGCACTGGACTCCACACTGGGCATGGAGTCTACTCAAAAAAAAAAAGAGACTTGTACAACAATGTAAACCAATTAAACCTAACAGACATGTATAGAACAGTTGAACCAACAACAGCAGAATACACATTTTTCTCAAATGCCCATGGAACATTCTCCAGGATAGACCATATGTTAGACCACAAAACAAGTCTTAATTGAAATCATACATAATTTCTTTTCTGATTACAGTGGAATGATGCTAGAAAATAATAACAGAGGGAAGATTGGAAAATCCACAAATATGTTGAAATTAACTATAAACTCTTAAACAACTGATGGATCAAAGAAAAAAAATCAGAAGGGAAATTAGAAAACACCTTGAGAAAAATGAAAACAGAATAACAATATACCAAAACTTAAGGGATGCAGAAAAAGTAGTGCTAAGGGAGGAAATTTATGGCTGTAAACATATACATGAAATAAGAAAGGACTCAAATCAACAACCTAACTTTACATTGTAAAGAACCAGAAAAAGGAGAGCAAATTATACCCCAAGCTAGCAGAAGGAAATGTTAGAGATTAGAGTGGATATAAATAAAAAAGAGAATAGAAAAACGATAGAGAAAATAAGCCAAACCAAAGGTTGGTTCTTGGGAAAAGATCAACAAAGTGGACAAACATTTAGCTAGATTGACTAAGAAAAAAAAGAGGAGACTCAAACTACTAAAATCAGAAATGAGAGTGGAGACATTTTACCAATCTAAAAGAAATTAAAAGAAAAACTATGAGAGTACTATGAACAATTTTACACCAGCAAATGGGATAACCTAGATGAAATGGACAAATCCCTAGAAACACAGACCTATCAAGACTGAATCATGAAGAAATAGAAAAGCTGAATAAATTAATGACTAGTAAGAAGATTCAATCAGTAATCAAACACCTCCCAACAAAGAAAAGTCCTTGACCAAATGGGTCTACTAACCTTAAGACAATCAACACCAGTCCTTCTCAAACTCTTTCCAAAAAACTAAAGAGGAAGGAACATTCCTACTTCATTCAGTTAGGTCAGCATTACCCTCATAAATGGCCAGATAGACACTATAAGAAAACTATAAACCAATATCTTTTATGGACATTGGTGCAAAAATCCTCAACAAAATTTGCTAGTAGCAGCATATTAACAGGACTATAGACCAAGACCAAGTGGGATTTGTTCCTGGAATGCAAGGATGTTTCAGTGTAAGAAAATCAACAAACTTCCAGTTATAAAATAAGTAAGTCATGGAGATGTAATGTCTATCATGGTGACTATGGTTAATAATACTGTGTTGCATATTTGAAAGTTGCTAAGAGAGTAGATCTTAAAAGTTCTCATCACAAGAAAAAAAATTTTTGTAATTATGTATGATGACGGATGTTAACTAAATTTATTGTGGTGATCATTTCACAGTGTAAACAAATATCAAATTGTTGTGTTTTACACCTAAAACTTATATAATGTCATATGTCAGTTATACTTTAATAAAAAAATAAGAAAATTGATGTAATACACCATATTAACAGAATAGAAAAAAATAAACCATATGACCATTTCAGTTGATGCAGAAAAAACATTTGTGAAGATTCATCACCCTTTTATGATAAAAGACTTGGCAAGCTAGGAATAGAAAGAAACTTCCTCAATGTAAAAAATGCCGTATGTGAAAAACCCACAACTAACATCACACTCAATGGTAAAAGACTGAAAACTCCCCCCCCCTAAGATCATGAACAGGACAAGGATGCCTGCTTTTACCACTTCTATTCATTACAGTGTTGGAAGTTCTAGCCAGAACAATTAGGCAAGAAAAAGAAATAAAAGGCATATATATTGGAAAGGAAGCAGTAAAATTATTCTTGTTTGCAGATAACATGATCTTATATGTAGAAAAGTCTAAAGAGTCCACACATACACACAAAAAAACTGTTATAACTAATAAATTCAGCAAAATTACAGAATGAAAAATCAACATTGAAATATCAGTCACATTTTTCATCAACAATGAACAACCTGAAAAGAAAATTAAGAAAATTCCATTTATAATAGCATCAAAAAGAATAAAATACTTGGGAACAGGTTTGATCAAGGAGGCAGAAGATTTGCACACTGAAAACTACAAAACATAGCTGAAAATTTAAAGTAGATGTAAATAGGGGCGCCTGGCTGGCTCAGTCAGTAGAACACGTGACTCCTGATCTTGGGGTTGTAGGTTTGAGCCCCACGCTGGGTGTAGAGGTTACTAAAAATAAAATCTTAAAAAAAATTTTTTTTTAATTAAAGAAGATGTAAAATAATAGAAAAACAAATTCATGAATTAGAAGAATTCATATTGTTAAGATTTCCATACTACCCAAAGTGGTCTGTGGATTCCATGCCATCCCTATCACAACACAATGACTTTTTTTTTTTTTTTCAGAAATAGAAAAAGCTGATCCTGAGGATCTTGAACAGTCAAAACATCTTGGAAAAAAAAAATTTGGAGGACTCATACTCCCTGATTTCAAAACAAACTATGATGCTAAAGTAATCAAAACGGTATGGTACTGGAATAAAGGCAGGCATACAGACCAATGGAATTGAAGAGAGAGCCCAGAAATAAGCATATATGGTCAAGTGGTTTTTAGCAGATGGTGCTGGGTAAACAGGATATTCACATGCAAAAGAATGAAGTTGGACCCTTACCTTACATCATATACAAAAATTAACTTAAAGTAAATCAAAGACCTAAACATGAGACCAGACTTTATAAAAGTCTTAGAAGCAAACATAGGGGGAAAGTTCATGACATTGGATTTGGCAATGATTTCTTGGATATGACCCTAAAAGCACAGGCAACAAAAGAAAAAATAGGTAAGTTGAACTTCATTAAAATTGAAAACTTTTGTGCATCAAAGGGCACTATCAAGAGAGTGAAAAAACAACCTACAGAATGGGAGAAAATATTTGCAAACCATGTATCTGAGAAGGGATTTAGATCCAGAATGTATAAAACTCATCATCAACAACAACAAAAACAACCCAGTTTAAAAATGGGCAAAGGACTTGAATATACACTTCTTCATTCTGAACCTTCCTTGACATGTTGATTTCTAGCCTGTGTGGTACTCCAGCAGCTATGATCAACAGGAAGGGGTCTTGCTGTTTAAAATTTACTGCTTCTTGGTTCCACATTCACTCTTCATTGCTTGCTGTGCAAAAATGGAGCTGGACCCTATAAAAGTAATTTTTCCTTTGTCAGGTGGTACAATGTTAAGCTTTGCCAGCTGTGAGCTCTGGAGAGCAATTGCATGAGGAAGGGGTTTTCCTTCCTATTCTGGTGTATTCCAGCAGGCTCCTGCAGTATGCATGGATTCCTCAGTGCCCAGCAGTGCAGATGACTTTTCCAGCACCATGGCTCTGCAGCTCATGTAGCTCCTCCAGAACTTGGCTCCTACAGTTAACAGTGGTTAGCAACATCCAGGAGCCAGGTAGTTTCTCCCGGAAACACCCTTTGGTTGGCTTTGTAGCTGGGTGCCTCCAGTGAGACACCTTTCTGTGAAATGACTTTCTCTGGCAGCTCAGAAGGTAGGTTTCCAGCAAATTCTGGAGGGCAAATTTCCAGCAACTACTATTGCACAGCACCAAGCAACTTCTGTGCCATCCAATCACCCACAGCCATGTCCTCTCCAGCAAGGTCGGTTCTCAGCCTGGGTGCTCTACGTCAGCGTCAGAGGTGGTCTGTGAACTTTATATCTGCTGATCCTATGTTCTTTAGGGTTCTCTTTACTTTTTTTTTTTTAAGATTTTTATTTATTATTTTGACACAGAGAGAGACAGTGAGAGAGGGAACACAAGCAGGGGGGGTGGGAGAGGGAGAAGCTGGCTTCCCACTGAGCAGGGAGCCCGATGTGGGGCTCGATCCCAGGACCCTGGGATCATGACCTGAGCCGAAGGCAGACGCTCAACGACTGAGCCACCCAAGCGCCCCTACTTTTTTTTTTTAAGTTTTATTTATTTATTCATGAGAGACAGAGAGAGGCAGAGGCAGAGGGAGAAGCAGGCTCCCCACAGAATAGGGAGCCTGATGTGGGACTCGATTCTAGGACTCCAGGATCATGACCTGAGCCGAAGGCAGACGCTTAACTGACTGAGCCACCCAGGCGCCACATAGAGTTCTCTTTACTTTTTACCAGCCAACCCCTCATTACTCAAATCCCTTGTTACAGTTAATAATTCTACACATTAAAATTTAGCTGTTAAAATTACTGTGTGGCTTCCATCTCCTAATTTGACCCTGACTGATACAGGTCCCTGCCCAACACAACAAGGAAGAAGGACATACAACTTCTCACCATCATACAATATGCTGTGCTAAACCAGAATGCTGGGGGCAGCAGGTAAGGTGCCTAGATGGTCGATGAGGACTAATGAGAGAATTAAGTTGAAAGGAGTAGGAGATCAGGGCACTCCCAAGTTCATCAGTAACACCTCTTGTCTTTCTCCTCATGCTCTCATAATCAATCTCTGAGTTATATCAACTCTGTCTCCCAAGTCTGGTCCATGATTTCCACCCCACTGTTGCTCCTCAGGCCAGGCCACCATCATCTCTGGCTGGTTTATGATGAGAACCGTGTAATTGTCTTCCTTACTTCCAGGCTTGCTCACTTCAGCCTGTTCTCCACACCGACATGAGAGGGATTCTTCTAAAATGCAAATTTGGGTCAAAATGGTCTTTGACCAAAAACTGCTGGTGGCTGCCCATTGCCCTTTGGACAAAATCTGAACTCCTTTTTTGGGCACAAAGCTCGGGAACATCTGGGCTTTGCTCACCTTCCCAGTTTTATCTTGTACCATCTTCGAACATCCATGCTCTCCAGCCACATGGAATGTTAGTTTCCTTAGGGACCTATACAAGTACTGCTCCCCTTCCAGGAAACCCTCTCCCTACCCCCACCCACCCTTGCCCTTTCACTCTCACCTTTGCTTTCTTAGCTCATCCTTAGCCTCAGTGAGGATATCTACTCCTCTGGGAAGCCTTCCAAACCTGCTCTCTGTGACCTTGTGTTTGTTTCAGTCACACCCTATACTTCTCTCATGTCCCTTATCACAGGCTGGCAATAGTCTAACATATATGTCTCCTCACTGCACTGTAAACTCCATGAAGTCAGTAACTTTTGTTCACCATCATTTCCTGAGCACCTATCATAGTGCCTGATGCATATTAGGTGTTTGATAAATGTTGGGGAACAAAAACAATGCACAAGCAAAAGTGACAGGGAGAGTATGCATGAAAGTATGTCACATAAGCAGAGTGTAGGGACATGGGTAGGAGTGGCTGGACTTGAAGAGCAGGCTGTTGGAGCCAGGTTGGGAAGGGCCCTTTTGTTCATGTGAAGCAGTTCATACCATACAGTGTAGATCAAACATCCCACATTGGCTGTGGGTCACTGCACTGCACTTCCTGTTCATGCATTTGATTTGACCAGGACAGTTTTAAAAACTTTCAAATGTGAATGCTTTTCAGTTTGCCACAATTCCCACCAGTCCTCATATTAACAGGTGCCCTTTCCTCATTTAAACTGGCTGCCTGCCCCACTGAGATCTCTGTTTGCTATCCCTGCAGATGGGTGGGAGGTAGTCTGAGGAGGGGAAGAATATAAAGAGGGGAAATTTAAGATATAAGTTCTAGAAAGATAGATGGATCCACCCTCAGTAGGGAGTGTATTTTTGAGAGTTTCTTGGGAGAAGTGAATTTATTTTATCGGAAGGGCCCTGGGAGCAAAGATAAACCCAGAAAATCAGAAGAATTGCCCACATTTCGAACAGCATATATCTTTAGACTGCTAAGGTGGCCAGTGCTGAGCTGGGTCCACTCTCTCCTGTTTACTTTCTGAAATAAAAACCGCCCTGATGGAATCTGAAGTCAGAGCTGCCGTAGATCAACATTGACTCAGCAGCCTGCCATGTTGCAAGGCCTTATGCCAGGAGCTGTGCAGGATACAAAACACAAGGGAGAGCTGGAATATAGCATCTCCTGGGGGACACGACAGCCATAGACACACACAGTGACCCAGAGAGACAGTGGGCTGGTGCTTTGGCAGCGCTTTACCTCAATGAGGTCTCCACAGTACAGAATGTGGCCCGCAATATTATAGGTCCAGGAACTCTAGTTTCTCATGTTCCCAACATAGGTAGGGAATTAGGGAAAGGTTCTTTCTAAAAGAAACTTCTTGGTTTTTAAGCCAGGTGGTCCATTTCTTAATTTATAAAGGGGGCATTACCCCTGTAATAGCCTCAAAACTCAGGCCCACTCTCCAAGGACTCCTGTCCCAATAAAGGTTCTTGGAAAACTAAGCTGCTGATCAGAAAGAAGCCATGAACAAGCTTGATGATCAATCTCTATTTAAAAAAAACAAAAAAACAAAAAAACCCACACCTCTTTAATGACCAGAAGACCCTCTCCATCAACCAAGGCTGGACAGACTGGGATGAGTTTTTTAAGAATTTAATTCTCCTTTTACAAAACTTCACCTAAGCTCAAGATTCCAAGTACCATCCTGCGCTTTCATGGCCATTCCTGCATTTGTGGTTCTTGCCCAGTGAAAGCACATGATACCCTATCAAGCTGGATGAACCAAAGTTTCCCAGTAGCTGGAATAAAGAAAGATGATGGACAAATGTGTCCCATTCGGCACCCACAGCTGAAGCATGCGAACCTCAACACCTCTGCCCCAGATGCCGCCTTTCCCTGCAAGAAGTTCTGGAGTGACGCTTTTGGTTTGTAAATACCACTGGCAACAGTTTATAACGGCAAATGAAGTAGTAAATACTTCATGAACAAACTCTCTGTTCCCAATTCCAGCATAAATTGGATTAGATAATCATTTTCATGAAGATTTCCATATGTCACAATCCTAATCGTATCTTGAAGTGAACGGAACAATTCCATGAAGATAAAGAGTTGATCCTTTCAATTTGGGCTTTCAAGAATTGCCTGTGCGGGCGCCTGGGTGGCTCAGTTGTTAAGCGTCTGCCTTCGGCTCAGGTCATGATCCCAGGGTCCTGGGATCGAGCCCCGCATCGGGCTCCCTGCTCCGCGGGAAGCCTGCTTCTCCCTCTCCCACTCCCCCTGCTTGTGTTCCCTCTCTTACTGTGTCTCTCTCTGTCAAATAAATAAATAAAATCTTAAAGAAAGAAAAAAAAAAAAAAGAATTGCCTGCGCACAGTGTTGGTAAAGCATGAGTCCTGATAATCTTGAACAAACAAAGCCTCCCTTGAATTTAACTTCATTTTTTTTTTTTTAAAGATTTTATTTATTTATTTGAGAGAGGATGAGAGGAGAGAGAGAGCACATGAGAGGGGGGAGGGTCAGAGGGAGAAGCAGACTCCCTGCTGAGCAGGGAGCCCGATGCGGGACTCGATCCCGGGACTCCAGGATCATGACCTGAGCCGAAGGCAGTCGCTTAACCAACTGAGCCACCCAGGCGCCCCTTAACTTCATTTTTCAAAGGTTTTTTATTTTATTTATTTATTTTTTTTTAAAGATTTTATTTATTTATTTATTTATTTGACAGAGAGAGACACAGTGAGAGAGGGAACACAAGCAGGGGGAGTAGGAGAGGGAGAAGCAGGCTTCCCCGCAGTGCAGGGAGCCCGATGTGGGACTCGATCCCAGGACCCTGGGATCACGACCTGAGCCGAAGGCAGACGCTTAACAACTGAGCCACCCAGGCGCCCCAAAGGTTTTTTATTTTTAAGTAATCCCTACATCCAGCGTGGGGCTCCAAACCACAACCCTGAGATCAAGAGCTGCATGCTCCACCGACTGAGCCAGCCAGGCACCCCTACTAATTTCATTTTGTAATACTTGCTTATTTTGTAGTAATTTTGGGGGTAGTTGTGATTTTAAAAATTAACAGAGTTTATATTTAGAGCTGTTTTAGGCTTATGGAAAACTGATAGGGAAGTACAGAAAGTTTCCACATGCAACCCACTGTTTCCCCTGCATTTGCATTTTGTATTAGTGTCATGCATTTGTTACAACTGATGAGCCAATATCAATACATTATTATTAAATAAAGTCCAATAGTTTACATTAGGGGTCACTCTTTGTGTAGTATAGTCTATGTGTTTTCACAAATGTATGATGACATGTGTCCATCATTACTGTATCGCAGAGAACAGTTTCATCGCCCTAAAAATCCCCTTACTCCACGTATTTGTCCTTCCCTCCCGATAACCTCTGGCAAAACTATATTACTCCTAGAGGCGCCTGGGTGGCTCAGTTGGTTGGGCAACTCCCTGCAGCTCAGGCCTTGATCCTGGAGTCCCGGGATCGAGTCCCGCATCGGGCTCCCTGCTCAGTGGGGAGTCTGCTTCTCCCTCTGGCCCTCCCCCCTCTCATGTGCTCTCTTTCTCAAATAAATAAATAACATCTTAAAAAAAAATAAAACTCCTAGAAGATAATATAGGTGGAAAATCTAGGTAACCGTGGGCTTTGCATTGACTTTTTAGATACAACACCAAAAACATGGTCCATGAAAGAAAAAAATTGATGTTGGACCTCATTGAAATTGAAAACTCCTGCTCTGTGAAAGACACTGTTGAGAGAATGAAAAAGCACGCCACATACTGGGAGAAAATCTTGGCAAAACTTGATATTTGATAAAAGACTGGTATCCAAAATATACAAAGAACTTTTAAAACTCAACAATAAGGAAATTGACAGTCTGCTTAAGAATGGGCAGAAGATCTGAACAGACACCTCACCAAAGAAAATATACAGATGGTAAATATGGATACGAAAATATGTTCAAGGAGTGCCTGGCTGGCTCAGTTGGTAGAGCATGCAACTCTTGATCTCAGGGTCATGAGTTTAAGACCCACGTGGGGTGTGGAGTTAAATTAAAAAAAAGTTAAAAAAAATGAAAATTTGCTCAACATCATATATCATCAGGGAATTGCAAATTAAAGCAACAATGATACATGACTGCATGCCTATTAGAATGGCTAAGTTTCAAAACACTGACAACACCAAGTGTTGGTGAGGGTTTGGAGCACCAGGAACTCTCATTCATTGCTG
The DNA here is from genome assembly GCF_004348235.1 of Phoca vitulina. Classification (NCBI taxonomy): domain Eukaryota; kingdom Metazoa; phylum Chordata; class Mammalia; order Carnivora; family Phocidae; genus Phoca; species Phoca vitulina. The sequence goes on along the minus strand of NW_022589748.1, from coordinate 8,884,716 downwards.
GTGGGAATATAAAATGGTATAGTCATTCTGGAAGACAGTATGGCAGTTTTTTTAACAAAACTAATTGTGATTTTTTTAAGTTGGAAATCAAACCTATAACTTGTTTGAAGTCAATAGTGCCAGAAGCAGATTTTCTCAAAGAGCTAAACAAAGCTTAAAAAGCAAGTAACAGTGGGGGCACCTGGGTGGCTCAGTCAGTTAAGCATCAGACTCTTGGTTTTAGTAATGCTGTCAAGAGTGGTGGGATTGAGCCCCCAGATGGGCTCTCTGTTCAGCTCGGAGTCTACTTGAGAGTCTCTCTCCCTCTCCTTCTGCCCCTCCCTCCCATGCATGCTCTCTCTCCCTCTCTAAAATTAACAAATAGGGGCGCCTGGGTGGCTCAGTCATTAAGCGTCTGCCTTCGGCTCGGGTCACGATCCCGGGGTCCTGGGATCGAGCCCCGTATCGGGCTCCCTGCTCAGTGGGGAGTCTGCTTCTCCCTCTCCCACTCCCCCTGCTTGTGTTCCCTCTCACTGTGTCTCTCTCTGTCAAATAAATAAATAAAATCTTTAAAAAAATTAAATTAAATTAAATTAACAAATAAATAACATTTAAAATAAAAATAAAAGCAAGTAATAATGGAAGACAAAGTTTCTAGCATTGGACCAGTAGTACCAAATAATGCCGTATGAGTGCCTGAATAATAAACCCATTTTGTAAGAGACAAATTTAAGTACATATTGTAGATTCCCCATAGTTCAGGCAGAATTCAAACTCTACATTTTTTTAAAAATGTTATTATGTTATGTTAGTCACCATACAATACATCACTAGTTTTTGATGTGGTGATCCATGATTTATTGTTTTCGCATAACACCCAGTGCTCCATGCAGTACGTGCCCTCCTTAATACCCATCACCGGGCTAACCCATCCCGCTCCACCCTCCCCTCTAAAACCCTGTTTGTTTCTCAGAGTCCATAGTCTCTCATAGTTCATCTCTCCCTCCGATTTCCCCCCTTCATTTTTCCCTTCCTTCTCCTAATGTCCTCATGCTATTCCTTATGTTCCACAAATAAGTGAAACCATATGATAATTGACTTTCTCTGCTTGACTTATTTCACTTAGCATAATCTCCAGTCCCTTCCGTGTTGATGTAAAAGTTGGGTATCCTTTCTGATGGCTGAGTAATATTCCATTGTATATATGGACCACATCTTCTTTATCCATTCATCTGTTGAAGGGCATCTTGGCTCTTTCCACAGTTTGGCTATAGTGGACAAACTCCACATTTTAACAGCTAACTGTTCCTAAATAAAACTATTTTTATTTTTTTAAAGATTTTATTTATTTATTCATAAGAGACAGAGAGAGAGAGAGAGGGAGAGGGAGAATCAGGCTCCCGCTGAGGAGGGAGCCCGATGCGGGACTCGATCCCAGGACCCCGGGATCATGACCTGAGCCGAAGGCAGACGCTCAACCATCTGAGCCACCCAGGCGCCCCTAAAACTATTTTTAAAAAGGAATAACACAAGAGATTTTTTTTTTTTTTTTGACCAACTCCATCTAAGTTTAGATGTGTCTAAGGGCTTAGGTCATTCGTTTTCAAACTGTGAGCAAAGGGGATCCACAAGGTGAAAACTATTTTGATAACAATATTAAAGATGTTATCTGCCTCTCACTCTTGTTTTCTCATTAGTGTAGAGTGGAATTTTCCAGAAGCTACATGAAGTGTGGTATCACAACAGATTGAATGCTGATATGAAAATCCAGCTGTCTTTTATTAAGCCAGACATTAAAGAGACATGCAAAAATGAAAAATTAGTCCACTTTTCTCACTATTTTTTTTTGTTTTAGAAAATATAGTATTTTAAAAATATATTATTTGGCTAAAATTAACAACACAAGAAACAATAGGAGTCAGCAAGGATGTGGAGAAAAGGGAACCCTCCTACACTGTTGGTGGGAATGCATACTGGTGCAGCCACTCTGGATAACAGTATGGAGGTTCCTTAAAAAGCTGAAAATAGAGCTACCCTACGACCCAGCAATTGCACTACTGGGTATTTACCCCAAAGATACAAATGTAGTGATCCGAAGGGGTACGTGCACCCCAATGTTTATAGCAGCAATTTCCACAATAGCCAAACTATGGGAAGAGCCCAGATGTCCACTGATAGATGAAAGGATAAAGAAGATGTGGTATATATATACAATGGAATATTATGCAGCCATCAAAAAATTGAAATCTTGCCATTTGGAATGACTTGGATGGAACTAGAGGGTATTATGCTAAGTGAAATAAGTCAGTCAAAGAAAGTAAACATCATATGATTTCACTCATATGTGGAATTTAAGAAACAAAACAAATGAACATGGCAAGGAGGGGGAGAGAAGAAAACCAAGAAACATATTTTCATTTCTTTTCTGGAAAGTATCTAGGAGAGAAATTGCTGGGTCATAATGTAGATGATATTTAACTTTATGAGAAACTGCCACATTTTCCAAAGTGTTTTACCATTTTACATTTTCCAACAATGTGTGATTGTTTCAGATTCTCCACTTCCTGGCCAACAATTGTTTCAGTTGCTCTACTTCTTTGTCATTGTTTTTTTTTTTTTTTAAGATTTTATTTATTTATTCATGAGAAACAGAGGCAGAGGGAGAAGCAGGCTCCCTGCAGAGCAGAGAGCCCGATGTGGGACTCAATCCCAGGACCCTGGGATCATGACCTGAGCCGAAGGCAGATACTTAACCGACTGAGCCACCCAGGTGTCCCTCTTTGTCATTGTTTTTAATATTAGTCATTCTGGGGCACCTGGGTGGCTCAGTTGGTTAAACGGTTGCCTTTAGCTCGGGTCATGATCTCAGGGTCCTGGGATCGAGCCCCACATCGGGCTCCCTGCTCCCTGGGGAGTCTGCTTCTCCCTCTGCTTCTGCTGATCTCTCGCTCATGCTCTGTCTCTCTCAAATAAATGAATAAAATCTTTAAAAAAAAATATTAGTCATTCTAGTGGGTAGGAAATGGTATCTCGTGGGATTAATTGGAATTTCCTTTTCAGAAAACATCGCCCATCATATTAAATTAATGCTACTCATTTGAATCTTACTTATTTTGTACAATTATATTTAATTTTAAAATCTGCTTTGGTTTTATACCTGTACAAGCAGCTGGAAGAATAAGGCATTTATAAGAAATACTGCCCCAGTGTCCCATGTCTTGCCTTCTCTGAGTCATTGACAGAACTGAGATGTGTTGAGCCGTACCAGCTTCTTTTCATTGATCATTTCTTTCTTCTCATCCCCAGGACTTGACAGAAAAGTTCCCTGGGTTATGTCTGTACTTAGTGCCTGTGGTTGTTGGAGAATGGATGGCTGTGGGCAAGAGTGTGTGAGTGCAAAGGAACTGTGTGCTGCTTGTGTTCTGATTTTTGGCAACTTGATTCTACACTTGGGGTCGGTCTCTACAGTGATTTATGTCATTGTAATGATTTTACTTCTAACTGACATTTTTATCAAATGTATGACTAAATACATAAAGAATGGTAGAAAAACAAGAATAAGGCATTTATATCTAGTTTTCTATTTGTATGCATTAAGTATCATCATAATAAAAATAATATAGGTCAACATTTGAGGGTCATAATTTTTCCTTTACAAGATGTAAGTGCATTTCTTAAGTTTGAACCACTAACCTAGCCCACACATCTCTACTATTCTAGTCTCTGTCCAATTCTCAATAAGTTAATTCAGCTACAGCTTTTTTCATCTACATTTACAACTTGTTTTATAGTCACCTTATTTGGATTCAGGTGTTTCTCAAGCCTCCATTAAAATTTCAAAAAGTGTACTAAGCTAGGTTTTTTTCATAGATACCTTTCATTGTGTTAGTGTTTACTGGTGTAATTCTTAGAAAGTAACTTTATTCTTCATATTATGAGTGTCACAACTGAGTGTGTAACAGACTCAAAATAGCTCTAAACATCTCTTTACTAGGTTCTGAAAATAGTGATAATATTAACTTTGGGAGATATATATGGCTTTTAAAATTTGGGCTTGAGGCTAGATGAATAATGTGCTGAAACTCTTTAAAAATTATATAGATATATATAACAGTATTATCAAGAGTTTGGAGGGGCGCCTGGGTGGCTCAGTTGGTTAAGCGACTGCCTTCAGCTCAGGTTGTGAGCTGAAGTCCTGGGATCGAGTCCCATGTCAGGCTCCTGGCTAGGCAGGGAGCCTGCTTCTCCCTCTGACACTCTCCCCTCTCATGCTGTTTCTCTCTCTCAAATAAAATAAAATCTTAAAAAAAAAAGAGTTTGGAAAACATGAGAAAATAAAAAGAATCACCCTTACTCTGGTATCCTAACACATCCATGATCATTTTGTAAATTCATTTTCAATATTTTAATATTATATGTTTTTGCATGGTTATACTGTAGGACGCATTGGTTCTTCATAGACTTGACAATGATAATTTTTAATGATACATAATTTTTGTATTGAGTACAACTGCCATAATAATAATAATAATGATAACAATAATAATAATAGCTGTAGCTAAAATGTACTGAGCTCTTACTATGTGCCTATAAATACCATAGATTGTTTAATTTCCCACAACAACTTTATTTTGCTTAACCACTCTACCTCAAATTGCTTCCAAATTTTCACTGTCTTTATGGATATGACCTTTCTTTAAGTTGAATTAGCTCCAATGTGAGATATTTCCAGAAGTGAGTGAGTCATAAGACATGAACATTCTTGTTGCCCTTGATACAAATTGCCAATTTTTATCCCTGAAGGCTTATATAAATATAAATGTCACTAAAAACACAAGAGAGTGCCCATTTTAGTGCATCTTTTTTTTTTTTTTTAAAGATTTTATTTATTTATTTGACAGAGAGAGACACAGCGAGAGAGGGAACACCAGCAGGGGGAGTGGGAGAGGGAGAAGCAGGCTTCCCGCTGAGCAGGAAGCCCAATGCGGGGCTGGATCCCAGGACCCTGGGACCATGACCTGAGCTGAAGGCAGACGCTTAACCGACTGAGCCACCCAGGCGCCCCCATTTTAGTGCATCTTTAACAGCATGAAGTATTATCATTTAGTAGGTTATTTTTTGTACTATTTTTATTTTTTAAAGATTTTATTTATTTATTTGAAAGAGAGAGCATGAGACAGGGGAGGGTCAGAGGGAGAAGCAGACTCCCTGCTGAGCAGGGAGTCCGATACGGGACTCGATCCTGGGACCCCAGGATCATGACCTGAGCGGAAGGCAGTTGCTTAACCAACTGAGCTACCCAGGCACCCTTGACCATTTTTAATAGATAAAAGACCTCATCACTATTTGTCAGAATTCAGTATCTTTCCTTACATTCATTTATTAGCTGTATTTCTTTTCTAAATAATCTGTCCATTTCCCCCATTTATTTATAGTTAATGTATTTTTTGCCAATTTGATGGTCTATTTGCTTACTTAATTTTTTAAAATCATAAAAACAGTAAATGATTACTTTTGAAAGAAGATGTGAAAATTTTCTTCACACCTTAGCTCCATACTCTTATTTAAAGAAAGAATTACTGTTAACAAATTGGGACATATTCTTCCAGATACAGACACACAAAATAGATCTCATTTCATATTTTCACACTTTAATGTATCATGGGCATCTGTGCTAACACCTATGGATTTAGCTTAATCTTTTTCATGGTCTCATAGTGTTTTATTTTATGGATGTATCACCATTTACTAACCTACCCCTGTTGGCATTCAGGCTCCTTCTCAAATCTGCAATGAGCACCTTGCTTAATTAAAAAGTATACTTGTATCATATTTCCTGGTAACATTTTCCTCCCTGAGTTTTCCCCATAAACTTTGAATTCTGGTAACTTTTCACATACCATTTAAAACTTTTAAGGGCTAATATCTGTCTGTTTACTTCCTTTTTTTTTTTTTTCTCAAGATGTCTTTTATTATTTTCAGCTCTATCCTGGGCTTCACAGTGAGGCAACATGTCATTGATGGGCAGTAACTCAAGAATGATCAAATAGTGCATGTATCAAGTGCTATGGGAATCTTGATGGAGAGAATCAAGTTATGGGAAAGTGAGAGAAAGCTCCACAGATAAGATGATATTTAAGCTGGATTTTGAAAGGTAGGGAAGAGGTATAGATTCAGAGAGGAAATGGAATGGGGGTGGAGGGAGCCAAACAGGTAGGGAAAACAGCCCTGGAAAGACCTAGACAGTTAAGATGGTACACTTTGTTCAGGGTATGGTGAGTTAAGGGTGGCTGGAACGTTTTGGAAAGAGAGTACTGATAATCACAATAACATTTAACATAATATTTCATTAATGCTCACAAAAACCACAGGTAGGTGCCATAATTATCCCCATTTTACAGATGAGGTGATTAAGACTTAGGGATAATGAGTGACTCAAGCTCATATAGATACTAAAACAGTCAAATGTAGGGTCTGGTCCAAATTTTCAGTGTGCTTTGTTAGCACCAGGCATCTCATCGGTGAAGAGAGTAGACAGGCCATGTGGAGGAGGCACTTAACATGTGATGTTAAGATTGGACTTTTTCTTAGAGACCATAAGGATCCACTAAAGATTTTGGAGTAACAACCAAATTTGGTTGTTAGAAAATAACTTTGGTGGCAGCATGACGATGGATTGGATAGGAAGAGAAAGATGAAGGAAGGAGAAAGGGAGAGAAAGAGGAAGGCAGGAAATTAGCTAGGCACTATTAACTAAGATTTTTATGATTGCTGCACACTGGTTTCAGCAATTTAGAGCCCAGATGATAACTGTGGAATTGAAGAGAAGGCACCCACAGATTCTTAGAAAGTAGAACCAATGAGGTTTGTGATGACTGGTTTGATGTGGATGGTGAAAGAGTAAGAAATTTGGATGAAGAAAACAAATCTGTTTTTGGGTGCATATAATGAGTCTGTCTGGTGAGCTGCTATCTTGGAGGTGCATGGCATCTATCTGGATAAAACTAGAAGACATCTGGAAATGAGCGTGGTGCTAAAAAGATGGATTTGGAAGCAGATAGGGAGCAAGCCATTGAAGCTTTGTCAGGAGATAGTAGAGCAAAATAAAAAAAAAAAAAAGGGAACACAGTCCAGAAAGGTGAGTATCACCTTCACAGGTGGGCACTGGAGGAGCTGCTAGAAGTGGAGAAATGAGGGGGCTACAGGGGGCCCATTCCTTCACCCAGCATGCAGGAACCAGGGGCCTGGGGGTCTGAGGTGGTCTGGAATAAGCTGACTAGGCTTGTCTATGGACTGCTGTGCATGGCGCTGAGGGTGCAAAATGATGAAAGAGATCGTCACATGGAAGGAAGACATTAAATTCCAGGAGAATAAGGTCAACCATCAAGAAAATCATCATCAGGGATGGATAATTCAGAAAACTAGATTAAAAGCTTTTAAAACATTATTGTTGTGGTAAAAAAACGCATGACATTAAATTTACCATTTTAATCATTTTTAAGTGTACATACAGTTCAGTAGTGTTCAATATATACAGATCTCTAGAACTTTTTCATCTTGCAAAACTGAAACTCTATACCCATTAAACACTAATTCCTCCTCCCTACTCCCCCCCCCGCTGTTATCTTTCTACTTAATGTTTCTATGATTTTTACTATTTTAGATACTTTATATGAGTGGAGTCATAAAATATTTGTACTTTTGTGACTGGTTTATTTCACTTAGCATATTGTTCTCAAGGTTCATCCAGTTGTAGCATGTGAGGGAATTTCCTTGTTTTTTAAGCTGCATAATATTTCACTGTACGTATATACCTCATTTAAAAAAATATTATATTTATTTGAGAGAGAGGGAGAACAGAGAGAGAGAGTGAGAGGGAGAAGTAGGCTCCCCGCTGAGCAGAGAGCCCGATGTGGGACTCCACCCTGGGACCTTGGGATCATGACCTGAGCCGAAGGCAGACGCTTAACCGACTGAGTCACCCAGGTGCCCCATACCTCATTTTTCTTTTGCCCATTCTTCTGTTGATGGACATTAGGGATATATACCCAGAAGTGGAATGCTAGGCCATATGGGTTATTCTTCTTCAAACTTTTTGGTCACCTGACCACCTCAGACCCCCTAGGTCCCTGCACCATTTTTCATTCTCAGTAGTGCACAAGGGTTCCAACTTCCCTGCATTGTCACCAACGCTTACTGTTCCTATTATTTTCACAGTGGCCATCCTAATGTGTGCAAAGTGATATCTCATGGTAGTTCTGATATGCATTTCTTTTATGATAAGTGATGTTGAGCATCTTTTCATATGCTTGTTGGCCGTTTGTATTTCTTCTTTGGAGAAATGTCTATTCAAGTCCTTTGGCCCCTTTAAAAATCAAATTATTTTGTTTTTATTGTTGAGTTTTAGGAGGTCCTTATATATTCTGGATATTAATCCCTTATCAGATGCATGATTTGCAAATATCTTCTCCCATTCTGTAGGTTTCCTCTTCACTCTGTTCATTGTTTCTGTTGATGCACAGAAGTTTTTAAGTTTGTTGTAGTCCCATTTGTCTGTTTTTGCTTTCATTGCCTGAGCTCATTCCATCCAGTTGCTCCATTCTGTGGTCTTGTTCAATAGGAAGCATCTGCATTCTAGGCAGAAGGAGGGAGGGAAGAGAAAAAGGAGGAGGGAGGGGTATGTGCCATATTTTGAGGAAGGTTCCCTGATGTGTCCAAATTTTATTTGGCCTCATCTAGCTGCAAGAGAGACTTAGAAATATACTATTTATCATGGGCAGCCATGTAAAATCAGAGTGTGTTTGATTACTACAGAACAGTGATTTTCAACTATGGCCGCACATTAGAAACATGTAGGAGCTTTAAAAATCCCAAGGTCCACAGAAGTCAGTTGCATTTCTATACACTGACAATGAAGCAACAGAAAGAGAAACCAAGGAATCAATCTCATTTACAATTGCACCAGAAACCATAAGATACCTAGGAATAAACATAACCAAAGGGGTAAAGTATCTGTACTCTGAAAAATATAGAATACTTATGAAAGAATTTGAAGAAGACACAAAGAAATGGAAAAACATTCCATGTGCATGGGTTGGAAGAACAAACACTGTTAAAATGGCTATACTACCCAAAGCAATCTACACATTCAATGTAATCCTTATCAAAATATCATCAACTTTTTTCACAGAAATGGAACAGAGAACCCTAAAATTTGTATGGAACCAGAAAAGACCCCAAAATAGCCAAAGGAATGTTGAAAAAGAAAACCAAAGCTGGTGACATCACAATTCCAGACTTCAAGCTGTGTTATAAATCTGTAGTCATTAAGACAGTATGGTACTGGGGCGCCTGGGTGGCTCAGTCATTACGTGTCCACCTTCAGCTCGGGTCATGATCCTGGGGTCCTGGGATCGAGCCCCGTATCAGGCTCCCTGCTTGGCGGGAAGCCTGCTTCTCCCTCTCCTACTCCCCCTGCTTGTGTTCCCTCTCTCGCTGCCTCTCTCTGCCAAATAAATAAATAAAATCTTTATTAGAAAAAAAAAGACAGTATGGTCCTGGCACAAAAACAGACCCATAGATCAATGGAACAGCATGGAGAACCCAGAAATGGACCCTCAACTGTATGGTCAACTAATGTTCAACAAAGCAGGAAAGAGTATCCAATGGAAAAAAGACTGTCTCTTCAACAAATGGTTTTGGGAAAATTGGACAGCCATGTGCGGAAGAATGAAACTGGACCATTTTCTTATACCAACACAAAAAATAAACTCAAAAGGGATGAAAGACCTAAATGTGAGACAGGAATCCATCAAAATCCTAGAGGAGAACACAGGCAGCAACCTCTTTGACCTCGGCCACAGCAACTTCTTGCTAGACATATCTCCAAAGGCAAGGGAATCAAAAGCAAAAATGAACTATGGGGACTTCATCAAGATAAAAAGCTTTTGCACAGCAAAGGAAACAGTCAACAAAACTAAGAGGCAACCACGGAATGGGAGAAGATATTTGCAAATATCTTATCAGATAAAGGGCTAGTATCCAAAACCTATAAAAAACTTATCAAACTCAACACCCAAAAAACAAATAACCCAGTCAAGAAATGGGCAGAAAATATGAACAGACATTTCTCCAAAGACGGCATACAAATGGCCAACAGACACGTGAAAAAGTGCTCAACATCACTCATCATCAGGGAAGAATGAAGGGGGGGAAATCGGAGGGGTAGACGAACCATGAGAGATGATGGACTCTGAAAAACAAACTGAGGGTTCTAGAGGGGAGGGGGGTGGGAGGATGGGTTAGCCTGGTGATGGGTATTGAGGAGGGCACGTTCTGCATGGAGCACTGGGTGTTATGCACAAACAATGAATCATGGAACACTACATCTAAAACTAATGATGTAATGTATGGGGATTAACATAACAATAAAAAAATTTAAAAAAAAACCACAGTGAGATACCACCTCACACAGGTCAGAATGGTTAAAATGAACAACTCAGGAAAGAACAGGTGTTGGCGAGGATGCAGAGAAAGGGGAACCCTCTTACACAGTTGGTGGGAATGCAAACTGGTACAGCCACTCTGGAAAGCAGTATGGAGGTTCCTCAAAAAGTTAAAAATAGAGCTACCCTACCACCCAGCAATTGCACTACTAGGTATTTATCCAAAAGATACAAACATAGTGATTTGAAGGGGCACATGCACCCCAGTGTTTATAGCAGCAATGTCCATGATAGCCAAAGTATGGAAGGAGCCCAGATGTCCATTGACGGATGAATGGATAAAGAAGATGTGGTATATATATATAATAGAATATTACTCAGCCATCACAAAGAATGAAATCTTGCCATTTGCAACGATGTGGATGGAAGTAGAGGGTATTATGCTAAGTGAAATAAGTCAGTCAGAGAAAGATAAATATCGTATGATTTCACTCATATGTGGAATTTAAGAAACAAAACAGATGAACATAGGGGAAGGGATAAAAAAAAATAAAATAAGTTGAAATCAGAGATAAACCATAAGAGACTCTTAACTATAGGAAACAAACTGAGGGTTGCTGGAGGGGAGGTGGGTGGGGAGCTGGGCTACCTGGGTGATGGGCATTAAGGAGGGCACTTGATGTAATGAGTACTGGTGTTACATGCAACTGATGAATCACTAAACTCTACCTCTGAAATTAATAATACACTGTATGTTAATTAATTGATTTTAAATTAAAAAATCCCAATGCGCAAGCTGCACTGAGACCAAATAAATCAGAATTGCTGGGGATACGGGGCGCCTGGGTGGCTCAGTCGTTAAGCGTCTGCCTTCGGCTCAGGTCATGATCCCAGGGTCCTGGGATCGAGCCCCGCATCGGGCTCCCTGCTCCGCGGGAAGCCTGCTTCTCCCTCTCCCACTCCCCCTGCTTGTGTTCCTTCTCTCGCTGTGTCTCTCTCTGTCAAATAAATAAATAAAATCTTTAAAAAAAAAAAAAAAAAAAAAAAGAATTGCTGGGGATAGGTTATGGGTATTGGTATTTAATGAAACCCCCTAGGAAGTTCCAATGTGCAGGCAAAGGTCGAGAACCTCTACTTTAGAAAGTATATCAGGGAGAAGCCAGCAATGTTTGCCCAACTACTGATTACAGACCTCAGCCCCAGTGGAGTTGGCTTGAGCCCCACCCAAAACTTAATAAATCTAAATCCAGGGTTGGGAAGGATGAGGCTAGAGAATCTGAATTTGTAAATAAGTTTCTCAGGTGATTTTTGTTTTCTCTCCCATTTGACACATTTGGAAAGATACTACACTTGATCTTAGCCAAAAGGCCGAGAAGCGATGACACATTCGGAAAGATAAACAGATATTTTCTGTTCTTGATTTGTCTAGATGAGTAGTCTTTTCTTTGAATCAACAAATGTTCATTGAACACTTACTATATGCCAGAGTCTATTCTAGTTGCTAGAGGTGTATCAGTCAAAAAAAAAAGACAAAGATTCATGTCCTCATGGAGCTTACATTATGGCAGAGGGATGATCAACAATAAATCTAGTAGATAGGTAAGGTATGTTAAAGTTGATAAGTATTTTGGGAAAAAAAGGAAAAATTTGAGTAGGGTAAGAGAATCATTCATGCAAGACAAAGTCATGGCTTCCCAACGATGCTTATGTCCTAATGCCTGGGACCTGTGAATATTTTACCTTAAATACCAAAAGGCACTTTGCAGATATGATTAAGGAGTAATATGAAGAGATTATCCTGGATTATCTGTGTCAACCCAATGCAATCACAAGGGTCCTATTAAGGGGAAGAGGGAGGTAGGAGAGTCAGAGTTGGAAAAGGAGATATGGATGGCAATGGAAGCAGGGGTGAGAGAGTTTAGAAGATGCCACAGTGCTGACTTTGAAGATGGAGGGGCCATGCAGGGGGGCTTCTCGAAGCTGGAAAAGGCAAGGAAACAGATTCTCTCTGGAGCCTCCAGAAGGAATGTAACCCTGCTGACACCTTGATTTTAGTCCTATGAGACTTAATTTGGATTTTTGACCTCCAGAAGATAATAAATTTGTAAGATAATAAATTTGTGTTGTTTTAAGCCACTATATTTATGGTAATTTGTTACAGCAGCAATTAGAAATTAATAGTGGGAATGGGCACAGAGAACAATATAAAATAGAGTGGGTTGGCCTCAAAGAAGCGGACATTAAGCAATGGCTTGCAGGAGGTGAAGGAGCAGCCAAGGGGCTAATTGGGGGAAAAGCATTTCAGGCAGAAGGAACAGAGTAAAGGCCCTAAGAGCTGTTTAGTGTGTCTGAGGTTCAGGGAGGTGGCCAGCAGAATAGAGAGAGTGAGGGAGAAGTAGGGCAGGAGGCCAGAAGATTGATAAGCATGAGTCAGTGAAGATCATGTGAGCCATTGGAGGTCATTGCCTGGACTTTGGCTTTTATGTGGAGATGGTAATTACGGGAGGATTCTGAGCAGAGAAGTGACATAGTCTGTGTTCTGATTTAAAAGGATCCTCTGGCTGCTGAGTTGAAAAGAGACTGCAGGGCACCTGGGTGGCTCAGTCGGTTAGGCAGCTGCCTTCGCTCAGGTCGTGATCCCGGTGTCCTGGGAACGAGCCCTGCGTTGGGCTCCCTGCTCAGCGGGGAGTCTGCTTCTCCCTCTGCCCCTCCCCCCACTCATGCTCTCTCTCTCTCTCTCTCTCTCTCTCTCTCTCAAATAAAATCTTTAAAAGAAAAGAAAAGGTATTGTAGGAAAATTTGAGTAGAAGCAGGGAGACCATAGCAGCATCTGGGTGAGACATGACAGTGGTTCTGCCCAGGGTCAGAGAAGTGGTCAGATCCTGGATACTTCTTGAAGGTCAACAGGATTTCCTTCCTGAGGGACTAGATGTGGGGTGTGAGAAAAGATGGGGTCAAGGTTGAGTTTTAGTCTTGTGGAATTCTTAAATGATTTTTGAAAATAAAACCATCTTTCCCAAGCCTCCCAGCTACAGGAAGCTAGATTAAAGAAGTCTCAGGTCAGATCAGCCCCTCTTTGGCTATAGGCCCTTGTAACACACAGCCATGCAATCAGGTTTGTGAAGCTAAGGCTAGGAGACCTCCACAGAGTCGATTAAATTTAATCAAATTTATTTCATCATTCTTGATAATCTCATATATATGTGGTTTGGGGGATTCTTTGTTATAACGTCTCATTGATTTTTCCCTCTCAGTTCTGATTAATGAGGAAATTAAGTTGTTTGCATACTTTATCCAAGATTGGTGTCATATTGGCTAAATCAAATCAATACTTGAGCAAATGTGAAATTACAGCTTCTTTAGCCTGGAACATTCTGGGTATCATTATGGAAGATGTCGATTAAAAACTAGTCTTTAAAAAACAGCTGCTACCGGGGTGCCTGGGTGGCTCAGTCGGTTGAGCGTCTCTCAGGGTCCTGGGATCGATCCCGGCTCAGGCTCGGTGGGGCATCTGCTTCTCCCTCTGCCCCTCCCCCCAACTCGTGCACACTCTCTCTCAAATAAATAAAATCTTAAAAAAAACACAAAAAAACAGCTGTTATCATTTCAATTACTTGCTTATTTAGGCATTTTGAATTTTTTTCATTGGAAGGCACAATAAAGAAAGTAGACTACTGACATTTGTAATGGATTTAGCATTCGTAATTTGACTCTGCCAGACTGCCTTCCAGAGTTGTAGTTTTACTACTGAAGTTTCAGAAGCCACTCAGCTAATGACTTAGCTAACCAGCCACCCAGCATTACATCTCAGTGCTCTTTTGTTTTTCTCTACTCCTCCTCAAACTTGGTCACAAGTGATAAAAACTTGCATTGCTTTTTTTTTTTTAAGGATTTTATGTATTTATTTGAGAGAGAGAGCACAGAGGTAGAAGCAAACTCCCTGCTGAGCAGAAAGCCCAATGTGGGACTTGATCCCAGGACCCTGAGATCATGACCTGAGCCAAAGGCAGACGCTTAACAAACTGAGCCACCCAGGAGCCCGCCTTTTTTTTTTTTTTTTTAATTTTATTTATTTATTTTATTTTAGAGAGAGAGAGAGAAAGAGTGTGCAAGCAGGGGGAGGGGCAGAGGTAGAGAGAGAATCTCAAGCAGAGTCCATGCCAAGGGTGGAGCCCGACTCGGGACTTGCTCTCACGACCCTGAGATCATGACCTGAGCCAAAACCAAGAGTCAGATGCTTAATCGATTGAGCCACCCACGAGCCCCAAATTTGCTTTGATTTTTAATAACAGCTTTAGTGAGCTGTAATTCACATACCATACAATTCACTTACTTAAAGTGTACAATTCAGTGGTTTTTAGAATATTCAGAGTTGTGCATCCATTGCCACAGTCGATCTAGGACCTTTTTACTACCCTATAAAGAAATCTGCTACCCTTCCTTGCCTCCTATTTCTCCCATTCCTCTGTGCTGTGCCTTAGGCAACCACTACTTTACTTTCATTCTGTATAGATTTGCCTAATCTGGACATTTCAAACAAACAGAATTGTACGATAACGTCTTTTATGATTGGCTTCCTTCATTAAGCATAGTGTTTTCAAGGCTCATCCATGTTGTACCATGTACCAGTATTTCTTTTCTTTTATGGCTGAATAAAATGAATATTTCATTATATGGATATACCACATTTTATTTGTTCATTCATTTTTTTTTTTTTTTTTTAGATTTTATTTATTTATTTGAGAGAGAGAGAGAGACAGAGATAGCAACAGAGAGCACAAGCAGGGAGGAGAGGGAGAAGCAGGCTCCCCACTGAGCAGGGAGCCCGATGGGGGACTCGATCCCAGAACCCTGGGATCATGTCCTGAGCCGAAGGCAGATGCTTAACCAACTGAGCCACCCAGGCACCCCTGTTCATTCATTGTTGATGGACATTTGGCTTATTTCCACTTTTGGACTACTGTGAAAAATGTTGCTATGAACATTCATGTACAAATTTTTGTGTGGACATATGTTTTCATTTCTCTTGGGTATAAACCCAGGAGTGCAACTGTTGCATCATATGGTGACTGTAGATTTAACCTTTGGAAAAACTGCCAGACTGTTTTCCAAAGCGGTTACACCCCCACCAGCAATGTATCAGGGTTCCAATTCCTCCACATCTTCACCAAATTATTATTTGTCTTTTTTATTATAGTAATCCTAGCAGTGTGAAGTGATAAAGCATGTTTGTTTGTTTGTTTGTTTGTTTTTTCAATTAATCACAATGGAGGGGTGCCAGGGTGGCTCAGTTGGTTCAGCATCCGAATCTTGATTTCAGCTCAGGTCATGATCTCGGAGTTGTGAGATCAAGCCCAGCGTGGGGCTCTGCACTGGACATGGAGACTGCTTGGGGTTTTCTCTCTCCTCCTTCTGCCCCACTCCCCCCACTCATGCTCACTATCTCTCATGCTCTCTTCCTCTAAAAAAAAAAGACAAAACAAAAAAAACAAACTCTCAATCACAATGGGAATTTAGTTATTTAATGCAGCCACTAATCTAATGTTCCCAATAAAATCTAAGCAGTTATTTCACAAAACCAAGGTTATAACCAGTAGACATGTGTTAATAATCTATACAACTTGGGGTGCCTGGGTGGCTCAGATGGTTAAGCGTCTGCCTTCGGCTCAGGTCATGCTCCCAGGGTCCTGGGATCGAGCCCCGCATCGGGCTCCCTGCTTGGCAGGGAGCCTGCTTCTCCCTCACCCTCCTGCTGTTCCCCCAGCTTGTGCTCTCTTGCTCTCTGTCAAACAAATAAATAAAATCTTAAAAAAAAAAATCTATACAATTTAACATTATACAAAAAAGGAGTTGACTACGAAATTGCCCTTGATTTTTGGTGGTCATCAAATTTCATGGCACAGATTACCAATAAAATTGTAAAAAACAGATTTTAAATATTTTCAATAAAATGGTAGAAATTTAATGAGCCTTTTAGTTTTCATATCGGGCTGAAGATTTATTTATTTATTTTTTTTTTAATTTATTTTATTTGAGAGAGAGAGAATGAGAGAGAGAGAGCATGAGGAGGGGAGGGTCAGAGGGAGAAGCAGACTCCCCGCCGAGCAGGGAGCCTGATGTGGGACTCGATCCCGGGACTCCAGGATCATGACCTGAGCTGAAGGCAGTCGCTTAACCAACTGAGCCACCCAGGCGCCCCGGGCTGAAGATTTAAAACATCAAGCCAGCCCCAGTCTGTAAACAAATGACATATAAATATTTACAATGACTGGTCAGGTTATTTAATTATAATGGTACTGGAGGACTACTCACCACTGGCAAAAAAGCAAACAAACAAAAAAACACCCTTTAGGGTTAATTTCTCAGTGCAAACAAGTATGTGTAAATACTGTGATAATATAAACTTGGAATCAAGACAATGATGGAAAATAACACACAAGTCAATTTTCTTTCTGATCTGTCTTCATAAAGCCTTCTGGCACCAAACGCCCAACACTGTTCCTCAATAAAACTAAATTAAGAAGAGTAAAATGACTCCACTTGCTGACATTCTTCTACAGCATTATCTTTCACTAGGGCAAGGTTCAAGCTGCATTAACTTGCTTCTCTAGAGTGTGATTAGCTGAGCACCAAATGTATAAACTTATAGGACCGCTCAAATGCTGAACACACTTTTCAAACAGAAGCAAACACCTCCCCCCACCCCCCCACCCCCGGCCGACCCAGTTGCTAGTTCCATGTGTCATGTTATTCTTGAAACTTACGTGGTTACCAATAAGAAAAGAATTAGGGAAGCTTTGAACATATCTTGTACTTTTTGTCAAGGCTAAAGTGCAAAATATTTCCATATTTTAATAGGAAAAAACATCAAACATACATAATAAAGGAACTGAAGTGACAGTAAAGCTTAAAAAAAAAAAAAGCCTCCTGGGTGGCTCAGTCAGCTAAGCGTCTGCCTTTGGCTCAGGTCATGATCCCAGGGTCCTGGGATGGAGTCCCATGTTGGGATCCCAGCTCAGCGGGAGCCTGCTTCTCCCTCTCCCTCTGTGTGCACACTCACTCACTCCATCTCTTTCAAATAAATAAATAAAATCTTAAAAATATATATATATATACTTGAAGACTACAGAAGACCAATTTAATTTTTCTTTCTTCAGTGAAATCTGTAGTGAACCAAGTTTTCCTAGAACTTGACATTTTGTTTGTTTTCTTTTTCCCAGGATCAGAAATTCCAAAATTCGAGGGAAAAAATGGAAAAAAAAAATAACATTGTGTGACAAATGGACATTAAGTTCATAAAGAATCATTTTTAAAAAATGAGATATTATGGAAGAAAATACCGTGAAAATAATAATAATTTGAGAATTTTTTTTTTTTTTTTAAAGATTTTATTTATTTATTTGACAGAGAGAGAGAGAGGGAACACAAGCGGGGGAGTGGGAGAAGGAGAAGCAGGCTTCCCGCGGAGCAGGGAGCCCGATGTGGGGCTCGATCCCAGGACCCTGGGATCATGACCTGAGCCGAAGGCAGACGCTTAATGACTGAGCCACCCAGGCACCCCGAGAATGGTTTTTTAGGCACACTAAATTTGAGCCTTGGTCTTCATGAAGATACTACAGCTTATATAGGAAACTATAAATATATAAGACTCCAGGAAAAAAAAGTCAAAATACATATTATTTAACATTCTGTAGGCCTAGAAAACTTGAGGGGAGGAAAAAGGATAGCCAACCGAATCTTCACTTAAGAATACAGAACTATGGGGGTGCCTGCCTGGCTCAGTTGGCAGAGCATGTGACTCTTGATCTCAGGGTTGTGAGTTCAAGCCCCACGTTGGATGTAGACATTACTTAAAAGTGAAATCTTGAAAAAAAAGAAAAAGAATACAGAACTATGAAAAATGGTTGGGTCAAAAGGGTGTGCCAAATGGAATCATAGTTTGTGAAATCATACAACTTAAATGTTTTTTTTTTTTTTTAAAGATTTTATTTATTTATTTGACAGAGAGAGAGACAGCGAGAGAGGGAACACAAGCAGGGGGAGTGGGAGAGGGAGAAGCAGGCTTCCCGCCGGGCAGGGAGCCCGATGCGGGGCTGGATCCCAGGACCCTGGGATCATGACCTGAGCCGAAGGCAGACGCTGAACGCCTGAGCCACCCAGGCGCCCCACTTAAATGTATTTTTAAAAGGAAAGAAAAAGTACCAAATAATTACAGTTCCTTCCAAAAAGGAAATATTAAATTAAGGGGAAAATATTCTAATAGTGTAAATGAGCCTGGCTCAGAAAGCAAACCAAACCATGTATCCAAGATTCTATCCATAAAAGTAAAGACATTACATCTTTAATATTAAGGAAATAGGCTATAAAAAAGTTCATTCTCAGACATGGTTTTAGTAAAAGCTCATTTGTGCTCCTTTGTGGGTGCATAATAAAGTTCCATGGGTTTGTGCACTTTCCAGTATTACTCATGGATCAATTCCAAAGAAAAGGAGCCATTTAATACAGTGAACTGCCCACTGGCTGTTGTTATGTAAACGGTATATTACTGCTTCCCACTGGCTGTATCGAGGTTCATCTGGTTTGGTTTTCCTTTGCTCCGAAGTTCTTCTGACGCTGACCTCACAGCCAGAAACTTGGATAAGTGATCAACAGCGGCATAATCTTGTCTGCGTGCTATCATCTTTTTCTGTGAGTGTGGGATGACGCCTGAATCCTTAGTCAGTTTCACCAGCACCATCCAGTACTGGATCGATTGCCACGGTTGCATTGTTGTTATCAAGCTCACGCCAGGAATCATCAGATGTTTTGGTCCGTTTGGTACTAGGTCCTACCACAGTGGGAACTGTCTCCCCCGTCTTCTGCTCCGCTCCCATTTTCAATCTGCTGTTTCTTGCCTCACTGTAATCTGTAGTCCTTCCTCAATGCTCTCACTGAGTGCTTACTGATTATTGTGCTTGTTGATCCTGGCTAGTACTCTCTCTTGATGAACTTCATACTGATCACAACTTGGATAAATTTTGCTGATGAGTGCATTGCAGTTTGGGTCTGGCCTTAGTGATCTTTCAGAAACTAGCTTTTTCCGACAGGTAGGATATTCTTCATTTGTTTTAAAGATTTATTGATTTATTTATTTTAGAGAGAGCATGAGCAGGGAGGGACAGAGGGAGAAGGAAAGAGAGAATCCCAAGCAGACTCCATGCTGAGTGTGGAGCCTGACTTGGGGCTCGATCTCATGACCCTGAGATCAAGACCTGAGCCAAAACCCAGAGTCGGACACTCAACCAACTGCACCACCCAAGCGCTCCAGGACAATCTTTATTGCCATTTCCAAGGGCTGTAATAGTGCAGTCTGCACGAAAACGATGTAAACACTCCTTTGCAGTCATAGTGTTCTTCAACATATCCAAACAAATTGGGCACATTAATTCACTGTGTAGACTTGGAGATGAAACCATAATTTCTAAGCCATCCGTTATTGCCTCCTGAGGTGTTCATTGTAATTCATACAAACTGAGTTCCCATGTTCTGCTTATGGTTGAGTTCCATTTGTCTGCATAGCGTGAGACCTTGCAGGTCCTGCCCCAGCCCAGGACTTGCTGGCCACAGCCAGACCCAGATTCAGGTATGAGCCTCCTAGTATCAAAACATATTTCTTAATGAAAAATGGCTTGAAATGAAAGTTAGTGCTAGATCTGGAGACTGAAATTTAGGAAAAGCTAAGAGGCATCTACTCATTTTTCAGCCAGAAGACTATTTTATAACTGACTTTCAAATCCTGTATCTATAGGAATCATTAAGAGTCTGAAGGATAACTTTAAAATTTTCAACTAAACTACACTGAAGTAATATTCATGAATTTGGGGATTTGTGAAGGTCTCAGGACTGGACCTGTGAATACCAAGAATCTACTCTAGGTTCGAATCCCAAAGTTGCCTCATCACAGAGACAGTATTTTAAAAATCTTGCCGATGGGGCGCCTGGGTGGCTCAGTTGGTTAGGCGACTGCCTTCGGCTCAGGTCATGATCCTGGAGTCCCGGGATCGAGTCCCGCATCGGGCTCCCTGCTCAGCAGGGAGTCTGCTTCTCCCTCTGACCCTCCCCACTCTCATGCTCTCTCTATCTCATTCTCTCTCTCAAATAAATAAATAAAATCTTTAAAAAAAAAAATCTTGCCGTTAACTCTCACCTTGCTCCCCTACCCCATAAGGTTTTTGTTTGGGAGAGTACAAATCAGTTCAAAGAGACTGTATTGAAGGGTGCCTGGGTGGCTTCAGTTGGTTAAGCGACTGCCTTCAGCTCAGGTCATGATCCTGGAGTCCCAGGATTGAGTCCTGCATGGGGCTCCCTGCCCGGCATGGGGCTCTCTGCCCGGCAGGGAGTCTGCTTCTCCCTCTGACCGTACCCCCTCTTGTGCTCTCTCTCTCTCAAATAAATAAAATAAAATCTTTAAAAACAAAACAAAACAAAACAAAGAGACTGTATTGAGGATGGAGGAAGTGGAATGGCAACCTCAAGAGTTGGAGTACTGGGGATGGCCTCTGGGGTTGGATTCAGTGAGGGTCTGGGACCTGTGCTTTACTGCCACGTGACTCCTGAGAAAGTCCAGCCTGCCCAGGGAGCTGGCAGGGGGCTGGGTGCTGTGGAAGCTGAACGGTGTGGTGGCTGGGGAGCCATGTGGACTAAAGCCCTGCCAAATAATCCTACATTGTTGTATGACTCAAGACAGGGAGCAACAGGGACAAATGGGATTTATCTGATACCTTTAAAGGGACCGGCACAAAGTAAGTGCTTTAGTGAACGTTTAGAACAAATGGAGTAATATGATGTTTCTTGAATTTCCATAGCATACGTCAAAATAATACTCATTGTATTTCTATTAAAGAAGTTTCTTTTGGTCCCTCCTTTCCTGAATGTCCGTGGATTTTGCTCGCTGAGGGCATATCTACTTCGGCACCGGGCATACAGTCACAAAATTCCCATAGCATCAATTTCACTGTCCGAATTACAGAAAAGTACATACTACTTGAGCACCGCAAAAAATATCACAGCACCATCTAAAAATGGTTTCAGCCCGTTTTTAAAGCATTCTCCGGTACAATATTTTAGCACAGCTGAGATATTTGGAGAATCCCTTGGAAGTCTGTGATAAAGGAATGTGACCATTATTTTTCAGTTCACTCAGCCTAATCACTAAATGATTAATAATACAAATCATTTCTGTGCCTCTAGGTATATGTGTGATTTCGAACATGGCAGATCCTTAAGGTAGCGTGAAGAAGGGAGATTGAATAGTCTCCCTCTGCTGTGAACAAATCTGCCAGACAGATGAGCTGGAGAAGGTCATTCAGCCTCTCCGAGCTACAGTT
Organism: Phoca vitulina; assembly: GCF_004348235.1. Classification (NCBI taxonomy): domain Eukaryota; kingdom Metazoa; phylum Chordata; class Mammalia; order Carnivora; family Phocidae; genus Phoca; species Phoca vitulina. The sequence continues at coordinate 8,862,926 of NW_022589748.1, read as the reverse complement.
TCTTATTTGGGCTCCGAATTAAATATCACTAAGGTTCTTTCCAATGTAAAGAGAATGCTATTTGCTATTCAGAGACCTGGATTTTAGTCCTGGCTTTGCCAGTTATTAGCTGTGTGACCTTGGACAAGATATAAAACCTCTTTCAACTTTGACTTCTCACTTGTAAAATGGAGATAATAACACTTCCCAGGTTATTCCGAGGGCCAAATAAACCAATATATGGGATAATACTTTCTAATAAATCATGAGGTAATAAATTAATGCAGAGGTATCAATTTTTATTTTTATTTTATTATTTATTTTTATTTTTAAAGATTTTACTTATTTATTTGAGAGAGAGAATGAGACAGAGAGAGAGAGCATGAGAGGGGGGAGGATCAGAGGGAGAAGCAGACTCTCTGCTGAGCAGGGAGTCCGATGCGGGACTCGATCCCGGGACTCTGGGATCATGACCTGAGCTGAAGGCAGTCGCTTAACCAACTGAGCCACCCAGGCACCCCTCAATTTTTATTTTTAAGAGTAGCTGATCATAGGGGTGCCTGGGTGGCTCAGTGGGTTAAACATCTGACTCTTAATTTTGGCTCAGGTCATGATCTCAGGGTTGTGAAATGGTGCCCTGTGGCGGACTTCGTCTGCTCGGTGCAGACCTGCTTGAGATTCTCTCTCTCCCTCTGCCCCTCCCCCGGCTCGCGCTCTCTAAATAAATAAATTAATTAATTAATTTAAAAAATCTTTTTTTAAAAAAAGTAACTGATCATAAAGCAAAACAAAATAAGTTTTTTTAAAAAAGATTTTATGTATTTATTTGACAGAGAGAGAGATAGCAAGAGCAGGAACACAGCAGGGGGAGTGGGAGAGGGAGAAGCAAGGTTCCCGCCGAGCAGGGAGCCCGATGCAGGACTCGATCCCAGGACCCTGGGATCATGACCTGAGCCGAAGGCAGACGCTTAACGACTGAGCCACCCAGGCGCCCCAAAATAAAACAGTTTTTATTTGTGGTTTTGGTTTCTTCAAAAGTCACGAAAACAGGAGAATTATAAATGTACTTACTGGGCCTTTATAGCAACAGGCACTCAGTTTAAAATATTCATGACTTAGAATATATAAAATGGTGCACTCTGGGAGTGCTTGGCCATGGTGAAGGAATAGAGCCTATCAGTTCTGATACAGAGGAGCACTGAGCCAACACTAAGGAACAGTGGGCTTACTGGTTTCCAGCAAAGGCACAAAACACAACACATCAGGTGGCCATGAAACACTTTGCTTCTTGGGACCTAAAAAAATCATACTTTTCCCTGGGTACAATCCGTAAAGATTCAAATTATATACAACAATTTTGATGGACTCTAGAGTGTGTGGGGGAGTGGAGGGAGGGATAATTTTAAGTAAAAAGAAATCTGCTTAACTATTCCATGACCTGAGTAATTTAGGCATGCAATGCATTGAAATGAAGTTGGAAGTCCCAGTACCATGGACTGACATTCTTGATAATGCATTTTCTTCTACCAAGAGTCTGTAGACTGCTCCATGGGATCCCAGTATTCTTCAGAAGCTGCAGCAGAGCCAGGAGACAATTCCCAAGGGTTATTAGAGTTTGGATGTATGTGTTGGGTGGGATTATATAATATTGTATCTATCTGGGATATATGATTATTAACTCATGTCAATTAGTTATTGAGTTATCGACTAATTGATTCAGCCTTTAGTGGGAGCCTACTATGTGCTAGGCTTTGTGCCAGGAGTTGGAAGCACAAAGTTTAGGAGGACTGGTCTTGATCTCAACTAGCTCACAGTGTGATGCAGGAGAATGATATAAAAACAGATACTGTGCTTATAACTCAAGGTGTTAACTGCGTACATCTGGATTCTACCACTTCTGTTTATTCTTTCTGAGTCTCAGTTTTCTCATCTGTGAAAGGCAAGTAATAACACTTCCCTTACAGTATGTGCATAGTTGTTTGTGTAGATCCTGGCTTCTGATATGTTCTTGTTCCCCTCCCCCACATGGAGAATTGTTCGGTGATGGGAGAAGGCTGTGCTCTCTTTTTGAGGGACTGATTCCATATAGCTTTCAGGTTACAAGGAAAAGCTGGGCAACCTGAAGACTGGGAGACTTCTTGTAAGGAATTCTAGTGTCCAGCCAGCTACTCTCTCATTTTGGGGGTCTTTATTTCTCTCTCTGATTTCCATCATCAGCCTTTCTTTGGGTTTTGATTGGATCCGTTAGTCACCATCCAATGGAAAACCCACAACTGAAAGACTCAGTTAGAGAGGAGAAGACTCACTCTCCAGTATAAAAGACCCACCAAAGGTGAAGACTCTGCCTGAGAGAAGTCTGTCTAGCATAGCTAGACATTTTTTTTCAAAGGCCAGTATGAATAAAGGCTGATATTTTTCTTTCTTTGTAAGTTTTTTCTAAAGATTTTATTTATTTATTTGACAGAGAGACAGTGAGAGAGGGAATACAAGCAGGGGGAGTGGGAGAGGGAGAAGCAGGCTTCCCACTGAGCAGGGAGCCTGATGCAGGGCTCCATCCCAGGTGACCTGAGTCGAAGGCAGACGCTTAATGACTGAGCCACCCAGGCGCCCCTCTTTGTAAGTTTTTATTTTAATTCCAGTTAGTTTTATTTTAATTCCATACAGTGTTATATTAGTTGCAGGTATACAATATAGCAATTCAACTCTTCCATACATCACCCTGTGCTCCTCACAACAAGTGTACTCCTTAATCTCCATCACCTTTTAACCCATCCACCCAGCCACCTACCCTCTGGTAACCCATCAGTTTGTTCTCTATAATTAAGAGGCTGTTTCTTGCTTTGTCTCTCTCATCTTTTCCCTTTACTTGTTTGTTTTGTTTCTTAAGTTCCACATATGAGTGAAATCATATGGTATTTGTCTTTCTCTGACTGACTTATTTCGCTTAGCATAATACTCTCTAGCTCCATCCATGTCATTACAAATAACAAGATTTCATTCTTTTGTATGGCTGAGTAATATTCCATTGCATATATAGACCACATCTTCTTTATGCATTAATCAGATGATGAACATTTGAGCTCTACATAACTTGGCTATTATAGATAATGCTGCTGTAAACATCGGGGTGCATTTATCCCTTTGAATTAGTATTTTTGTATTTTTTGGGTAAATACCTAGTAGTGCAATTGCTGGATTATAAGGTAGTTCTATTTTTAACTTTCTGAGGAACCTCCATACTATTTTCCAGAGTGGCTGCCCCAGTCTGCATTGCCACATCCTCGCCCATACCTCTTTCTTGTGTGTTGATTTTAGCCATGCTGACAGGTGTGAGGTGATACCTCTCTGTAGTTTTGATTTGTACTTCCCTGATGATGAGTGATGTTGAGCATCTTTTTGTGTGTCTGTTGGCCATCTGTATGTATTCTTTGGAGATATGTCTGGTCATGTCTTCTGACAATTTTTAAACTGGACTATTCATTTTTTGGGTGTAGAGTTGTGTAAGTTCTTTATATATTTTAGATACTAACCCTATAGCAGATATGTCCTTGGCAAATATCTTCTCCCATTCTGTAGGTTGCCTTTAGTTTTGTTGATTGTTTCCTTCACTGTGCAGAAGCTTTTTATTTTGATGAAGTCCCAATAGTTTATGTTGCTTTTTTTTCCCTTGCCTCAGAAGACATATCTAGAAAAATGCTGCAATGGCCGATGTCAAAGAGGTTGCTGACTGTGTTTCCCTCTAGGATTTTAATGGTTTCCTGTCTCACGTTTAGGTCTTCAATCCATTTTGAATTTATTTTTATGTATGATGTAAGAAAGTGATCCAGTTTCAATCTTTCTCATGTTGCAGTCCAATTTTCCCAACAGCATTTGTTGAAGAAATTGTCTTTTTCCCATTAGATATTCTTTCCTGCTTTGTTGAAGATTAATTGGCTATATAATTGTGGGTTTATATCTGGATTTTCTGTTTTATTCTATTGATCTGTATGTCCATTTTTGTGCCAGTATCATACTGTTTTGATTACTACAGCTTTGTAATAGAGCTTAAGTCTGGAATTGTGATGCCTCCAGCTTTGCTTTTCTTTTCCAAGGTTGCTTTGGCTATTCAGGGTCTTTTATGGTTCCATACAGATTTTAGGATTGTTTGTTCTATTTCTGTGAAAAATGCTGTTGGTATTTTGATAGGGGTTGCATTAAATGTGTAGATTGCTCTGGGTAGTAGGGACATTTTAACAGTATTTGTTCTTCCAATCCATGAGCATGAAATGTTTTTCCATTTTTTGGTGTCTACTTCAATTTCTTTCATCAGTGTTTTATAGTTTTCAGAGTATGGGTCTTTCACCTCTTTGGTTAGGTTTATTCCTAGGTATCTTATTATTTTGGATGCAATTATAAAACGAGATTTTCTTAATTTCTTTTATCGGTGTATAGAAGTGTAACAGATTTGTGTACATTGATTTTGTATCCTATAACTTAATGAATTCACTTACAGTTCTAACAGTTTTTTGGTGTAGTCTTTGGGTTTTCTATATAGAATATCATGTCATCTGCAAATAGTGAAATGTTTACTTCTTCCTTACCGATTTGGATGTCCTTTATTTCTTTTTGTTGTCTGATTGCTGTGGCTAGAACTTCTAGTACTATGTTGAATAAAAGTGGTGAGTGGACAGCCTTGTCTTCTTCCTGACCTCAGGGGAAAAGCTCTCAGTTTTCCCCAATTGAGTATGATATCCGTTGTGAGTTTTTCTTTTTTTTTTTTTAAGATTTTATTTATTTATTTGACAGAGAGAGAGATAGCGAGAGCAGGAACACAAACAGGGGGAGTGGGAGAGGGAGAAGCAGGCTTCCTGCTGAGCAGGGAGCCCGATGTGGGACTCGATCCCAGGACCCTGGGATCATGACCTGAGCCGAAGGCAGACGCTTAACGACTGAGCCACCCAGGCGCCCCCGTTGTGGGTTTTTCATATAAGGCCTTTATTATGTTGAGCTATGTTCCCTCTAGACCTATTTCATTGAGGGTTTTTATCACGAATGGATGTTGTACTTTGTCAAATGCTTTTTCTGTATGTATTGAAATGATCATATGGTTCTTACCCTTTCTTTTATTGATCCGATGTGTCACATTGATTGATTTGTGAATATTGAACCACACTTGCAATCCAGGAATAAATCCCACTTGATTGTGGTGAATGATTTTTTTTAATGTATTGTTGGATTCAGTTTGCCAGTATTTTATTGTGAACTTTTGCAACTATGTTCATCACAGATATTGGCCTGTAGTTCTCTTTTTCAGTGGTGTCTTTATCTGGTTTTGGTATGAGGGTAATGCTGGCCTCATAGAGTGAATTTGGAAGTTTTCCTTCCTCTTCTATTTTTTGGGATAGTTTTAGAAGAATAGGTATTAACTCTTCTTTTTTTTTTTTTTTTTAAAGATTTTATTTATTTATTTGACAGAGAGAGAGAGAGCACAAATAGGCAGAGAGGCAGGCAGAGGGAGAGGGAGAAGCAAGCTCCCCGCAGAGCAGGGAGCCCGATGCAGGGCTCGATCCCAGGACCCTGGGACCATGACCTGAGCCGAAGGCAGACGCTTAACGACTGAGCCACCCGGGCGCCCTGGTATTAACTCTTCTTTAAATGTTTGGTAGAATTCCCCTGTGAAGCCATCTGGTCCTGGACTTTTGTTTGTTGGGAGTTTTTTGGTTACTGACTCAATTTCTTTGCTGGTTATTGGTCTGTTCAAATTTCCTACTTCTTCCTGTTTCAGTTTTGGTAGTTTATATGTTCCAGGAATTTACTGATTTCTTCTACATTGTCCAATTTGTTGGCATATAATTTTTCACAATATTCTCTCATGATTATTTTTGTTTCTGTAGTGTTGGTTGTTATTTCTCCTCTCTCATTTGTGATTTTATTTATTTGAGTTCTTTCTCTTTTTTTTCTTGACAAGTCTGACCAGAGGTTTATAAATTTCATTGTTCTTTTTAAAAAAAAACCAACTCCTGGCTTCACTGATGTGTTGTATATATATTTTGTAGTTTGTATATCATTTATTTCTGCTGTAATATTTATTATCTCCTTCAGCTTGTTTTAGGTTTTATTTGTTGTTCTTTTTCTAGCTTCTTTAGATGTAAGGTTGGGTTGTTTATTTGAAATTTTTCTTGCTTGTTGAGGTAAGCCTGCAGTGCTAGAAACTTCCCTCTTAGACCCACTTTTGTTGCATCCCAGAGGTTTTGGACCATGGTGTTTTCATTTTCATTAAGGCTGCTATTTTTCAAAAAGTACAATAAGGGGCAGTGTAAATGACTTGTAAGCTTCTGGCTGTAAGACACAGACCTGAGAACGGAATAGTTTGTTGATCTGGGGACACTCACAATAGCTACTCGAAATTGTTCACATAAAATGTGCTTTACATGGTCCCTTATTTTATCCTCACAGCAACCCAATGAGAGTGAGGATTATTACACTTAAGAGACAAGATAATTGAGACTTACAGATCTTAATGAAGTTGTTTCAGTGCAAGAAACAGGATATGATGGAGTAAGTTCTGTTGGACTCCCAAGCCCCTGTGATGTCATGGGGGCTTTCCCCTCTGAGACCTAAACCAGGAAACCTTTTTTGAAGTCAGTACCTGCACTAGTTATATTTATTTTTTTTTTTTTTTAAAGATTTTATTTATTTGACAGAGAGAAAGACAGCCAGAGAGGGAACACAAGCAGGGGGAGTGGGAGAGGGAGAAGCAGGCTTCCCGCTGAGCGGAGAGCCCGATGCGGGGCTCGATCCCAGGACCCTGAGATCATGACCCGAGCCGAAGGCAGACGCTTAACGACTGAGCCACCCAGGCGCCCCACTAGTTATATTTCTTATTGCACATTGGTTTATTTTTATCTTTAGGACATTCAGGGAATTGCTTATTTTGCTCCCTGCTTCACAGTGGCTAATGGTTTATGATGTAGAGAGAGAGATAAGTATAGATATAAGAGTGTGTGTTGGGGAGTGGTAGACATACAGTTATTCCCTGTGCTGTCCCAAGGAGGCCTGGGAGCAGTGACACCTAACAGCCGTGAGCATGCCTAGTGCCCAGATCTTAGCTTCTAAATACTACTCCCCACTGAAAGTAAAACAGAGCTCCTTGAGAAATGACTAATTTCAGACAAGGCTTGGACAGAGAAGGTATAAGATGGACCTGGAAATTTTTGTTGTGAAGAAAATGTTCAAGTAATGATGGGAACATGCCAAAAAGACACAGAAGGGGGGCGCCTGCATGGCTCAGTCGGTTAAGTGTCCGACTCTTGATTTTGGCTCAGGTCATGATCTCAGGGTCGTGAGATCAAGCCCCGTGTCAGGCTTCTCACCCAGTGAGGAGTCTGTTTGAGATTCACTCCCTCTGCCTATCCCCTCACTTGCACTTAACTCTCCTGCTCTCTCTCTAAAATAAATAAATCTTAAAAAAAAAAAAAAAAGACAAAGAAGGTATGTTGAAGGAGCTCCCACTTGCCAAATCTGGGACAATTTGACCATCAAAGTAAATAATGCTAATAACTTGTTAAAACCAATTGAAAAATATAGGCATTCATGATCTAAATAATGAACAAATAAACTCTTCTTCATATAGTAGAATGTAGATTACCAAACACAGAGGAAAACAAGAGGGGCTAGAAATAGGAGAGTCAAACAAGTATAGTGGAAGCCAAAAGAAAGAATTGCATTGGGAAGGCAGGGGTGGTCAAGGACGTTGACTATTCCTGACAGGACAAGCAAGGTAAATTCTAGAAAGGATCTGGCAGATCTGGGCCATGCAGGTCACTGGCGAGAACTGACTGGGTGGGTTGAAGAGGGAATGGGAAGTGAGAAAGCAGAGACAGCAAGCACAGACAACTCCATGAAGAAGTTTGGCTGTGAAGTGGAGGAAAGAGGGGGGATAGCAACAGGGGAATATGTTGAGTTTTGGGAGGGCTTTTTAAAATGGAAGAAACATGAGTAGTTTAAATGCTAATGGGAAGGAACTAAAAAAGAAGGATGGATTAAAGATACAGGAAAGTGGGAAAACATTTGATGTGAGGTTCCAGAGGTGAGAGGGGGTCCACCAGATGGGGGGTTAACGCTTGCTTTATAGCCTGAGTGAAAAAGATGAAATAAAGGATAGTAGGTAGATTTAGGGGCAAAAAGTTGAGGAAGTTTCTGTCTGATGGTTTCCAAGTTTTTGTGAAATAAGAGATGGAGTTACTGTCTGCAAGTGAGGGGCAGACTCCTGGGGCTAGGGACATGAAGAACACAGAAAAGCGTCTGAGGAACAGGGGAGATAAAAAGCTGGCTTGAGATATGCAGACCACTTCTTGGAAGCATCAAGTGTCCAGTGGAGGGTGGCAGTCTTGGAGTTATAGTGGCTCCAACCTTTGTGGTTATTTTTTTTTTTTTAAAGATTTTATTTATTTATTTGAGAGAGAGAGAATGAGAGACAGAGAGCACGAGAGGGAAGAGGGTCAGAGGGAGAAGCAGACCCCCCGCTGAGCAGGGAGCCTGACGCGGGACTCGATCCCAGGACTCCAGGATCATGACCTGAGCCGAAGGCAGTTGCTTAACCAACTGAGCCACCCAGGCGCCCAACCTTTGTGGTTATGATGGTCTTTCTCCTGTCCCTCTCAGACTGAGTCTGCAAACCTGGAAGACCCAGCTTCCTTTCTCTTCCTTCTACCCTCCCTTTCTTCTTTCTCCCTTTCTTTCCTTGGCAGGTGGAAATGATGTATCATGTACTGGTTATCAATTGATTGCCTCTAAGTTCCAAATTCACCCTTCAAGGCCTGCTCTGAGAACATGGAGGTCCGTCCTTTAAACGTTTCCTTTGCCAGCTGACGCAATACGAAACACTGTCAGTAGAGGATGCTAGAGAAACAGTGCAAGAGGAAGGGACTTTTGTTGTTGTTCTGGTTCTGGTGTACTAATCTCCACAGGTAGAGAGAGCTTCCCAGCACCAGGCTGTGCATGGTGGTTAGCAGCACCTAATGGTCAGCAGGTTTCCCCAGGACTCCACTTGAGTGGTTTTCTAGTGGAGCACCTCCAGTGAGATACCTCTTAACAGTTTAACGTAGGACCCTGAAGGATAGGGACACCTGGGTGGCTCAGTTGGTTAAGCATCTGCCTTCTGCTCAGGTCATGACCCCAGAGTCCTGGGATTGAGTCCCACATCAGGCTCCTTGCTCAGAGGGGAGCCTGCTTCTCTGCTTGTGCTCTCTCTCTCTCTCTCCCGACAAATAAATAAATAAATAATCTTAAAAAAAAAAAAAAAAAAAAAGACTCTGAAGGATAGATTTCTAGCAAGTTCCAGAGGGCAGATTTCTAGCAACTCCACCAGCGCTGCCCTACAATGACTTCTCTGCCTTCAATAATCCACAACTGTGTCTCCTCCAAAAGGTCTGGATCTCAGACCTGCGGGGCAGGGAATCCCTCCCTTGGGCACTCTATGTCAACCCAGGGATAGTAGCTACTCCTTATATCTGCTCTTCTTATATTCTTTAAGGTTCTTTTTACTTTTACTAGCCAGTCTTTCATTACTCTGATCCTCTGTTATAATAATTCTTTATATTAAACTTCACCTGTTCAAGTTCTGTGTGGTTTATGTCTCCTGATTAGACCCTGACAGACACAGAACTGGTATCAGGAGTCATAGCAGGTGATAGACCCACAAAGATGGGATTTGGTGACAAGTTTGGTCATGCTTTCACCCTTGTGCAGTGCTGAGCTCTTTGTCAGTGGAAAATGGGATGTGGGTAATTTATGACGTGAAGTGACATCACAATTAATGAAGCTATCACTTGTTGTTTATTGTGATGAAATGCTAACTGAAACAAATACCTTGGAAGCTAAGTGGTTGCTGCACTTGACCTTTATGACAGTAATGATGACTAGGAAGACTATAGTGTGGGATGGGTGTACTCGAGCACTTACAGAGAGAAAAACCACAATCTCAAGTCTTTAACACTTAAGTCATGGTCTTCGAACCCAAGAGTTGCCATGACAGCTTTAAAAGAATTCCTTATTTCTTGTATCCATAGGGCTATTTTTGAAAATTGAATACAAATTTAAGTATGTGGGTTGCTGAATTACAACAAGAAATTACAGTCTTACCAAATGAAAGTAAAAAATTCCCACGTGAAACTAGGGAATTATGTAAAAGTTGAGGCATCACTTGGTAAAGAATATGATCCTAAAACTTGGAATAGGAACATCTATTTGGACCCAGATGAAACTGCAAATCTTTCATGGAAACTGAGAAGCCAAAGGTGAATTATGCATTATTATTAATTTACTGCCTCTCAGCTCAGAGCCGTTCTTTATTGCCAGCTCTGCAGAAATAAAGATGGGCCCTTTAAATATGTGTCCTTGGCCAGCTGGTATGATGATCAGCTTTGTCAGTACAGGGTCACAGAGAAGACATGGCAGGAAGTTTCCCTTCTTGCTTCCGATCTGTTCCTGTTGGCTGACTTCTGTGACATGGGCAGTTAGTTTCTCTAGTATCCAGCTCCTGCCTGATGGGTGGCTTCCCTATCCTGGATGCTCGTTCCACTCAGTCGCGTAGGCTAGAAACTTCAGAGTCGTATGAAACTTCTCTGTTTCCCTTGCTGTCCTATATATTGATCATCAGGTCAAGTTGATTCTGTCTGCTGAATACTTCTCATCCTCTATTCCCTCTATCCCTGTCCTTAGCCCCCTCTCAATTCCCATTCCCACTGCTTCAGTTGAAGCTTCACTTAGAGGATTTGGATAGCTCCAAACCTAGGGCCTCTGCCTGTATTTTCACTTCAAATTAATTCATTCTCCACACTTCAGACAGAGCGATTTTACTAAAATAAAATCTGATCTTGTCATCCCCTGGCTTAAATTCTTCAAATGGGTTCCCATTTTTTACAGCAGTGGTCTCTATACTTTGTTCCTGCACCCCCATCAGTAAAATATTTTTGGCCATGCAACCACAATGTATGTACATTAAGTTATATACATGTTCTACTCGAAATTATGAATATAAAATATATACAAAAAGAGGAATGAAAATGGGCAGTGTAAAAAGAAATATAAATAGAATTTCTAGTATTTTCTTCCTATGCCTCAATAGTTATTTTTGGAGTCTCCTGGGGAGTGTTTGCTTACTTCAGATACCACTAATTAATTGGTCAAAAGAACTGCTTAGCTGAAATAAGTCAATCAGAGAAAGACATGTATCATATGATCTCACTGATATGAGGAATTCTTAATCTCAGGAAACAAACTGAGGGTTGCTGGAGTGGTGGGGGGTGGGAGGGATGGGGTGGCTGGGTGATAGACATTGGGGAGGGTATGTGCCATGGTGAGCACTGTGAATTGTATAAGACTGATGAATCACAGACCTGTACCTCTGAAACAAATAATACATTACATGTTAAAAAAAAAAAAAAGAAGATAGTAGGAAGGGAAAAATGAAGGGGGGGGAATCAAAGGGGGAGACCACCCATGAGAGACTATGGACTCTGAGAAACAAACTGAGGGTTCTGGGGGGACGGGGTGGGAGGATGGGTTAGACTGGTGATGGGTATTAAAGAAGGCACATACTGAATGGAGCACTGGGTGTTATACGCAAACAATGAATCATGGAACACTACATCAAAAACTAATGATGTAACGTATGGTGATTAACATAACATAATAAAATAAAATTTAAAACAAAACAAACAAAAAAAAGAACTGCTTAGCTTAACATACAAAGCCCTCATGATAACTCTTCTTTAACATTAAAACTGGGCTTAAGACTTATGCCATCTTCTTTACTTTTCTGTTGGAAGTTGGAGACTTCTATCCATGGTCCCATGGTCCTTTTTTCATATTTTTTTCCATAGCAGTTTTCATCTGTGGCAGCTTCAGAGTCTCCACCTCAGAAGACTTAGAGGCAGGAATTGGGTGGAGGTGGTTGGGTTTGGAGGGGGTTGTGGCTACCTGACTTGTCCTGACTTGTTCTAAGTCCTGACCTAGATTATAGTGATTTATCTGGCATGACTTTAGTGAAGGGATGTTGAAGGTGATAAGGCTATTGAAGCTTCCCAGCACCCACCTCTTGGCAAATCCCAGAGATTGGTGCAGGGCTGTCAGGGTCTGTTGATAGAGGACTCATCAGGAAGGAAGAAAACCACAGCACACATGTCTGGTTCAAGAGTGATGGACCAGGGTCAAGGGAAAAGTAATTCTGAGAGGCCTGCTTAGTCTGTTCCTCTCATCATCCATCATCCTCCAGGCCACAGTCATGTTAGACTCGTTATAGAGGCAGACAGGACCAGACCTTGCCATGGCGAGCCATTTAGGGTGTGTAGTGGGATGCCTCTGTAGGGTTTGGAACCAGGGAATTACATGGTCTGATTCATGTTTTATACGCACCACTCTGGCTGTCTTGTGGAAACTAAATTGTAGAGGGACAGGTGGAAGTAGGGTTAGCTTTGTGCGGATATTGTGGCAGCAATGGGTCCTCAGGTGGGCCATAACCCTGGCAGTCATTGCTACACTGGGGCCCAACAATGCCACGAGATATAATTAAGTTTGTGCCACATCAGAGGAAGATCCACTGGAGTAGCCAAGAACACATGTGACACATGCCCTTGGCAGATCAGGATTTTACAGCAAATGAAGTTCCCAGAAAATAGGTGGGTAGGACAAAACCAATGACATTCTCCTAGGACCATGGTGGTGGCCTCATTTTTCATCTCCAGGCTAGCATTAGCATGGCCTGGGAAGCATGGGTTACACCTTTATTGCTATTTGCTTTCATCTGTCATTAAGAATTCACTTTTCGATTTGTATATATATGAATACACAATGAATATATGAGTATATGATATGTATATATCTTCACACAAACTTTCAATGTGAAAGAGATATTTGAATACCAAGAAATTGATAAGCTTCCTTGGGCTTTTGAAACCATCCCTAGAACAAACATCAAAGAAGAACAAAATATCATCACTAATGAAAATGGACAGAGAGGACCATGAGTCAATAGTACTTTGCACTTCAACCACCTGCCAACAGAGCATCTCAAAGGGCTGGATATATCTGAATATCATATCCTTCCACATAGATCAGAAGGCTGTTATTACTACCTCTCTTAAGACCTAAGTATGACCCTTGTCAGGGTGAAATCAGCAGCTATTTCCCAAATCATAGAGATATTGAATAACAGTTTTGGTCAGGAAATGGGTATTGCATTTGGCTTGTCATGACAAGTTCCTGGTCTGGGCAGATGGAATATTGCAGAAATATGTGTGTGTGAACACTCACGTGCACACAAGTGGGGGTGAGGGTGGGGTGTTGAGCTTGATAAAATCAGCAGGAGGCAGGCCAAGTAGGAGGGACATTGGCTTTGGCATCAGGTTAAGATTCTGAGTCTGCCTTTACCAGCTGTGTGACTCTAGAAAATTAACAAATACCCATAGACCTCAGTTTCCTCTTCTGGAAAATGAATTTATAATTCCGACCTTGATGAGTTACATGTGGATTAGATTAACCAATATGTGCAAAGTATCTAGTATGTAATAGGTGCTGAGCAAATATTATTGCCTGTAACTCTTTCTTAATGACTGCTTAATTTAAAACAATTTAAAATGACTATTGTTTTTGAAAAAATAATTTGTAATTATATAAAATTCAAGTCATACACAAAAGTACAAAGAAGAAAGTAACAAATCATGAAATTTCCTACCACCAAAAGACAAAAAACAACAACCTGTTTTTAGCATTATGTGATAATCGTTTCATACGTCTTTCTGTGCAAATATGTAATTTAACAGGTAGATAGACAAATAGATTAAAAATAACTCTACAGAGGTGCCTGGGTGGCTCAGTCAGTTGAGCTTCAACTCTTGATTTCAGCCCAGGTCATGATCTCAGGGTCATGAGGTTGAGCCCAGCATCAGGCTCCGAGCTGATCCCTCTGATCCTCCTCCCTTCTCTCTCTCTCTCTCAAATAAATAAATAAATAAATAAATAAATAAATAAAATCTTTTAAAAATAACTACATATTTTACATATATTTTAAATACATATGTTAGCTTTAATTTTGCTTGATATAACAGAAGCAAATGAAACTAATGATGGGGATTTTCTGAACTTCAGATAAATGCTTATGCACAAGTGATATTTGTTTCTTCAAGGGTCATTAAGGTTATATAAAAGATAATGAAATTTTTATGATGATTCTTTTTAATGTGCAGTTTTCATTTTAGCTCATATGTGCTTTATTTCCCGAGTTGGTGCATGTTTGAGAGTTTCTGCTTAATGATTTTATACATGGATGACATCTTTATGAGTGGAATATTCTAGATTCCCTTCCTTTGCACTATGACTCTAGTCTTCCTTCGAGCTATGACTTTAGTATCACCTCACACTGGCTGGCTAGCTGAAGATTTTTCTCATGTGAAGGTCATGCTTTCCTGCCCAAAAGCCTGTGGAATGCTTTCTTTATCCTTGAAGTTCAATAGCTTAGTTGGGATTGACTCTGAGTCAGTCATTCTATATTAATTTTTCCAGGTATGTGGTGTGCCCTTTGACTGCTGATTACATTCTTTTATATCTCTGCAAACTTTTCCTGTTTCATTTTTCACATTCTCTACCTCAGGGCCACCAGTTAACAACCTGGATTGCCTCTTTCTTTTTCTTTTTTTTAAAGATTTATTTATTTATTTATTTATTTATTTATTTATTTATTTGACACAGAGAGAGATTGAGCACAAGCAGGGGGAGCAACAGGCAGAGGGAGAAGGAGAACCAGGCTCCCCACTGAGCAGGGAGCCTGATGCAGGGCTCGATCAGAGGACCCTGGGATCATGACCTGAGCCAAAGGCAGATGCTTAACCAACTGAGCCACCCAGGCACCCTGGATTGTCTCTTTCTAATTTCCATAATCACTAATTTTTTGGGGGTGCTTTAATCTATTTCTTTTATCCTCTGAATTCACTATGATTATCTCAAGATTAATTTTTATTTTTGATCATATTGATTCTCTTCCTTGTTTCTAATTGACTAGATTTTTTTTTTAAGATTTTATTTATTTATTTGACAGAGAGAGACACAGCGAGAGAGGGAAACACAAGCAGGGGGAGTGGGCGAGGGAGAAGCAGGCTTCCCGCTGAGCAGGGAGCCCGATGTGGGGCTCAATCCCAGGACCCTGGGATCACAACCTGAGCCGAAGGCAGACGCTTAACGACTGAGCCACCCAGGCGCCCCTCTAATTGACTAGATTTTTAATGGTGGTATTTTGGTCCTCTCTTTGCTTCCTTGGTTCTATAATCTTCCTTTCATCTCATTTTGTGGTGTTGTTTTCTTGTCCTTGTGCTCTTATTTTCTGATTCATCTGTAGTGCAAAGCACTTGTAGGGATATTTTCTTCTAATTTTGGGCTATGTTTTCTTTCCAAACAGGGTCCTAAATGTTGTAGCATCTCTAAGATTAGTCCTCTTGTCTGTCTACATCCTTTGGCTAGGTGATTTCTTCTAACCTTTGACTTTGGATGCTATGTATATGTTAACAACTGGCATATTTATACCTTAAGAGTACACCTATCTCTTGAACTCAAATTAAATTTCAATGGATTCCTTGCTATTTCCACTTGTATATTTCATATGCATCTTAAAAGCCAAATGTCTTATAGAGAACTCTTGGTTTTCATCTCTTGCCTCCCATTCACTTGTTCCTCCCTCAATGTTCTCATCAGAGTAAATGGCACCAATACTCACCCTGTGGCTCAAACCAAGGGCCTCAGAGTCATCCTTCTCGTGTCCCACATCCAATCCACTACCAAGTCTTGATATTTCTACCTTCCAAATGTGGCCTAGCATTCTGCATGTCTTTCATCTCCACTCCATTGTCATTTTTTTCCTGGACACTGCACTGATGCTTAGCTGGCCTCCCTTCCTCCACCATTGCCCCCATACAATTGATTTTCCACTCAGGAACCAGATTGTGGTGGTTTAAAACATGTCTGCAGATTCTTTGACACTCTATCATCAAGAGGTGGAACCTAGTTCCTTTTCCCTTGAACATGGACTTAGTCACATGCCCATGACTACCAAGCCCAGGTCATAAAAGATGATATAGCTTCCACGTGGCTCTCCTGGGATGGTTTCTCTTTCAATTCATTTGCCATTCCTCAAGAGAGCCCAGGCCACATGGACAGGTTGCATATAGGTGTTCCATCAGACAGCCCTAGCTAAGGTCCCAGCTAACAGCCCACCAGATACTTGAGCCAAGAAACCCTAAGATGACTCCAGCCACAGTCAATATTTATAAGCAACTACATAAGAGACCTTGAGCAAGAACCACCTCATTGAGTCCAATCAGCCTCCAGAATTGTGAGAATAATAATGATAATAATGAGTGTTGCTGTTATTTTATACCACTAAGCTTGGAGTTGTTTGTTAGACAGCAATAAATAACTGATACACAGAGTGATTTTCAAATATAAATGATATTATTTATTCCTCCACTTGACAACATTTAATGGTTTAGAATTGAGTTTAAAATAAGATAAGATAAGATAAGATAAAATAAAATAGAGCAAATCCCAGATCTGGTTCTGCCTGCCATCTCCTAACCCTTTCCTCTTGCTCATTGTGCTCCGGCCACAGGGGTTTCTTTTCTGCTCCTATAAATACCAAGTGTTTTCTCTCCACAGAACCTTTGCACATGCTCTTCCCTGCATGAAATGGACTTCCCATGCCATGGCTAGATCTTTCTCCTCTTTCAGGCCTCAGCTCAAGCACCAGCTCTACAGAGGATTTCTCTCTCACCTTGTCTAATCCTCCTTCCCATCACATCACCCTTCTCAGTTCCCTCAGAGCAGAGGGAACTATCTAATCACATTTAAAAAAATTAGCTTGTTATTTGTTTTTTAAATTGCATGTCCTCCTCCCCAAGTTAGAACATAAACACTGTATGGCAGGAGTTTCATCTTGTTCCTTCTCAGAACCTAGCATAGTGGTTGGCGCATAGTAAGCATACAGTAAATGTCTTTAGAATGAATGAGTATCAAGGGAAGGAGATTTTGGGATTTACCACCTTTATATGGAAATCCTACCTACCATTGACACATTTCATCTGATGGTATTTCCTATTTTTGAATCTAAACTAATTAAAAGGGAATAACCTTTTGCTGGCTGTCATCAATCACTTTTATTCATTCATTCACTCATTCATTCATTCATTCATTCATCAAGTACAAAATTCCTTCTCCCAGAAGGTGGGGGTAAACAAACAATAAGCACTAAAGATATAATGTAAGGTTAGGATATGATAAGTCTATGAAGAAAAATAAAGCAGGGCAAGGGGATAGAGAGTGAGGGGGCACTGTTTAGATGGAAGGATTAGGAAAGGCCTCTCTGAGGAGGTGAATTGAGCAAAGACTTGAATGAAGTGAGAAACAGAATCACGTAAAGATGTGAGAGTCTTCCAGCATGAAGATCAGTAAGTGCAGAGTCCCTGAGAAAAGAGCATGCCTGGTGTGTTTGAGGAATAGCAGAGAAACCAGTGTGGCCAGAGTAGGAGAGAGAGGCAGGAAATGACGTCTGAAGGATCATGGGGGCCTGTCAGGAAGAGTTTCTGAGCCCCTAGTAAGGTCTTTGGTTTTTATTCTAAGAATATTGGAATTGTTGGAGGGTTGAGTAACTAGTCTTTGTTTTAAGAACATTCTAGCTGCTTGTTGAGAAATTGGACATGGCGGGACAAGAGAGGGAGCAGGACGATGGTGAAGAGCTACCACATCAATTTCCTTTGATCATTCCAGGCCAAGTTTTGAGCAGGGCCTCTGAGAAAATATGACCCAGCCCAGATCCCTTCATCTTCACATTCAGTGCCTGTGAAGGCCCAGTGAGGTCAGGCTGTGGAGGCTTCTTGGGAAATCATTGGCTTCTCAAACCAATATCTTCATTCATTCCTTTGATGTTGGAGACAATGGCCTGTCTCTCATCACACATCTGCTGCATCCAATTGCAAACTGAGTGGAGTGTCTTTTAGCTCAAGAGTGTGTGTTTCTCAAGAGTTCACAGAAAGAGAAATCATTGTTACAGGCTACCAACTGAAGTATATTAGTTATGACTCAAAGCAGCCCTTGGGCAGCAGTGGGTTTCTAAATAATGAATGTTCCCCCTATACCTCTTTTCCCAAGTTTGTCAATGAAATCCACACTTTGAGAGGGAGAAAGAAATGGGAAAGAGAGAAGGACAAGAAACCAACCAGACTGATTGGCATAAACACTAAATTCCTTAAAATTATTTTTTACTTTCTCTAATAACCTTTGACTGAGTTTTTTCTCAGTTTCTTTGTTATGTATATTTTTTAAAAAAGTTTCCAAATGGTATTTTAATTGTTTTCCTTCTCAGTAAATTCGAACATTGAGGGTCTATTCTGTCATTGAATGAAGCAAAAATTATACATTTGGGAAACCATTTTTGAATTGTTGGATTATAGAAAGGAAGGGTACAAGACTGGAGACAAGGCAGAGGAGGGTGTCACTATGGCTGTGTCCCTCTGTTCCTTGCCACCTCCTTAGTCTCCTGTCCTCCATGTCATCCCTCCCCCCTCTCATACCACCAAGGACTGCTCTCCCAGCGTGCTTGTTAAGTGGCATAGTATGCAAAGTGAGGGATTACCAAATGGGATATCCAAAAGGCATAATTCTTGGCTTCACAGAATTCATTTTATTTAATTTGTCTACTCATAAAATTCATTAAATGTGCACATTATCTGAGGGCTTCTGAATATCTACACCAACTGTTAAACACAATGATGGTATTAGAGTATTAAAACAAGCTTCGTATTGAATGGCGCACTGGGTGTTATACGCAAACAATGAATCATGGAACAATGAATCAAAAACTAATGATGTACTGTATGGTGATTAACATAACATTAAAAAAAACCCCAAAACCCAGTTTCATTTTGTAACTGTGAAGATAGGCAGCCAGGATGAGTGAGTTGTCCATAACCTGGCAGCAGTCTGGCAGCAATCTGGCAGCAATCTGGAGAACACAAGGCCCTCTGCAGGCACTTGGTTAGAGCGTGTGGACCGGCTGCATGGTGACATGCAATCCTTCTCTTTCACCTGCCAGCTCAGTGACTGATGCCACATGTCATACTGGCCATCTAACCTGGGGACCTGGGAGCCTTCTTTGGCTCTCCTTTCATGCTCCCCACTAGATCTGCTTGTTCTCCAAGTCCCATCTGGTTGTACCTCCAGACCATCTCTCCTGCCTGCCTCCCCTCTCCTTCAGCCCACGGCCACTGTATCAATCTCGCTATCATTTCTGGCTAGAGTACTCCTACTTAGTGTCTTTTAAACTCCTAACCAAAGAGAGCTCTTTACAAAACAGCTAAATTTAGACACTTAGTATTATCATGCACTGCCTTTTAATGATCCATGTAGCATTTCTGTATGTTTAAAATGTTTAAGCAATTCTAATTACCATATGATCCCAAAAGGACACAATTTGACTCCTGAACTCATTGAGTGGTATGCATTAAATATGCACAGCTTTTTATATGTCAATCACACCTCAATAAAGTGGGGCTAAAAAAAAGACACAACTTTAAAGAAAACAAACTGTGTAGGCACCTTTTTCATTAACTTTAATCGTCATTAACGTACTTCAACTGTGATCTCATTAGGCCACGATGAAACCGATCATTTGTAACTCATTGGATTTCCTTAGACCCCAAAGCTATTGCTAATGCATTTTACCATATCTAGAAGTGGAAAATCATTTTCTCCTTCCACTTTGCTGAAGTTGCTCCCCAACATATTTAGTTAAGCTTCATTCTGGTTCACCAGAACAAAGGCATCCCTGGCTGTCCTAGAGTGAATGCTTGCATTGTCTGCCTTTATTGTGTCCTATTTCTGTGGGGAAAATTCCAGAGGTGCTGGGGGAGCAGATTTTACTAGCTCACAGCTTTCCTTCCTAACTAAATACTTGAGGAACAGGCATGGATTTAGGAATATAAGAGATAAGCCAAAGTAGGGCTTGGAATCCTTTCTTGTGCTAATTATAGAATTGGAAGGGAGAGCAGAGAAGCAAAAACATGGACCTGCCCCCAGCTTTCTTGGGGATTTCCCCCATTCTCACCCAAGTCCTTTTCTCTCTCCTTCCTCCCCTGTCTTCCTTTACCCTCCTCTTTTCGTATTCCGGGAACCAACAGGAAAAGATGTTAATCTTACTTCCATGGGCAATATTTTAAAGGAGGGGAGTCCAATAAACACTATTTCTGATAAAAATCCCTGCTCAACTTTCAAAATGTTGCTTTCTTCACACTCCATTTTTTCCTTTCCTTATCTCTTAGCTTCCAATTCCATGAAACATCTCTGGATACTCCTTTCCTCCTTTGACTTTTGGGTCTTTTCAATGTGCTGTCTTGTATTTCCATGTTGTTTATTTTGTGTTGGGAATTAAAAGCTAAGTTTCAGGGGCACCTGAGTGACTCAGCTGGATGAGCATCCAACTCTTGGTTTCGGCTCAGGTCATGATCTTGAGGGTCCTGGGATCGAGCGCCGAGTCAGTCTCCACGCTCAGTGCAGAGTCTGCTCAAGATTTTCTCTCTCCCTTTCCCTCTGCCCCTTCCCCCTGTGCTCTCTCTCTCTAAAATATACAGATAAATCTTAAAACAACAATAACAACAAAGAGTGGAGCATTTGGGAAAAAGCAGGGTGCTTACTCTGAAATTTAAAAAATAATAATAAAAAATAAAAGCTAAGTTTAATTTGGGCTGAGAGAAAGTATATAGAAAAGCAGACATTGCAACTGATGAATCACTTAACTACCTCTGAAGCTTGAAAGAAAGAAAGAAAAGAAAAGAAAAGAAAGGAAAAGAAAAGCAGATGAATTACTTCCATCTCTGCTAGCATAGATATCAAATATCTCTTCAGGTTTCTCCCCTATCTCACCTGTTCCCTGACAGATGGCCAGTTGTAAAGGCTCATACCGAGTGGGAACAGGCAATGCTCTCCTCCAGTTTGAATGCTTTTTGTTTACTTCAAGACTAAAGTAACTTTCACCCCTACTTGATGAGCCTGGTCTTTATTCACCTAACTAGGAAAAATACATGTGTTCTTTCTGTCACCTCAGGCCTCTGGGGAAGGAGTTTGGAGCAGGGCCAAGCCATCCTAGCCTTTGCCCTCAATTGCACCACAGAGTGGAGAGTCTCTTAGTTCAGGAGTTTGTGCTGCTCAAGAGTTTGCATAAACACAATGTTGAGAAATACCTCTGGCTGGAGTGGGTGCAAAAGGCAAAGGACGAACTGTTCCGCTGAGATGGAGACATTACCAAGTTGGCTTTAGCTGTTCCATATTGGACCCCTAGTGGGAATAGCTGATCTAAGTGTCATTCTTCTCCAACTACTTGGTGAATTACTTAGCCTCTTTGGAACCCAATTTCCTCAACTTCAAAATTAGGGGTGAGACCACATGTTCCCTAAAATCTTTTCATCTCGGCTGTTTTATGAGTTAATTAGTGAGATTTGTTTTGCAATAAGCACCCACCCAAAATTGTTCTGTGGTCCTCAAGGTAGGCCTTATGTGTGTTCCTATAATCTTGTAATCACCCAAAATAAGGGGGGGGGGGTAGTATTTGAGGGAAAGAATCTTCCTTCCTTCCTTCCTTCCTTCCTTCCTTCCTTCCTTCCTTCCTTCCTTCCCTCCTTCCTTCCCCCTTCTTTCCTTCCCCCCAACGACTTCCTTCCCCCCTCCCTCCTTCCTTCCCCCCTCTTCCTTCCCTCCCTCCCTCCCTCCTTCCCTCCTTCCCCCCTGACTTCCCTCCCTCCCTCCTTCCTTCCCTCCCTCCCACCTTCTTTCCATCCTAGCTTTATTGCTTTCTGATAACCTGAATTGTCTTTTGAGACTAGAGTTGACTTTTACAAATAGCCATTTGAGCTAGGTCTTGTGAATAAGTGAGTGGTCAAGCATGAGGTCACAACCTTGGCTACAGCAGTTTCCCAGAGAGCATGCCGTGAACTCTGAAGTGCTGCCTGCCAGTCATGAGGCCACAGTTCACATTTCTTGCCAAATTCAGAATTCCATATGAAAAATATCCCTAATGTCAAAAGAGTAAAGCACTAGGGCCTTCTCTTTTGTTTGATCTGTTTATTTTCTTGGATCTGGAATTTTTATTTTTATTTTATTTATTTATTTATTTTTAAAGATTTTATTTATTTATTTGACAGAGAGAGACACAGTAAGAGAGGGAACACAACCAGGGGGAGTGGGAGAGGGAGAAGCAGGCTTCCCACAGAGCAGGGAGCCCGATGTGGGGCTCAATCCCAGGACCCCGGGGACCATGACCCGAGCCGAAGACAGACGCTTAACGACTGAGCCACCCAGGCGCCCCGGATCTGGAATTTTTAACTGCTGACTTTCGTTTTGGTAATACTAGATACTCCCGCTACGTTTTTTCTTTAAAACTTGCTGATTCGTCCAGCTGCTTAGAGAGATCTTTTGTGTTTTATGTGTCAAAATATGTAAACTAATAGTTGCAGAAACATTCTACATGTTTCAGGTTACTTTAAAAATTAGACCCCCCCCAAAAAAAATTTTTTTAAGTAGGATCCACACCCAGTGTGGAGCCCAATGCAGGGTTTGAACTCACAACCCTGAGATCAAGACCTGAGCTGAGAGCGAGAATTGGACACTTCACTGTGAGCCACCCATGAACCCCTAGACCAAATCTTTAGTTACAATTTACTTTACAGCGTTCATCAAAGCAGTTGACCATCATTTAAAGAGAATAGAATCTTCTGACATTTCCACCATTCTCTCACGTTATAGGGTGCCTGCATGGGCATGGATGAATGTTACAAGCAGGTGGTTTCTAGCCCAAGTATAACAAGGACACCATTTCTAACCATATCATTGTGCAGATGTAGAATGATAAGCCACGTGGCAGGGAGCTATATCAGGAATTCAGGCAGCATGTGGATGGCTAGATTTACAGGGCCTTTTCATTTCAATCAGAAAATTTTACATTTCCGTGATTCTGACCCTCTCCTTACCTTCAATATACATCTATTGCAGGCAGCTTCTGACAAGGTTCCCAGTAATCTTGCCTCTTGGTTTTCACTCCTTCACATAATGCCTTCCTCTTAAGTGTGGGTTGGACCTGGTGACTTGCTTCTAAGGAATGGAATGCACAAAGGTGATGGGCTATCACTTCCATGACTAGGTTACAAAAGATTGGGACTTCCATCTCACCAGCACGCTGACACCCTCTCTTGATTTTTCTGCTTGCTCATTCTGATAAAGCAAGCTGCCATGTGGATGGCAAGGAACTGAGGGTAGCCTCCCGAATAGAGGCCCTTAGTCCAACAACCAGTGAGGAAGTGAACCTGCCAAAACCGCGTAAGGGAGCTTTGAGGCAGATCCTTCTGCAGTCAAGCCTTCAGATAAGACTGCAGCCTCGGCTGACGACTAGATGCAGCCTCGTAAAAACCCTGAGGAAGGGACACAGCTAGGGCGCCTGGGTGGCTCAGTTGGTTGAGCGGCTGCCTTCGGCTCAGGTCATGATCCTGGAGTCCCTGGATCGAGTCCCACATCGGGATCCCTGTTCGGCAGGGAGTCTGCTTTGCCCTCTGGCCCTATCCCCTCTCATGTGTTCTCTCTCATTCTCTCTCTCTCAAATAAATAAATAAAATCTTAAAAAAAAAAAAAAAAAAAGGGACACAGCTAGGATGTGGATTTCTGGAAGCCTGGACTCCCAGCTGAGAGAAACTGGGAGGTGATAAGTATTGTCGCTTTAACGCATGAAGATTCTAAGGTTGGGGGTAATTTGTTGTGCAGCAGTAAATAGCCAACACATCATCCAAGATGGTCAAGAATCCTCACTCTCTTAACATTGTTTCCTCTTCCACAACTCCTTCTTGTGTGTCGAGTGTTTCATTTACAGATTTAATTTTACGGAAATTTGCTATTAAAGGGGCTGGACTCAGTCATTTCATAAGTTCCCCTCAGCTGTAAATTTCAGAGTCAAATTCTTTGCTCCCCCCCAAAAAGAATCATTCACTTTTTCATCCTCATGAAAGAAGGGCGATTGGCCACAGTTGCGGGCATAAGAACTAACTGGCTGGGCAGAGGGCTGCTGGTGTGAGCTGCTTCGGGAGCAGGGCGTGCTGCTTGACCCCTGCAAGCTCCTCTCCCCTCCCCCTCTGGGGAAGCTCAGGGTCCTCACGGCCAGCCTCCCACCTGGGCGGGCTCCCACTCAAACGCTTACCATTTGTTGTTATTGTGGTTCCTGTCTTGTAGCATTACTAGAGACATATCTGTGATGCCTTTCTTGTTTCTTTTGAAAGAACATTTGAACTTAGAGTTAAAATGTGCCTGAATCCTCCCTTCTGTTCTTTTTTTTTTTTTGAGGGCACTGAGACAGACACAGGTTAAGTGGCGGCCAAACCCTGGATTTCCTTCCTTCAAATGAATGGTAGGACATCCTTAACCCTGAAGTAGCTTCAATGGGGAATGAACTTTAGGCCTCCTAAGCTTAGGAAGATGGCATTGCTACCAGCACTCCCTGGATGGCCCAACTTGGACATTTCATGCTTCTGCCTAAATTCTCCTGGGGAGGGGCGCCTGGTGGCTCAGTCGTTAAGCATCTGCCTTTGGCTCAGGTCATGATCCCAGGGTCCTGGGATCGAGCCCTGCATCGGGCTCCCTGCTCAGCGGGAAGCCTGCTTCTCCCTCTCCCACTCCCCCTGCTTGTGTTCCCTCTCTCGCTGTCTCTCTCTGTCAAATAAAGAAATAAAATCTTAAAAAAAAATAAATTCTCCAGGGGAGTTCCAAAGTGATACTATTGGCTTTAAACTCTTCCCTCTTTCCTTTTCTTCTATTTTCCTTCTTTTCTGTCCCTTTCTCCCTCTCTTCATACCTTCCTATATCACCTGCTATAGGCAAAGGCATTAAAAGAGGTTTTTTTCTTTTTTCTTTTTTGCTTTTACAAAAACCAGATTGATATATCTCAATTAAAACTGTGAAGAAACCACACATTCCAGAATTCTTTCTTTCTCAGCCCCAGGCATTCTAAGGAGGCTTGATTTGGAGGTTACAGTCTGTGGCCAGAGCCTGGTTGATGGGTTCTCTAGTGTATTGTGGAGGTTGTTGTGGAGTAACGGATTTCCTGGGGCTGCATCAGCCTGCGGATAGATGGAGGGTCACGTTGATAGTCATGAATATCCCAGCTGTCTCTGGGTCTTACCCTCACCTACTGTCATAGGATCATCCTTGCACCATTAAGGGGAGTCTCCTAGGGTGTCTTACTGGTACTCCTGAGAATTGGCAGGTTTGCTACCCCAGGGCATCCCCCAGCCCCACCCCCACCCCCCCACCCTCCTTGGTTGATGTCCACAGCCCCTTGGTAGGCCTGACCCCTGCTGGGCTAGTGGCATATCCTTGTAGACACTTGCGTCCCTGCTGAGAGCACAGTGCTCTGAAGCTTCTGGAGTTAAAAAATGTTTAAAAGTGCTAGTATTGGTCAAAGTCTTATGGGCAAGCAACACAATCAACTCAGGCTAATTAGTTTTTTTAAGATTTATTTTTATTTATTTGAGAGAGAGAAGGGGGGAGCAGAGGGAGAGAGAATCCTCAGGCAGACTCCCAGCTAAGCGTGGAGCCCGACTTGGGGCTTGAGGCTGGATCCCAGGACCCTGAGATCATGACCTGAACTGAAATCAAGAGTCGGCCACTTAACCGACTGCGCCACCCAGGCACCCCAACTTGGGCTAATTTAAAAAGAAAAGGAACTTCTTATTACAACAATATTGGATATTGGATAGTTTTCAAAATTCCTAAATGGCCAGGGAAAACATGATGGGAAGCTCTATAGATAGCAACAAAGGTCCAGGTCCTATCTGGGGGCTCTTATGGTGAAGAAACCCCTCTCCATGATGCCCTGGCAGGACATCTGGCCTGTTCCCACTGACACTAGGACCCTGTCACTGTCCTCTCCAGAAGACACTAGATGGAGATGTGTCTAATTTCCCTGACACAGGCCGGTGGGTCACCCCATACCCCACCTCCAGCAAAGCTGGGAAAAGCAAGTGTCTAGTGTTTTCAGCTCTTTCAGTGGGAGGTGAGCTCTGCCTCCTTAGGTGGGACATTGCCCAGGGTAGGAGCAGTTTAGATCCTGGGTACCTGGGATCTCCCCCTGCCCCACCTGACACTCCAGCCTTCTCTGAGCCACAAGGCATTTGTGCACCAAGGTGCATGGTGTGGACCCCAGCACCCATAGGATCACTTGTGAGAACTGCTCCTTCAGCCTGAGCTGCGGCCCCTCCTCACCTCCTCCAAAACCCCTGCTGAAATCTGTTCCTGGAGCAGCCTTCTCACCCAGCCAGGGTAACAGTTTGCCGACCGTACTGGACATCAAGGAAATCATGGAAACTCTTTCCTAGATACATGGAGCATTTCCGCTATTTTCTGCACAAGCAAGTGGTTGAGGGGGTCCCAGTTGGTCTGACAGAGTATCCTGGGAGGCAGTGGTGGTACTTAAATGTGTCCCATGTCTGGGCCTAAATGGCTCCCTTCCTCCCAAGTATCCATCTGCATCTACTGACTTACATAGGGGGGGCCCTGGGAAAAAATCAACTTCAACCTTGTTCACAATTTAGAGCTCTATGAATTTGTAGGAAGGATTTGTTGGGACCAGTGGAAGCAGACTTACGGAAATTATCAAATTCCTAATGGCACTTGGTGTGATAGCCAGATGTTTAAGTGGGGCCAGGCTAAAGAGGAAAGAGCAGGTGGACCTAGGAAACAGCCTTGGGTCTGATGTCAGAAACCATCCGAGGAGTGTTTTTGTTCCAGGGAGAGCGACCATGTCTGTCAGTTAAGAAAACAGTTTTACTACTCTCCATCAGTTTGGGGCCCAAATAATAGTGTCCCAGCCTCCCCAAGTGAGCTTAGTACTGAGGGAGGGATTTGTTTGTTTATTTGATTCTGTTATTTGCTTTTCATGGACATTCGTGGCTGGGGGAATCAGCAGGCATTTGCCCCTCAGGGAGAGGGAGAAGCAGACGCCCCACCGAGCAGGGAGCCTGGCATGGGGCTCAGTCCCAGGACCCTGGGATCCTGACCTGAGCCAAAATCAAGAGTCGGTGGCTTAACTGACTGAGCCACCCAGGCGCCCCCCTCACAACCCTATTAAGTAGATATTATTATCATCTTCCTTCTACAACTCAGCCTTGGACAGGGCATGTGGCAGATTGCATTGTCCAAAGATGGCGGCCACAGCAATATCTCCTAACCCACATGTTATTCTGCAATGTGACTTGGGTCCTCCTACCACTGAAACATCGGGTCTGTTCCCCTCCACCTGAATCTGAGCAGACTTCTGAATCTCCTGTAACCTATAGAATGCGGCAGAAATGAGGCAGTGTGACTTCCAAGGGTCAGAAAGGAGATGCACTTTCCACCTTGTTTACAGAGATACTTATCCTGCAGCCTTGAGCTGCCATGGGGCCACCATGCTGTGAGGAAGCTCAAAGTAACCCACATGCAGTGACCACATAGAGAGGTCCCGAAACTACATGAGGAGGGAGGGAGAGACACCCAGCGAGCCCCAGCTGCTCCATTCCCTGCTGTTCCAGTTCCAACCACTGTCTGATTGCAACCACATGAAAGACACTGAGCCAACAAAGCCCTTCTGAAACCACAGAAACCATGAGAAATAATAAAATGATTATTGCTGCTTTAAACCATTAAGTTTTGGGATAATTTGTAATGCAGAACAGATAAGTAACAACTTGCCTGTGGCTTGTAAGTGGTGAGGCTGAAATTTGAGCTGTCAGTCTGGCGAACAAAAAGACAACACATACATACACGAAAGCACTTGTTTTTAGATCTCCAGATATACCTGGGGAGGGAAACTGATTCTTGCGTAACCATCCGGTGTTCAAAATTCACAAGATCCAGTTATAATTTTATTGTGACCTTATTTGTACCTACAAGCTGATGAGGAAAGTCAGACCTTTTTTAACAAAATACGTTTGGCTTCTCTCTAGCATGTGAATGACAAGAGTCAAAACTGCTTCTCTGGGGCGCCTGAGTGGCTCAGTGGGTTGGATGCGGACTCTAAGGTCATGATCTCAGGGTCGTGGGATCCATGCTCAGCAGAGGAGTCTGGGGATTTTCTCTCTTTTCCTCTCCCTCTGCCCCTCCCCTCGCCCCCTCCTCCGCGTACTCGCTGGCGCCTGTGCGTGCTCTCTCTCTCAAATAAATAAATAAATCTTAAAAAAAAAAAACAATGCTTCTCAAAGACTCACCCTAGAGGGGAGGGGCTGGTGAAAAAATGCAGATTCCCAAGTGCCACCTGAATCTCTGAATCTGAATCTCTTAAAGGTAGTACCCGGAATCTGAATTTTTAGCAACTCTCCAGGGATTGGTTGTTTTTTTTTTTTTTAAGATTTTATTTATTTGACAGAGAGAGACACAGCGAGAGAGGGAACACAAGCGGGGGAGCGGGAGAGGGAGAAGCAGGCTTCCCGCGGAGCAGGGAGCCCGATGCGGGGCTCGATCCCAGGACCCTGAGATCGCGACCTGAGCTGAAGGCAGATGCTTAACGACTGAGTCACCCAGGCGCCCTCTCCAGGGATTCTTAAGCAACATTAGAATTTGAAAACAACTGCTCTATGACCAATATCATTTAACCTAGAGAATATTCAAGGTGGGGCTTACTAATCACCCTCCCCAGGAAAATCAGGCACTCACCAACCCTTCAATCGATGTTACTGCCTGAATTTGCCTGATCAGAAGGATCACCTGGAGGCTTGGCAAAAATACGCATTCCCAGGCTGCTGCTCTGCTGTGAATCCGGTAAGAAGCGACGCCCAGGAATCTGCATTTTACATTAGGTTGTTAAATGTTCTTTAAGTAACTACACAATTCGACGTGTTTCATGTAGTTATCGGAATACATATCAGTTCAATTTGGGATAGCATTTACCCAATATGATAATCTTCATCTTCAAATAGCAGTTTATTTTAAGCCATTGCTTTTGGAAAAACTTAAGTTCACAGAACGCTGCATTTTTCTTTTCTCCATAGAGACCAAGATAACAATAGTCGACATTTATTGAGCACCTACGATGTGCCAGGCACCATGTATTTAATCCTCCTCAAACCCTCTGAGACAGGTGCTACTGCCATCCCCATTTTACAGCGGAGGGAGGTTAAGTACCTTTCCAGGTGTATGCAGCTAGTAGAGAGGTAGAGCTGCAACCTATGCTCTTAACCTACACAACACAGCCTCTCTGCCCTTATTCTAGTACAATTCCTCTGATGATCAACGTGTGCCTTTATTCAACGTGCTACTGTGAGATGTATTTCTAATATAAAAGAGGTTTATCTTGTGCTGTGTGCGACTCATGGCCAAAAGGCTGTCAGAAGAGGCCTCGTTCCTTCTAAAAAATAAGGGAAGATCACCAACAAAATTATTAAAGACAATAAAGCCTTTTGTTAATGATTTTTGAATTATTTATTCTTGGGCTACCTGTGAATTGTTGAGGAGGTCATAGGGTATCTTGGAAAGTGTCTAATTAGGAAGTTTTAAAATAAACAAAATGATAAAATTTCATAGGAGTTGCGTTTGAAGACAACTGCTTTTAACACATGATGCCACTAGGAATTCAGCTTCTTGGCAGGGGTTTATTTATTATGTGTTTTGCTTTTTTTTTTTTTTTTTTTTTTTTTTAAAGATTTTATTTATTTATTTGGCAGAGAGAGACACAGTGAGAGAGGGAACACAAGGAGGGGGAGTGGGAGAGGGAGAAGCAGGCTCTCTGCTGAGCAGGGAGCCCGATGCGGGGCTCGATCCCAGAATCCTGGGATCATGACCTGAGCCGAAGGCAGACGCTTAACGACTGAGCCACCCAGGCGCCCCATGTGTTTTGCTTTAAACAGAAAGCATACACATTGATTAGCTTGAAAGTGTCCTTGTCCTCATAGAGTGAGGAAAGTGTATGCAGGAAAAGAAAGTGTGGGGTGCAGGGACAGCTGGGTACAGCCGTCATATGTCTTTGCTGCTGGCTGGGATATGGACTGTGGGCAAATTAACTCACCTCTTTAGGGCACATGAGCCTCCTCAGAGAATCTCAGAAATCCTTAGGGAGAGAACCCTATGAAACCAGGGCTTGCTGCCTCACACAGATTGAATATTCTTGGTGATAGAATGTAGGAGAATGCAGAGACATTTAGGTAGCCCAGCAGGATGAAAAATGGTCTGGAAATGGCCATGAAGACAGAAAGATGCCCCAGCCAACCTCCCGCTGGGACTATGGGGAAAACATTGATTAGGTCACAGCAGGTCTCCAGCGAGAGACTAGGTGTGGTGAGTAAGAGAACTGGAGAACTAGAAGGAAAAGAGTGTGTTTCAGTTACTCTTGCTGCATAATGTATAACCCCTTAGCTTCAGAGGCTTAAAAAACAATCTTTTTTTTTTTTTTCTTCTTCTTCTTTCATGGTTCTGGGAGTTGACGATTCAGCTAGGCGGTTTTCGCTTGGGTTCCTCATGCTGTTGCTGTGATTGGGGCTGGAGTTACCGCAAAGTCTTCTTCAGTCCCATGTCTGGTGACTAATGTTGGCTGTCAGAGGAGACCTGGGGCTGTTGGCTGGGAGATCTAAATGCAGCCTCTCTGTGTGGCCTGGGCTTCCTCACAGCATGGCGGCTGGGTTCAGAGAGCAAACATCCCAAGAAGACCCTGAGGAAGGAGTATCACCTTTTATGATCTAGCCTCAGAAGGTACAGAGGGTCACTTCTGCCACAGTCACAGACCCTCTTGGACTCAAAGGAACATAGACCCCACCCTGACCAGAGCAGGGTCAACATCACCATGAAGAAGAACATGTGGCATGGGGGATCTCGTTGCAGCCATCTTAGAAAATGCAGTCTGCCATAAAGCGTAAGTACAAAATGCAGAGTATTGGATCTTAAGAATTCAGAAATCTAACCATTCAAAAGGATCACAAGGGCCGCTCCTATGGGCAGTTTCCATGGAATCAAAGTAAAGGTCATCAGACATGAGGAAGATATGGGATGATGAGTCAGGGGAATTGCATGGCCATCACATGGCCACTGACATCCTCAGGAAAGCTGAGGACTTGAGAGAGGTATGGTGAAGGCAGAGAGGGCAAACACTATTGTAAAAGCTTCTGAGTTTTGCCTTTGGTTCTGGGGGTGGTAAAAAAAAGTAATCCCTGTGGGGAGGACTTCTCTTATTAGATCATAGCACAGGAGCTAAGAACATGGGAGCCAGACTGCTGGCACTTGAATCCCAGTTCTACAACTTATTAGCTGTGTGATGTTTGGCCTCTCTGAGCCTCGGTTTCCTAATCTGTAAACCATAGAAGACAATAGTTCCTACATCAACAGTTGTTGTCAGGATTAAATGAGTTAATACAGGTAAAGAACTTACAACAGGAGGACAGGGACATGAGGCCTGGTGGGGGAGGTCACAGGCTTCAGAGTTCCTATTGGAGCTCTGGGACCAAGCTTAGGCTATCAGTCAGGATACCTGTGCTGGGGTCCCTGGATCTTGGGAGGAAAGGACCTGCATGAAGACCTATCAAAGGGTCCTCAGGCTGCCCCAGCGTGGTATGTGAGATGGCCGAGTGCAGATGAAATCTCAGCAGACTTCAGGATTTAACCCTGGGTTCAGCCTACTGCAGACCACAGGGAAATAACTCTTTTCACCTTGACGCAGACGCAGGAACAAGACCTTGGAACTTAGTTAACTGATAGAGTAGAATAGAAGGGGAGAGGCAGTGAACAATCCACTAGGAATAAGCAGAGCATCCAGGTTAAATTGAGAGGTAGTTTCCCAGAGGGAAGCCACATAGGTGGAAAGAGGAAGGGCACTTGAATCAGACAGGCCTGGGTCCTAATTGAAGTGCTACGTCTTTTCTTTTTTTCTTCAACTCCAGTTAGATAGCATACAGTATAGTGTGAGTTTCAGGTGTACAGTATAGTGATTCAACACTTCCATGCAACACCCGGTGTGAAGCTCTACCTCTTAAGTAATTGGGCAACTTACTTAATCCTCTGAGACTTTTCTCCTGAGAACTGGGGATAATGATACTTACCCTATACAGATCTTAGGAAGTTTAATTATATCATATCAAGAGGCTGACACAGTGTCCAGCACTTAGATGTGTGCTCAGCCTCTTCACCTGGTGGGTCAGCAGGTCATCTGTATGCATAGGATGTGTACTGGTCCACTCCTCATCAGTATTTAAAAATGAGCATTTCCTCTGTACTGATAGTTATGAAATGATATCAGAATCCACTATCCCTTGAGGAACTGGAGGGTGTTATGCTGAGCGAAATAAGTCAATCAGAGAAAGACATGTATCATATGACCTCACTGATATGAGGAATTCTTAATCTCAGGAAACAAACTGAGGGTTGCTGGAGTGGTGGGGGGTGGGAGGGATGGGGTGGCTGGGTGATAGACATTGGGGAGGGTATGTGCTATGGTGAGCACTGTGAATTGTGCAAGACTGTTGAATCACAGATCTGTACCTCTGAAACAAATAATGCAATATATGTTAAAAAAAAAAAAAAGAAGAAGAAGAAGATAGCAGGAGGGGAAGAATGAAGGGGGAAATTGGAGGGGGAGATGAACCATGAGAGACGATGGACTCTGAAAAACAAACTGAGGGTTCTAGAAGGGAGGTGGGTGGGAGGATGGATTAGCCTGGTGATGGGTATTAAAGAGGGCACGTTCTGCATGGAGCACTGGGTGTTATATGAAAACAATGGATCGTGGAACCCTACATCAAAAACTAATGATGTAATGTATGGTGATTAACATAACAATTAAAAAGGAAAAAAAAAAAGAATCCACTATCCCTTGAATGAGAAACTGACACATCCATCCTCTCAATAGGACATTTACTTTGAGTGGTATTTTCCTGAAGCGCCCTGGGAGACCTGGGCTTTCACAGATTCTGCTGTAGAAAGGTATCTGACCAGCTGCTTCCAATACTGACCTACTATATCCTTGCTGTGAACTTCCCCGAACAAAAAATGTAGAGTAGAGCATTCTAACTCAGCAAAGGAGGTTTGGGGTCATGAACGAGCTTATGGAAACATTTTTGGATGGTAGATTAAGCCAACACAGAAAATACAAAAATGCTAATACAGAAATATTGGATAAAACGTTCTCAGAAGGGGCACCTGGGTGGCTCAGCCATTGGGCGTCTGCCTTTAGCTCAGGTCATGATCCCGGGGTCCTGGGATCGAGCCCTGCGGCGGGCTCCCCACTCGGAGGAGAGCCTGCTTCTCCCTCTCCTTCTGCTGCTCCCCCTGCTTGTGCTCACTCTCTCTCTCTCTCTCTGTCAAATAAATTAAAAAAATCTTAATTAAAAAAAAAAGTTCTCAGAAAAAAACTTCATCACATAGCCAAGCTTGGCAGAAGAAAGGCACATCTCTAGGTGTTGATGAAAGATAGACCTTAAAACTAGCACAGGGAGTGGAGAGGCAGGGGATTGGAGTGGCAGTGGTCCGGGGGGATGTGGCCGTGGATGTTGGCCCCAGAAGCCAAGGTGATGAGCTACGGCAGAGATCCCTGCCAGACTGAATGAAAGGGAATGGGGAGAGAGTCTTTGGGAGCACAGACTGGGAGGTTTCCTGAATGAGGTAGCATTCAAGCAGGTCTCATTCATTCATTCACCCGTTCACCAAGTACTGCGCCAGGTACTGGGAATAGAGAAGACCCAGCCACTGGCCTCATGGAATTTGCAGTTAGTGGAGACAGACGTTAAGTGAGCAATTTACAATGCAGAAGCTCTTTGTGCACACTTTTTAAACAGCTTTATTGAGATATAATTCACATACCATAAAAAAACACCCTTGTAAAGTGGTTTTAGTATATTCATATAGGTATGCTTCCACCACTGCTATCGAATTCCAGAACATTAAAATACCCCGCAAAAGAAACTGAATGCCCATTAGCAGTCCCTCCACATTTTCCTTCACCCCAGCCCCTGGTTACCACAAACCTGCTTTCTCTCTCTAGGGGTTTGCCTATTCTGGACATTTCATTTAAAAGGAATCATACAATATATTATAGCTTTTTATGTCTTCTTCACTAAGTATGTTTTCAAAGTCCATCCATGTTGTAGCATGTGTCAGTATTTAGTATTTCTGTGGCCGAATAGTAATATTCCATGGTAGGCATATACTACATTCTGTTTATGTATTTGTCAGTTACTGGACATTCCTTGGCCATAGGAATAATGCTCCCGTGAATAGTCCTGTATAAGTTTGTGTGTGGACACATGTTTTCAGTTCTTTCAGATATATACCTAGAAGTGGAAATGCTGGGTCATATGGTAATTCTGTGCTTAACATTTTGAGGAATTGCCAAATTGTTTTCCAAGTGACTGCACCATTTTACATTCCCCACCAGCAATGTATGAAGTTTCCATCTGTGCATAAATTTTGACGTTTACATTCTTGAATTGGAAATCAATCTCCCAGAGTTGTGCCCACTAGCGGAAGACCTTGGTTCCCTGTTGGTACTGCAGAAAGGCTGATGAACAGCTTTGCCCGTCTGGGAGCAGAGGGGCTTCTTCTCTACAACAACAGGGGCTCTCCTCTATGAGCCCCCGACAGGGACAGCCTCACCTAGCTTCTCCCACAACGTAAGCTCTGTGAGGCAAGGGCCGTTGCTTGTCTTCTCCACTATGGCTCCAACTCTTGCAGTTGTTCCTACACATAGTAGGTGCTCAATAAATATTTGTGGAATAAATGAATGGATTAGCCTCCTCTTTTGTCTGTGCAGTCACCTCTTCCTGCTTCTGGGAATAGCACTTTTTTGTTCTTTGGGAGGACTGCTCCTTCGTAGAATCTTCTATGGGTGTGTGGGGCTGCCATCTTCAGCACTCTTTCTAGCTACAGGGCCCATGGGTGACCTAAGGCTGGTCAACCTGGAATTCTTCATCAGGATTTTAAAAATTGGTTGAAGGGATGATAGGCAGTTCCTTTCTGGTAGGAGAAAACAAAGATGCAAGATGGAGGAAGTACAGTGGTTACTTTTGCTTCTGAATGCACAAAGCTGTCCTGAGAGGACAAAATCAACACATAGAGGTGGGAGATGGGCAGAGAAAGTCCTGATGGGGTTTGAGTCCCTGGCCTGGTGAACTGGGTGTGTGTTACCAGAGTCCTCACTATTACAGATTTTATTTATTTATTTGATAGAGAGATAGAACCAGAGAGCACAAGGAGGGGGGGATGGCAAAGGGAGAGGGAGAAGTAGGCTCCCTGCTGAGCAGAGCCCCATGCAGGGCTTGACTCCAGGCCCCGGGGATCATGACCTGAGCCAAAGGCAGACGCTTAACTGACTGAGCCACCCAGGCGCCCCAGAGTCCTCACTATTATAACAGAGGTGGGAAAGCCTCCCAGAAGAAAGAGATATGTAAGCTGTGAATAGGTAGAAGTTTGAAATCTCCAAGGTGAGAGGTAGTGGAATGTATGGAATGTGAGGAATTCAAAGTCTCTTCTATTGTTCGGCAAAAAAACACCACTAAGAGAGGGAAAAGGCAAGGCACAGTGTGGGAGAAGATATCTGCAATACACATATTGACAAAGGATTTGTATCCAGAATATATAAAGAACTTCTATAATCCAATAAGACAGTCTATACTGCCAAGGGTTGGTGAGGATGTAGAGTATAAGGAAATCTCATACACTGCTAACGGGAGTTTAAATTGGTATAACCACTTTGGAAAGCTGTGGGGTAGTATGGTGGCCTTGGTGGTACCGTGCTTAGATCTTCCTTCAAGACAGCCACCTGCAAGGGAGCCAGTCAGCCAATAGCCCCCAGCTGCCATGCCTTTGGATCCACCGCAGTGTTCATGCTGACGCCATGCCTTTTCCAGGCTGCTCCAAAGCAGTGACTGTGAGTGGCAGAGGTACTAGTTCCAGGCCATCCTGCCTTGCAGACAGCTCCTGTGATGGATGGTCTGTATGCTGGCTGAGACTGCAGGGCTTTCCCAGTGGTCAGACCTGCATTGTGGTCTGGAGGTCCCCCGTGGCCACTCTTGCTCCCTCTCTCCTTTATCCTTGGCAGACATTGCCCCCCGTAAATCCCTTGCACATCTAATCCTACCTTGGCATCTGCTTTGTGGAAGACCTGAACTGACAGAGGCAGTATGTACTAACAGTGTCTGACTCTAATCCCACTCCTGGATGTATTCCCAGGAGAAATGAGTGCTTATGTCCACCAAAAGATGTTTGCAGGGTGTTCATAGCAACTTAATTCATAACAGCTAAAACAGGGTCAATGTCTATCAACAGTGGAGAAAATGGATAGATAAAATTGTGGTTATGGAGAGGAACAAGACACGGTTGCCCACCATTGTTATTTAACATAGTACTGGAAGTCTTAGCCTAAGCAATCAGACAACAAAAAGAAATAAAAGGCATCTAAATCTGCAAGGGAGAAGTCAAACTTTCACTATTTGCAGACAACATGATACTCTATTTAGAAAACCCGAGGGACTCCACCAAAAAATTGCTAGAACTAATACATGAGTTCAGCAAAGTCGCAGGATATAAAATCAACATAACAGAAATCTGTTGCATTCCTGTACACCAATAATGAAGCAGCAGAAAAAGGAATCAAGGAATCAGGATTAATCCCATTTACAATTGCACCTAAAATAATAACATACCTAGGAATAAACCTAATCAAAGATGGTAAAAGAACTGTACTCTGAACATTTATGAAAGAAATTGAGGAAGACACAAAGAAATGGAAAAACGTTCATGCTCACGGATTGGAAGAACAAACATCGTTAAAATGTCTATATTATCCAAAGGAATCTACACATTTAATGCAATTCCTATCAAAATACCACCAGCATTTTTCACAGAGCTACAACAAACAATCCTAAAATTTGTATGGAACCAGAAAAGACCCCCAAATAGTCAAAGCAATCCTGAAAAAGAAAAGCAAGCTGGAAGCATCACAATTCCAGAGTTCAAGCTATACTACAAAGCTGTAGTCATCAAGAGAGTATGGTACTGGCATAAAAACCGACACACAGAACGATGGAACAAAATAGAAAACCCCGAAATGGATCCATGGCTATATGGTGAATTAATCTTTGACAAAGCAGGAAGGAATACCCAATGGAAGAAAGACAGTCTTTTCAACAAATGGTGCTGGGAAAACTGGACAGCAACATGCAGAAGAATGAAACTGGACCACTTTCTTACACCATACACAAAAATAAATTCAAAATGGATTAAATACCTAAATGTGAGGCCTGAAACCATAAAATCCTAGAGGAGAACACAGGCAGCAACTTCTTTGATGTTGGCCGTAGCAACCTTTTACTAGACATGTCTGTAGAGGCAAAGGAAACAAAAGCAAAAATGAACTGTGGGGACTTCTTCAAGATAAAAAACTTCTGCACAGTGAAGGAAACAAACAAAACTAAAAGGCAGCCTCCAGGATGGGAGAAGATATTTGCAAATGACGTCTCTGATAAAGGGCTAATATCCAAAATCTAGAAAGAACTTAACCAAACTCAACACCCAAAAAACAAATAATCCCGTCAAGAAATGGGCAGAAGACATGAACAGATATTTTTTTCAAAGAAGACATACAGATGGCCAATAGACACGTGAAAAGATGCTCAATATCACTCATCATCAGGGAACTACAAATCAAAACCACAATGAGATATCACCTCACACCAGTCGGAATGACTAAAATTAACAACTCAGGAAACAACAGATGTTGGCGAGGATGTGGAAAAAGGGGAACCCTCTTACACTGTTGGTGGGAATGCAAACTGGTACAGCCACTCTGGAAAACAGTATGGAGGTTCCTCAAAAAGTTAAAGATAGAACTACAGTATGATACAGCAACTGCATTACTAGGTATTTACCCAAAGGATAAAAAAGTACTGATTCAAAGGGGCCCATGTACCCTGATGTTTATAGCAGCATTATCACAATAGCCAAATTATGGGAAGAGCCCAAATGTTCATCAACTGATGAATGGATGAAGAAGATGTGGTGTGTACACACACACACACACACACACACACACACACACACACACACACAATGGAGTATTATTCAGCAATTAAGAAGAATGAAATATTGCCATTTGCAATGACGTGGATGGAATTAGAGTGTATTATACTAAGCGAAATAAGTCAGTAAGAGACACCATATGATTTCACACTATGTGGAATTTAAGAAACAAAACAGATGAACATATGGGAAGAGGTAAAAAAAAAAAAGAAAGGAGAGAGGGAGGCAAACCATAAGAGACTTGTAAGTACAGAGAACAAACTGAGGGTTGATGGAGGGAGGTGGTGCGGGGATGGGCTAATTGGATGACGGATATTAAGGAGGGTACTTGTTATGATGAACACTGGGTGTTATATATAAGTGATGAATCACTACATTCTATTCTTGAAACCAGTATTACACTATATGTTAACTAACTAGAATTTAAATAAAAATTTGAAACAAAAAAATAAGATATAAAGTAAAATAGGGGTTATTCATATAATGAACTATAACACAGCAATGAAAAATAACAATAGCTATGTACAATAGCATGGATAGACCTCACAGACATAATGATGAGTGAAAGAAGCCAGATGATCAATGGATCTCACCAAGTCAGGAAAGGAATATAGAAGGAGGGGGGTTGCAGGAGAATGACTTCACTCAGATTTATGGAAACCACTAGAGAGTTAAGAGTGGTGATCTTTTTGAGGACTGTGGTAGGCAGCCTTTAAGATAACTCCCAGTAATCCCCTCTCCTGGTTTCCGTGCTTTTGTGCAGTGCGGATTGGACCTAGAGACTAGCATCTTTTTTCCCCCTCCAGCTTTATTAAGAAATAATTGGCATATAACACTGTATAAGTTTAAAGTATACAACATGTGATTTGATATACATATGTATTGTTAGATGACTACCACAATAAGGTCCGTTAACACATTCATCACCTCATGTAATTACCTTTTGTATGTGTGTGTGGTGAGAATGTTTAAGATTTATTCTCCTAGCAACTTTCAAGCATATAATACAGTATTATTAGCTACATTCACCATGCTGTAACTTCGACCCCCAGAACTTATTCATCTTATAATTGGACGTTTGTACCCTTTGACCAACATCTTCCCATTTCCCCCACCCTCCAGCCTCTGCCAGTCACCAATCTACTATCTGTTTCTGAGTTTGGCTTTTTTAGACTCCACATACAAGTGAGATTGTAGAGTATTTGTCTTTCTTGGTCTGACTTATTTCACTGACAGTAGTGTCCTCAAGATTCATCAATGTTGTCTCAAATGATAGGATTTCCTTCAGTTTTATGGCTGAATAATATTCCAGTGTATGTACAATACCACATTTTCTTTATCCATTCATCCTTTTTTTTTTTTTTTAAAGATTTATTTATTTGAGAGAGAGAGAGCAGGGGGAGGGGCAGAGGGAGAGAAACTTCAAGCAGACTCCCCGCTGAGCACAGAGCCTGCTGGGGGGCTCGATGGTCCCGGGGCTCTACCGTGGAGGGGCTCCATCATGGCCATACGATCCCCATTGAGTGGGACCCTGTCACATGGCTTGGTCCCACAGCCCATGAGATCATGACCTGAGCTGAAACCAAGAGCTGGACGCTCAACCGACTGAGTCACCCAGGTGCCCCTTTATCCATTCATCCTTGATGGACACTTAGGTTGTGGACTAGCTTCTAAGTAATAGAATAAGTAAAAGTGATTGGCTGTCTATTCTGAGATTAGATTACAACAAAAACTGTGACTTCTATTTCCCTTTCTTATTCCTTGCCCTAGGGGAAGATAGCAGCTTCTTATGGAGACGTACAAGTGGCTGGACCTAATGAAGGACCTGAGGCCTGCCAATGGCGTTTGAG
Source organism: Phoca vitulina (assembly GCF_004348235.1). Classification (NCBI taxonomy): domain Eukaryota; kingdom Metazoa; phylum Chordata; class Mammalia; order Carnivora; family Phocidae; genus Phoca; species Phoca vitulina. The sequence continues at coordinate 8,823,018 of NW_022589748.1, read as the reverse complement.
TGAGCTTGAAAGGATTCTCCTGCCTTGAGATGCTTGCAGCCCTGGCTGAGTTGAATGCAGCTTTGTGAGAGACCCTGAGCCAGAGGACCCAGCAAAATGGCACCCACATCCCTGACACATAGAAATTGTGAGAAAATAAGGGATTTTTGTTTTAAGCTGCTAAAGTTGGGGTATCTGTTACCCAACAATAGATAATACAAGGAGATTGCTTATTACTCAAAATCACTATATAAAGCTCCTGAAATCTCTTTGAGAGCTGCAACCAGGGAAAAGCTGGCCATCTCCAGGAATGGTGCATTTCTTCTCAGAGATGGTGACAATCACACACCAGGAACCTCAGAGCCAAATTTATGGTTCAATTTTAATAATTATGCAAGACCCTATGACCTGCTTATCTGTGTTCTTACTCCTGTTGTTTCCTTTTATTCTGACTGGTCTTTTTTCTTGTCCTGGTTTTTCAGTTCATTTTTACATTTTTCTATATTACATTAATTATGTTAAGCCATCTCAAGTTCACCTTACAGAGAAGCAAGGCATTCATAAATATTTTTTGTTTTTTTTCATAAATAATTTAAAAAATATATTTAAGTTCGCACTTGTTGAGCTCGGAGGTGCTTGGAGGTTGTGCTGGGGAATATCAGGTAATGGAAACATGGCTCTGGAGCTCTGGGCATTGGCCAGGGTTAATTTGGATTGGGTCAAAAAATATCAAATGTTAATGACAAAAAAGGAAAGTACGATGGCAATGGATCACCACCTCTCAGGGGGAGGGGCCAAGGGCTTACTCGGTCACACTGGGTGGTATCTTTCAAATTTATTATTCATTGCACCCTATCCCCTAAGGCCCTCAGGCACCGCCCCGCCCCGCCCCGCCCCACCCAGAGCCCCGCCCCTCTTTTCCTATGACCACGCCCCTCCCCTCGGTCCCGCCCGCTGCGCGCGCCGCGCCGCCTCTGTCTCCGCCTGCCGGCCCGGCCTCCCGACGGTTGCGCGCTCCGCCCCCTCCCTCCGCGCCCGCGCGCGCCTTCCCCGCCCCGCCGGGCTCTCTCCTTTCGGGGCGGTTGGGCCGCGCGCCTGTGGGGGCGGGGCCCAGAGGAGGCGGTAGAACCAATGGGGCGCGGCGGCGGCGGCGGCGGTGGCGGCGGCGGCGGAGGCGGTGGCGGTAGCGGCGGCGGCTGGGTCGGGCCCCGACGGGCGGCGGCGGCTGAGGTGGAGGCGGAGGGAGGCGGCGGCGGCGAAGGAGGCGGTGGCGGCGGCGGAGGGGGGAAGATGGCGGCGCCCGTCCTGCTGAGAGTGTCGGTGCCGCGGTGGGAGCGGGTGGCCCGGTATGCAGTGTGCGCCGCCGGGATCCTGCTCTCCATCTACGCCTACCACGTGGAGCGGGAGAAGGAGCGGGACCCCGAGCACCGGGCCCTCTGCGACCTGGGGCCCTGGGTGAAGTGCTCCGCCGCCCTTGCCTCCAGGTAGCCCGGCTGGGGGGAGCGGGCCGGGAGCGGCCGAGCTGGGTGAGGGCGGAGGCTGGGGGTGGGGAGCGCGCGGCGGGAGCTCGGGCCTGGGGGGGCGGCGGGGACCGGGCCGCGGAGGGACCGACGGCGCTGCGAGCCTGGCCGGGGCTGGGGGCGGCGGCCGGGGGGGCTCCGGCCCGAGGGGCGGCCCGAGTGCAGGCCGCCGGGGTGGAGGTGGCGGGGCCGCGAGACCGGCGAGGAGGGATGAGGTGGCAGAGTGCAGCCGGGAGGCCGGAGCGGACCCGCAGCAGTTGGGCAGGCTGGGGCCGGGCTGTGAAGGAGCGAGAGGGGTTCGCCGGTGGTGGGTCCCGGCCGACTTGACAGATTTCCTGGTTCTCGCCGGGGGAGGCGGGTCGGGAGTGTGGGACCCTGCCCCAGGGAGCGGTGAGGTCACTGCCCATCCCTCGTCCGGGCTCGCTGCAGCCGGAGGCTGTGCGGCCGGCGTGCACTCGGGGGTTTGCATTTCCCACTGTCTTCCCGGTGCTAGGACAGGTGTTTCTGTGGTCAGGCCTCTTTGTACTCTGTAGCGCTAATGAGAATTTGCAGACTTCTTGAGATGGTGACATTTGCAGGCAAACACGAATTTGACCCTACTCTGGAAGAAGGTACCGACACTTAATGTATCTGATTTCTTGGATTTCCCCCTTGTATATTTCAGTGTGCCGGAGAAGGGGAATTGGCCAGACTTTGGGTCTAGTTTAAGCTTCATTTGCCTAAAATAGGAGTATGTCAAGTGTAGTGATAATGTTTGGGGCATTAGACTGACTTTTAAACCTTGTTGATTAGTATAATGGGATACTCAGAGAAGATTAAAAATACACGCCTAAGTGGAGGGATTGGTTTGTTTTACTGATAACTTTAGGTTTTTAAAAATGTTGTAGTGATTTATCTGTTACATTCTATTTGCTGCACTAGGTTTTCCTAGGCAAGTTACTTTGGAAAAAAAAGAGGAATTTACATCTTAAAGTGACTGCCTTTTAAAAAAAAATTATTGAGGGGAGTTCATTAAAAGTAGCAAAAGTGAAAGAAATGACTTCAAAATTGATAGGTTACAATTTTTATAGAGACATACTATGCTTAATATTTCACATTTCTTAACAGTAGTTATATTTGAGCAGTTTCTTCCCCTCCTGTTGATCTGTAAATTGCTAGGTAGACTGTAATGTATAGCTCACTAGTTTATTTTGACCTACATATTGGTGATTACATGAACAAGCAAGTATTGGAGTTTGTCTTGTTACTATTTACAAACTTCAGGCTGCCAGTCTTTTCCACTTAGACAGCTCTATCTCATTTGCCCTTAAACCAAAATCCTGTTGCTTAAGTGGGAAAATAGTCATCATTATTGCTACATTAAACACAATATGTTTAAAATGTAGGTATTAGTTAACAGTTAAAATATATCAATCAAGCTCACATTTTTGGTTGAGCATATTTTGAACCAAGTCAATAGACTTTAATAGATTCAGCATCCCTTTGAGAACCACAGAGTGTATTTTATGCAAACATTTTTATGTTTATTTCACTTCCATTGGAAAGGACTTTTATGCTTAAAAGTATCTTGTACCCGAAGTTAGTTTAATAAATACATAGTGAAAAGACTATCCAGCGGTATATTACAAGTAATTTTTTAAAAAAGGAAATAAAAAACTAAAAACAATTAAAAAAATAAAAAAGGAAATAAAAATAACTTTTGATACTAGATTAGTATGGAATTTAGGCAGAATTATTACAATTTTAGATTTGCAAACATTGTAGTCTATAATACATTTAACTGGACCTTTTTTTTTTTTTTAAAGGAGATTTCTTTTTTTTTTTTAAAGATTTTATTTATTTGAGAGAGAGAGTGAGAGAGAGAAAGAGCACAAGAGGAGGGAGCGGGAGAGGGAGGAGCAGACTCCCTGCTGAGCAGGTAGCCCGATGCGGGACCTGATCCCGGGACTCCAGGATCATGACCTGAGCCGAAGGCAGTCGCTTAAGCAACTGAGCCACCCAGGCGCCCTTAACTGGACCTTTTAACTTGTGGGCGTGGAAAGAATGCTTTATGTTATCCAAATTGTATGGTTATGTTTTTAAAATTGACTTGCCTTTAAAAAGGAGTGTTTTTGAACCATGCAATAAGTATAGACTATAAATATTTTCAGTTACATATCCTATAAGATCCAGGTTTTTGTGCTCTTCTTAAAATTTTTAATAAAGTACCATAAAATAATATAAATGATATCAAGTAGAATATTAAAACTATATATAAGTGTACTAAGTATATATAAGTTTGTAAGACTAAAAATAACTGGATCTCTTTATAGTTTTAAATGTGAATTTAATATGTCGTGACGGGAACTAATGTTTAATTGTGTAGCTGTGTACATAAAATATTTTAAAATCGACGCTCGCTAAAGGAGGATAGGTAAGAAATAGGACATGGCTAACAAAAGGAGTAAATAGCTTATTTGCCATAAACAATAAAATTCTTCTCAAGAAATTTATTCAGTTTGATCAGCCTGTTTATAAACTACTTGCAAAGCTACGTGTGTATATACCATACATATGTCTATGTGTGTGTATATATATATGAATGTATTTAACGGAAGTACATAAATTTGGAAGTTAAAGTGGCTTCAGTCTGATTAATAAACCAATTGTTTTTTAAGTATGTAGAATAAACATCATTAAAAGTTTTTATTTTGTCAGAGTGGCTTTAAATAAAATCAGATTATTGGAGACCTCAACTAATTCTTTTTATTTGACCTAAGTATTGATTGCTACTTAGCAGAAGTATTAAAAAATGTGACTATCTTAGGAAAAGAAAGTCTGAGCCCAGGTTAGAGTGAGTAGAATTGCAGATAAAGGATGAGAAAAGTTACCCAATGAAAAGAATCCTGAGGAAAGTCCCCCCAGAACCCACAGTTAACTCACGTGACTTTGGATTGCTAAAACTCACTTTATTCTCATTTCTCAATCCTTAGTGTCTTGATCCAAATAGAATAGAGATTAATGAGAGAATCTCGAGGGTGTGTGTGTGTGTGTGTGTGTTTGTGTGTGTGTGTGTAAAGTCCTCTAGTATTTTGGGAGGCATCATTGTCTAAGGGAGTAGTTCCCAGACGTTGGATTTCTTTTCTTTTCTTTTCTTTTTAAAGATTTTATTTTTACGTAATCTCTACACCCAATGTGCACAGGTCTTGAACTCACAACCCTGAAATGAAGAGTTGCATGCTCCACTGACTGAGCCAGCCAGGTGCCCCCAGACTTTGGATTTCAAAAATGATTCCCAAATTGGGGGGGGGGCAGTTCAGTTGCCAGTTTTGTTTTGTTCTGTTTTGCCAGGTGTAGCCAATAAAAACAGCAACAGTAACCCACATCACTAGCTACCTTCACCATCATTTCATTTATAAAAAGGATATTTTAACTCAAATAATTTGAAAGGACAATTTCAGAGTAAAAGACTTTAAATGGAATCTTTTAGCTTTATTAAAAGGTTTGCTTTCTTCTCCTTATTTTTCCTCATTTTTATATAAATCAGTAAATAGTCTGTTGCAAACCGGCACCAGCCTCCCAGCCAATAGTAAAAGGCGAAAGATTAAGTAACCCTGCCTGGTGCAGAGCTCAGATCCAAAGATTGGGGGGGGGGGGGGCTCCTAGCTCTGCTACTTGTTAGACTCTGGCCTCAAGCTAGTCACTTATCTTCATGGAGCCTCAGTTGCTTCTTGTGTTAAATGGGGCTATTAAAGCCTACTTTGCCAGATGAATGGTGGGATTAATGATGATATAAGGAATAAATATCTGGTCAATTATAGCTATTATCATTGATTGGAGGTGTTACCTTTTTTTGCAGTATCTGATAATAAATGCCTTTAAGTCGTATAAGTTGTTTTAGGTATAGTCATTTAAATGTATTTTAGATGTAAATTGTTTTAGCATGCTTTATTGCTCCTCCAAGCCATAGTATGAAGACTTCAAGTCCATTTAAAACAATTTCAGGGACGCCTGGGTGGCTCAGTTGGTTAAGCGACTACCTGCAGCTCAGGTCAGGATCCCAAGGTCCTGGGATGGAGCCCCACATAGGGCTCCCTGCTCGGTGGGGAGCCTGCTTCTCCCTCTGCCTGTTCTAACTGCTCTGCCTGCCGCTCCCCCTGCATGGGCTCTCTCTCTCCCTCTCTCTCTTGACAAATAAATGAATAAATAAAATCTTTAAAAAAAATTTTCAGAAGGGTGGCGAGAGGGGCGCCTGGGTGGCTCAGTTGTTAGGCATCTGCCTTCGGCTCAGGTCATGATCCCAGGGTCCTGGGATCGAGCCCCGCATCGGGCTCCCTGCTCCACGGGAAGCCTGCTTCTCCCTCTCCCACTCCCCCTGCTTGTGTTCCCTCTCTCGCTGTGTCTCTCTCTCTCTCTGTTAAATAAAGAAATAAAATCTTATAAATAAATAAATAAATTATGGTACTTAAAAAAAAAAGGTGGCGAGAAAGCAGTATAATGTGCAGAATATTCTTTATAGGTATTTTCTGCAAGTTACATTAGACCCCCTTCTAAAAAGGGTTTTCATGTTAAGAATAGTACAAGTGATCTTTAAGGATTAATAGGCTTGACAATTCTACAGTTTTAAAACTGTAAAATAGTATTTGAAAACCATCAATTCCTCAAAAAATTGCCTTCTTTTGCAAAATGTTGAACTAGTACCTCTCTCACATCTTAAAAAAAGTAGTAGTGCCATCTACTTACTACCCCTTTCGTTGAGATCTTACTTTTTTTTTTTTTTTTTTTTTTTAAGTAAGCTCTACTGCTCAGCATGGGGCTTGAACCTGAGATCAAGAGTCATATGCTTCACATGCTCTACCTGAGTGAGCCATCCAGGCACCCTGAGATCTTACGTTTTTAGAATAGAACTTAGAAATCTTTGCTGCTCCTTGCTTTGTCCATCTAGACTCAGAGGTTAAACAACTTGCCCAAGGTAACACAGTTAGTGGCAGGCTGGGACTAGAAACCTGGCTTTTAGAGTACTTGTTTAAGGACTGGCCCCCTACATTTTTTTCAGTTGAATTCTTATATAGATAATGCATTTGCTGTTTCACATTTGAAGATACTAAAGCATACATGGCGAATAATCTTTTTCATACCCCTTCACCCAGACATGCAGTTCTCCCTCTCCATAAGCAGCTGTGAAACTTTCCAGAGCCATTTTATGAGTATGCAAGCATAAATATGACCATATTATTCTTCCCATTTTTAAACATAAAATTATATTACGTATTCTGACAGAGAGAGCGAGCACAAGCAGGGGGAGCAGCAGGCAGAGGGAGAGGGAGAAGCAGGCTCCCCACGGAGCAGGGAGCCCGATGCGGGGCTCGATCCCAGGACCCTGGGATCATGACCCAAGCCGAAGGCAGACGCTTAACCAACTGAGCCACAGGTGCCCCTATACCCTACTTTTTGCTAGCAGTCTTTCATCACCACATATTTTTAAGCGCTTACATTCGTATTTGGTGCAATGTTAATAACTGCTAGTATGTAAAAGAAAATGTGTTCCAGTAGTTAGTTTTGACTAACAAATAAAATATTGGTTCTTATGTTGCTATTGTTTATTGGTATGGAAATTTCAGATGCAGTATGAACTTAGAGTATAAGAGGAAAGAAGATATCACAAAGAGTAACTGGAGTGCTGTAGTGTTAGAGATCACTGTTAATACTTAAGATAATGCTCACTGTGTGCAAAGCAGTGTTCTAAATGCTTATTTAATTCTCTTAACAGTCCTCTGAGGTGCTTTTATCACCATCTTACAGATGAGAAAACTGAGGCACACAGAATATAAATGAAACTTGATTTAGATAATACAGTGGCAGAGGCCTGATTCTAACCCAAGCAATCTGTCTCAAGAGTCCGAGTTCTTTACTACTACTTTGAATTCCATTTAGATCTAATATTGATCAAATGATACCCAAATCAGCCAAGTTTTTTAAAACTATGCAAACATTGGTGCCATTTTTTTTTTTACATCTGTATGCCATCTTTTTTTTTTTTTTACATCTGTATGCCAAAAAATGCCTAGAGTTTGCATTATAGCTTTTACTTGTTTATAGCAATTTGGGGGGGAAAGCAAGGACACTACTATGAAGGCGCAGTATTCAAGAAATAAGTTTCTGGAGTGTTTGCCTTGTAAGCCTAAACTTGTGACGATAAGGCATTTGTCACACCTAGTTAGTGAACAGGTGGGGTGAGCTATCAGGAAGACTTAACAGAATTGCCAAGGGAAGGAAGATAAAGGGCATCTAGGCACCTGGGGTGGGGAGGGGAAAAAGTTAGTTTGAATTTGTACTAGGGTGGGGAAGCTCTTTCTGACAGAGGTGTTGAGTCATGGATCTACTGTACAAAGAATCAGGAGAATTGGGCCTGGGGTGTGGTGCTGGCTAAATCACCACACAGAAGTAGGAATTTAAGGGGCGCCTGGGTGGCTCAGTCGTTGGGCGTCTGCCTTCGGCTCAGGTCATGATCCCAGGGTCCTGGAATCGAGCCCCGCATCGGGCTCCCTGCTCGGCGGGAAGCCTGCTTCTCCCTCTCCCACTCCCCCTACTTGTGTTCCCTCTCTCACTGTGTCTCTCTCTGTCAAATAAATAAATAAAATCTTAAAAAAAAAAAAAAAAAGAAGTAGGAATTTAAGAGGGATTCATTTCCGTGATGATTTGGAAGACTCCGGAACAGCATGAGGGAAGGCAGAAGACGGTGGCTATTTGGGGAGAATAGCAAGTGGTCATATTTGAATGCAACACAGACCCACCTGCATTGGGAAAGGACTGGAATCTAGAGCTTTTCCAGAAAAATGCAAAACCAGGCATTCTTGTAAACCACATGTTCTTGTAAACATGGACAAGACTTAAAAGCACTGAGCCTTGGGTTTCTCTTCTATATAGTATTTGTACTCAGATGCACTAGACTGGTATTAGATTATCAGTTTTCAAAATTTGTTCCCCCAACCCCTGGTTGTGTGGCAGTGCAGCAGGGATTTCATAAGCATTTGATTCACATTTTAACATGTTAAACTTTAAAACATTCATAAACATTTATATATACTCAAATGCGTAACATGCTAAATTTTAACACAGTAGAGACCACTGATTTATACTGCCAGGTTATCTCAAAGGAGTTATGCCAGGTGAAAAAAAGTGCCAGTCTTAAAAGTTTATGTACTATATGATTGCATTTATATAGCATTTTTGAATAACAAAATTATAGCGATGGAGAACAGATTAGTAGTTGCCAGGGAGTTCACAATGGGGGAAAGGGTGGTTTGGTTAAGGAAGGTAGCATGAAGGAGCCTTGTGGGGAAGGAACAGTTCTGTATTTCAGTTGTGGTTACAGGAAGCTACAAATGTGCTAAAATTGCATAGAAACATACATGTAAAACTGGTGAAATCTGGTAAACTCTAGATTGTACCAAGGTTAGTTTCCTGGTTGTGGTATTATACTATAGTTATGCGAGATATTACCTTTGAGGAGGTTTGGCGAAGTGTGCTAGGGACCATCCTGGGCATTTTTTGCAAATTCCTGTGATTTATAGTTATTTTAAGATAAAAAAGAAAAGGAAAAAAATCAACGTATTTAGAATATTTGAGGGAAAATAAGCAAAAGGAAAAAGTTAAAATTACCCATAATGCCAACACTCAGGATAAAAATCCTTATAATAGAGTTTCTTGCTTTCTTTGTGTTTATACTTGAATTTTTAATTCTGTTGATTAGGATTATAGCTTTATATTGGTATTTTAAAAATTCAGGCCAGTGCTTGTTTGCTCATGTAAAATTATATCAGCAAATTCACTACTATAGAACTCTCATTGTATTATGCTATAACGTGACTGCCTTGTGCATAATGTACTGATGTCATGATTATTATATATTTTAAGATTTATTATTAGAGATTTAACTTAGAAATGTTCTTCTACTTAGACTTTTGGACAGGTATAATAAAATCCTTAGATAGCATTTATTATTAGCATTATTTAGACCTTTATGAATTTGTTTTATGAAACTGTCATCTCATTGTTTTGATTTGCATTTTCCCCAAACATAAACAAGTTTTAGTGGTTTTTCACACTTTTATTAATTGTTTGCATTTCTTCTCTTGAGTCTTGCCTGTATACATCTTAGAATGTTTTATGTTGATTAGACAGATGCCTTACATATTTAAAGGCTATGGATATTTTATCATTTGTTATTAATATTTTTGCCATTTTAGTTCACTTTCATTAATTTTTATAGTACATAGGTTTTTTGAAAGTGTATGAAAAATTATTTTTCTTTGTAATTTTTTCCCATAGGTTTTGAGTTTAGAAGGGCATGTCTCATTCTGATATCAGATGAATGGGTATTTATGATTTCTTTTAGTTTTGAAAAAAAATTCCTTAATCATGTAGAGTGTAGCTTATAGGTTAGATGAATCTGTAACCTAATTTTTGTATAGACATATGTTAAATGTTCACTTAAATTTCTTCTGGTAATTGCCTGTTTATACCTTTGCCCATTTATTTCTCTTCTAGGATGTCTTTTTTTTCTTATTGGTTAGTGGAAGTTCTTCAGGTATCATAGTAATTTTTTGTTACATGTATTACATATATTTTCTCCTTGTTTCTCATTTGTCTTTTAATTTCATTAATGGTATCTTTACTCAATAGAAGTTTAAACTTTTTTATGTGGTCCCGTGTTTGATTTCTTGGTAGCTTTTGGGTTTTGTTTTTTTGTTTTTGTTTTTCTTTCTTTAATCTTGTTTAGCAAAATCGCTAGCATCCCAAGATTTTTTTTTTTTTAACTTTCATGTATTTTGTTTGAATTTTTTTCCTATTTAGCTCCTTTAGTTTGAGTGGAATTTACTTTGTGTGGTGTGAGGTAGGGATCAAACTTTTTTCTAAATTGGTAGGCTTTTGCCTAACTCCATGTATTAACTTGACCATATTTGAAATGCCACAAGAATTTCCTTATATACAGAGGGCCTCTTTCTGGATTCTCACTTCGGGTCCAGTGATGTGTTGTCTGTGCTTCCACTCATTTCCATTACTACAGTCCCTCTCTCCCCTATGGCTTTAAATAGTAAGTTTGATACCTGATAGGGCAAATGTGCTCATTTTAAAACATTTCTTGGCTATTCTCATGCATTTACTTAGTTTCAGGTGAATTTTAGAATTTATTTTGATGAGCTCTAAAAAACAATCCCAATGAGACTTTGATTAGAATTGTACTGAATTTATAGATGAACTTGGGAAAGAGTCAACCTTTACTCAAATCTTCCCATCAAGGAACAAACATATCTATTTATTCTGGAGTTGCTAATCTGTTATGATTTTAACCTAGATGCCCATTGTAGTTTTGTTTTATATGTGATTAATGTGGTGCTAGAAATTGAGAAATGTTATGATGGTATTCTGGACGGGGATCCCAGTAACAGAATTCTCTCCAGTCTACAGCCACTATTTTCAAGTCTATAGGGCCCCTGAGGAAAAAAAAAAATTTGTATTAGATATTTGTACTTGCAAATGAAAAACTAAGATACTTTGCATTTTATTCTTAACTAGGACTTGGGCACCAAACTTCCAAGACAAAAGACTGGAATAAGTCCAGCTGGGTTCATGTGGAAATGCTTTTTTTTTCCAATCCAGTTGAGCTTAAATTGTTTCAAACTAAAACAGGCTGTGAGTTGGACCCCTTTCATCTCCTCAGTTCTCAAACATAGCTAGATTTTTCCCATGTGATGTGAGCAAAGCCTGCTCTATCTAACTCATTCCTATCAGTGCTCAGGGCCATGTAACCAGAGAGCACATTTGCTTTGGTTGACTGCTGATCTGGCCTTGGCCACATGCCTTAGGCCTTCTCTGCCCAAGTAGTAGGTTTGACCCTGGCTCTCACTTAGAGAAGAGAAAGCCCTCTTGAGGGCTTCTCATACCACTTCAGTCACATGGAAGAAGCAGAAAAGTGAACCCGTACTCTTGTGCTGACCTTTTAATGGTGATTCTATCCAATAACTCACAGACCCAATCAGGGCTTTCAAATCTGTCCTCTTCCTGAGAGTCAGGGAGAAAGAACAGTGAGAGGGGCCTTAATTCCTCACTTCCAAAAGTAACACAAAAACTTTCAGCCATTCTCAGAAGCATTGGTTTTTCTTTTGGGTTGTTGCTTGTCTCAAATCAACCAGAAAGAGGTGGAGTAAAAACTGGCTTGCTAAGTATTGCACATAACCCATATCCTTTCTTAACTATGCATCAACCTGCAGTGGGTGACATTACTCAGGAGATGTTCTCTTCCCCTGCTTAATGGTTCATGACATGTTCTTGATTTTCCTCCTACCACTTAGTTCCTTCTCAGCTTTCTTTACTGGTTTCCCCTGTACCTGCCCATTAAATGTGGACATACCAGGCATCAGCCCTACACCCTCTCGTCAGTCTTCTTTCCCTAAACAGTCACGTCCATGTCCATGGCTTCACTCACGGATGAACCTACAGTTTGTATCTCTAGCCAGGAAATTTATGTCACCAGCCTCAAAATTTCTCTCTCTCCTTTGAACTCTAAATCTGCCTATCTAATTGCCTGCTGGACATCTCTACTTGGATGTCTCCAAAGTACTATAAATCTAACATGTCCACGATTTAATTAATGTTCTTCCCCTGAAAATGCTCTCTTTCTGATCCCAGTGAAAGGCATCACCACCCAAGCAGTTGTGCAAGTCAGAAACCTAGGAGTTGTCTTTGGTTGTTTCTCTACCCTCCCCCTCCCCCACCAAATCCAATCAGCCACCAGGTCCAGTTGCTTTTTTTAACCTTTTTTGTTCTGATTTGTAACATAGATATGGAAGAGTCATTGAGCTGTGCATCTTTTTTGATGTAATAATCACAAAGCAGAAGCCTTGTAACCAACATTCAGGTCATTAGACGATTGCCAGCACTTCAGAAAGCCTTCCTTTAACTCCCTCCTTATAAAATATACTCTTCCTCCTTCTCAAAATTAACTAACTTCTGTCCTGACTTTTATGATAATCACTTTCTTACTTTTCTACCTAAGGTTGTATCTAAACTTGGTAGTTTAGTTTTCCCTGCTTTTTGAACTTTATAAATAGGACCATTTAGTTTGTATTCTTTATTCCAGCTGCTTTCATTCAACATTATCTTGCGAGATTCATCCATATTTTATGGAGCTATAGTTTGCTTCATTGCTGAGTATTCTATTATACAAGTATGTCACAATTAACTTACTCATTATTCATGCTTTTTTTGAATGGACATTTAAATTGTTTGCACTTTGCAGCAATTATGGATAATGCTGCTATGAACATTTTTGTGTATTTCAACTTTAATATATATATATATTTTTAAAGATTCTGTTTATTTGAGAGAGTGAGAGAGAGGGCATGAGCAGGGGGGAAAGGGAGAAGCAGGCTCCCCAGTGAGCCGGGAGCCTGGGACATGGGGCTCGATCCCAGGACCCTGGGATCATGACCTGAGCTGAAGGCAGACACTTAACTGACTGAGCCACCCAGGTGCCCTTCTGTATTTTCAATATTAGTTGGTAATGCCAGACTGTTTTCCAAAGTGATTGCAATAATTTCGATCCCTGCCAACAATGTATGAGATTTCCTATTATTCCACCTGTTTGCCAAGCCTTGGGATTGTCAATCTGTTAAATTTTATTAACCATTCTGGTATATATGTAATGGATTTTTTTTTTTTTTTAAAGATTTTATTTATTTATTTGAGAGAGAGAGAGCGAGCGAGCACATGAGAGGGGGGAGGGTCAGAGGGAGAAGCAGGCTCCCTGCCGAGCAGGGAGCCTGATGTGGGACTCGATCCAGGGACTCCAGGATCATGACCTGAGCCGAAGGCAGTTGCTTAACCAACTGAGCCACCCAGGCGCCCCTATGTAATGGATTTTTGTGGGTAGTTGAGGTGTATTTCATATATAATAAAATGCAAAAATTTTAAATGTAGAGCTTGAGAATATTTTCACATATATGCGTGTGCCACTACTCAGATGAACATTCCCATCACCCCAGGAAGTTCTCTCGTGCTCATTTTCAGTCAGAAGCTGTTATTCTGACAATCCTGTTTTGACTTCTGTCACTATAAATTTGCTTTGCCTATTCTCGAACTTGATGTAAATGGACTCATAACAGTATGCACTCTCTTGTGTCTGGCTTCTTGTGCCCAGCGTAATAATGTTTTTTGCAGTTCATCCAAGTTGTTGGTTTTATCAGTTATTCTTTTTTTATCGCTTAGTGCCATTGTATGATTTTACACGCACACACACACACACACACACACATGCTCATTTCTCTGGGGTATATATTGAAGAGTGGATTTTTGGGTCATAGGGTAGGTGTTTAATTTTATTAGAAACCATAGAACAGTTTCCCAAAGTGGTGGTTCTATTTAACACTCCTATTTGGTTTTTTTCTTTTTTTTTTTTAATTTTTTATTGTTATGTTAATCCCCATACATTACATCATTAGTTTTAGATATAGTGTTCCATGATTCATTGTTTGTGCATAACACCCAGTGCTCCATGCAGAACGTGCCCTCCTCAATACCCATCACCAGGCTAACCCATCCTCCCACCCCCCTCCCCTCTAGAACCCTCAGTTTGTTTTTCAGAGTCCATCGTCTCTCATGGTTCTTCTCCCCCTCCGATTTTCCTATATGGTTTTAATCTGCATTTCCCTGATTACTAATGGGATTGAGCAGCCTTTTATATGTTTATTGACCATTTGGATTATCTTCTCTTTGAAAGGCTCATTAAAGTCCCATTGAAATCTTTTGCCCATTTTTCTGCCTGATGTTCATCTTTTGTCTTACTCATTTTAAGATGTTTTGAGATACATTTGTATATGTGTATATATGTACATGTATATGTATGTATATATATGTATAAGATATGTATATACATGTATATGTTTTCAGATAATCTGTATTGCAGATATCCTCTTCCACTCTGTGGCTTGCCTTGCCTTTTCATTTTCTTAAAGGTGTGTTTTGATTAACAGAAATTATTAATTTTAACATGGTGAACCTTTATAATCAGCTTTTTGTATTCTGGTGTTGAAGATATTCTGCATGAAAATATTTTCTGTCTTTCACATTTAGATCAACAATCTAAGTGGAATTTTTTTTAATGGTCTGAGTTGGGGTCAATTTAATTTTTTTCCTATAGGACTATCCACTTATTATTGTGGCACCAATTTAAGATCATTCTCCCTTGCTCTGTATGTAGAGTTATTTTTCCATAAATCAGCTGATTGTGTACAAGAGGATCTGTCTGGGCTCTTCTATTCCATTCTTTTATTTGTTTGTCTTTGTGCCAGGACACCACTATCTTAACTACTCTATTTCAGCAGTTCTCCTGGGACCAGGTGGGTCCTTTCAGTTCTCCTGGGACCAGGTGGGTCCAGACCTTTTTAGAGGGTCATTGAGGTCAAAACTATTTTCATAGTAATAATAAGATGTTATTTGCCTTATTTACTCTCATTCCCTCACAGTTGTACAGTAGGTTTTCTAGAGGTTACATGACATGTGGTATTGAGACAGATTGAATACAAATGCAGGAATGAGAATCCAACCATCTCCTGTTAAGCCAGATATTAAGATACAGAAATGTAAAACACTGCCTTTCTTTTCACTAAATTTTTATGTTTTGGAGAACAGTTATTTTTCATAAGGAATTTCTGTTAATATATAATCAGTTTCTTGTTATTTTTTTCAAATTTTTATTTAATCTCTAGTTAACATACAGTGTTGTTATTTTTAAGTGAACAAATATTTCACAATTATATTTTAACTTCAAATGTGATAAATATAATAGATAAAAATCACAAAATCTACAGCGCTTTGGAGTGTCAAGTTTGAGAATTACTGCGTAGTTTTACAAATCCTGATAACCAGTAGATAATAAGTCTTGGTTATTTTTGGCCCCTTGCACTTGCATATACATTTTAGAATCAGCTTGTAAGGTTCCACAGGAATACTTGTTAGGATTTTGATTGGAATTGGCATTGAATAAGTTTAGGGAGAGGTTTTGCACAATTTCCTAACAGAATTTTTAAAGAAAAAAAAAGTCTACATAGAAGTACATTAAAAAAAAACATTTAACAGGAAAACAAAGGATATCTCTGAAAAACGTGAAACTTTAACATGGGACATCAAATAATTGAATAAATGCTGAAACATAACTTGTTCTTGGATAGGATAACTCTCACATTGGAAAGATGTCAGTATCCCCTCTAAATTTTTGTATTGCATATTGCTAGATAAATTTTTGCATTTTGTCATTTGTAAAATTGAGATATGCCTTAAAATTGAGGATACCTTCCAGGGGTGCCTGGGTAGCTTAGTCGGTTAAACATCTGACTCTTGATTTTGGCTCAGGTTATGATCTCATGGTCTTGGGATAGAATCCCGAGTCTGCTTGGGATTCTCTCTCCTCTCCCTCGGCCCCTAGTCTGGCTTGCATGCACGCGCTCTCTCTCTGTCTCTCTCTCTCAAATAAATAAATATTTAAAACAACAACAACAAAAAATTGAAGATACCTTCCAGTCACTTCTGGCCATGTAGTAGTGGTGAAGAAGTTTTATTTATGAACATCTTAACAAATTTATTGTATTTATTTTACTTATTTTCCTTTCATTATAAGCACAACTCGTATGTGATATAAAGACAAAACAGTCTGTAAGCCTAAAAGAGCTATTTTAATAGACCTAAAAGAAAAATCCTCAATCTCAAGGCAGCATTCTGTCAGGGCTGCAGTGTCCCTTGTTTTAGTGCTACATAAAATTGTACAGCTTACATTGAAGGTATTTTGGATTTGATAAAACACAATTTGTAAATTCAGTGCAGTCCCAGTTAATATTTCCACAGGCTTTTCAAAATGTGATTTTAAAGTTTATATGAAAGAACAAAAGTGGAATTTTTCATAAAAAATATGAAAATCAATATTCATGAAGGGAGGATTACTGCAGTTAAAGTCAGTGTTAAAGCTAAAGTAACTAAGAGCAGCAGAACAGACAGGTTATCCCTGGAACAGAGTGACATAACCTGATTTGTAGAAATGTCATAGGTAATAAAGATGAAAACAGTGAATTCTTCAATAAGTAGTATTGGGTCAACTGAGTTAGCCATTTGAGAAAAAAAGAAAGGTAGCTTGTCATCTCACACACACAAAAAAGAAAAACTTTTACTGAGATACAATTCAGAGATAGGAAAATACACATATTTTAAGGGACCAATAATGCATTTTTATATAAGTACCTAGATCAAGATAATAGATTATCTCTGGCACCCCCCAAATTTCCTTTATATGCCTCTCAGTCAGTACCAACCTCCTCACTGGTAGTCCCTTTTCTGACTTCTACCCATAGATTAGTTTTGCCTGTTTTTGATCTCCAAATAAATCAAATCATATAAGTCTTCTTTTGCTCAACATTATGTCTATGAGATTTATTTATGTTGCATGTAGCAGTTCTTTTTTTTATTGTTATGTAGTATTGTATTAATATGCCATGCTTTATTCAACTGCTAGAAATTTTGGTTGTTTACATTTTTTTTTTTTTTTGGCTAAAATGAATAAAACTGCTTAGAACATTCTTGTATGTGTTTGATGGGTGTTAAGTACTCATTTGTTATTGGGATTGAGTGGAACTACTGGGTCCTAGGATATATGCGTTTAATTTTAGTGTATATTGCCAGACAGTTTTCCAGAGTAAGTGTACTGGGTTACACTCGTAACCAGCAACATAGAGTTCCGATTGCTCTAAGTTTTACAAAATCCCAGAAACCATAAAGAAATTTGATGAATTTGCATAAAGACAGAAAAAACCTATGCATTGCAAAAACTAGCATAAACAAAGTTAGAACTCCAAAGATAAACTGGGAAGAAATATTTGCCATGCATCATGTTCAAGGAGCTAATTTCCTTAAAACAAACAAATGAAAAACCAGTAATCCTTTTAAATAAATACAGGAAAGACCAACAGCTCAATAGATAAGTAGGCACAGGACATTCAATAACAGTTGAAAATAAACACAAATAGTTCTTAAATAGGACCTTTCAGTCATAATAAGAGCAAATTGGAGCTATATTGAAAGCGTTTTTAATATATTAGATTGGCAAAGATCAAAAGTTTTTATTAACTTGGCTAAGATGTAGAGAAATAATGACTTCCATAGAATAATGGTAGGATTCTAAACTCTGGAGAGCAGTTTGATAATATCCATTAAAATTAAGAATGTATGTACCTCAAGTGGTAAGGATAAATTGTGATGTGTTTATACAATAGAATATTACAGAGAAAAAGAATGAATGAATGAGAATTTACACACAAAATAAATGAAATCTTTAAAAAGGGGGGAGGGTGCCTGGGTGGCTCAGTTGGTTAAGCGTCCAACTCTTGGTTTCAGCTCAGGTCTCATGAGACTGAGCCCTGTGTTGGGCTCCGTGCTGAGCATAGAGCTTGCTTGAGATTCTACCTCTCTCTCTCTCTGCAGCCCCCACATAATAAATAAATTAATTAATCAATTAATTAAATCTTAAAAAAGAAAGAATTTACACACAAAAATAAATGGATTCTTACAACCATAATGGTGAGTGAAAGAGCCGGCACAAAGATACAAAGTTTGAAAACACAAAATTAATCTATTAATCTATTGTGTTAGAGGTCAGGATAGTGTTACCTCACTGAAAAGGAGCACAAGATGAGCTTTTGGGGGCTTGTGGTGTTCTATATCTTAATGTGGGTCCTGGTTACATAGTTGTATTTATGTTGGGAAAATTCATTAAGCTATAAACTGAGGATTTGTGTACTTTTCTGAATATATGCTATAATTCAATAAAAATTTTTAAATAAATAAAAATAGCGTGTATACACGTAGTCATAAGGAATGCACATACCCTTTGTTTAGCAATTCTTTCCTATGCTTATAAACACACACAGACATATACATACACTCTTATATGTAGGGGTTAAACAGTGTGAAGACATTCATTTCTGTGCTTGTAATAACAAAAGTTTGGACAAAACCTAATTACCTGTCAGTGGGAAACTGGTAAGATAACTAATGGTATTGTTATATAGTGAATTATTAGCAGCTCTTAAAAGGAAAAAGGGAGTTCTTTGTGAACTAATTTAGAAACATCTCTTAAGATATCTTAAATAAAAAGGGCAAGCAGGGTGCATGAATGATATATGTAGTATGCTCATACAGTTGACCCTTGAACAACATGGGGACTAGGGGCACTGACTACCTGTGTAGTCCAATCTGCATTTTTTAAAATTGAAGTATAGTTGACATGCAGTGTTATATTTCAGTTGTACAACATTATGAATCCACAATCTGTCACCATACGTTACTGCAATATTATTGACTATATTCCTTATGCTATACTTTTCATCCCTGTGACTTACTTTATAACTGAAAGTTTGTAACCTCTTAATTCCCTTCACCTATTTCACCCATCCTCTCACCCCCCCCCCGCAACCACAAGTTTGTTCTCCATTTGTGAGAATTGTTCTGTTTTTGTTTGTTCATTTGTTTTGTTTTTTAGAGTCTACATATAAATGAAATCATGTGGTGTTTGTCTTTTTCTGACTGATTTCACTTGGCATGATACCCTCTGGCTCCATCCATGTTGTCGCTAATGGCAAGATTTCATTCTTTTTTATGGCCAAGTCATACTCCAATGTGTATGTTTACCACATCTTCTTTATCCATCCATCCATCCATGGACATTTAAGTTGCTTCCATTTCTTGGGGATTGTAAATAATACTGCAGTAAATGGGGTGCATATATCTTTTCAAATTAGTGTTTTCATTTGGGCAAATACCTAGCAGTGGAATGGAATTATTAGATCATACAGTATTTATAGTTTTTTGAGGAACTCCATACTGTTTTCTATAGTGGCTGCACCAATTTACTTTCCCACCATCGGTGCATGAGGGTTCCCTTTTCTCCAGATCCTTGGCAGCACTTGTTATTCCTTGTCCTTTTGATACTAGCCATTCTGACTAGTATTGGATCGTTGTGGTTTTGATTTGCATCTCCCCGTGTGTAACTCTTTACTCCCCCAAAACTTAGCTGCTAATAGCCTACATTGACTGGAAGCCTTACTGATAACAAAGTCATTTAACATATATTTTGTATATTATATGTGTTCTATACTGTATTCTTAGAATAAAGTAAGCTAGAGAGAAGATGTACAAAAGGAAGGGAAAATGCATTTACAGTACTGTACTGTATTTGTCAAAAAAAAATTTGCGTATAACTAGACCCACAAAGTTCAAAGCTGTGTTGTTCAAGGATCAACTGTATTTCTGTGTGGGTATATTTTTTAAGTCATTTAAATAAAAAATATATAAATAGAGTATTTTTGGAATGATAGAAAAATATATGAAGGGGCGCCCAGATGGCTCAGTCCATTAAGCGTCTTCCTTTGGCTCAGGTGGGTCCCAACATCGGGCTCCCTGCTTAGTGGGGGTCGGCTTCTCCCTCTTCCTCTGCCCCTTCCCCCCTTTGTGTTCTCTGTCTTGCTCTCATAAATAAATAAAATCTTTAAAAAAAAAGGAAAAAGGGTGCCTGGGTGGCTCAGTTGGTTAAGCGACTGCCTTCGGCTCAGGTCATGATCCTGGAGTCCCGGGATCGAGTCCCGCATCGGGCTCCCTGCTCAGCAGGGAGTCTGCTTCTCCCTCTCCCGCTCCCCCCAC